>NC_054374.1:130910700-131280075 GCF_017654675.1 Xenopus laevis | reverse complement strand
AAAAACATATTAACTGCCAGTGATGGCAAAGCATAAAATGTCAGCTATATGTACTAATTTTTCCTTATGTATCTATAGAAAAAATCCATGCAGAGGATACATTTATGTTTATATTTGCTAGGGAAGCTGACCTGAAAGCACAACTGATTACAAAAGGGACAAGGAAACACATCTTAAAGGGGAACTATAGCAGAAATAAGAAATTATTATAAGTTTCGTTTTACTGAAAATAGAATTTTCTAGATATATTTAATTTAATATTCTGACCCATTTCTGAACTAATCAGTAATAATCAATATCAGATTACAAATGCTGAGAGGGGAATAGTAAAGAGAAACTTCACATTCACTTGATATTATTATTACAGGTATGAGATCTGTTATCCAGAATGCAAGGAACCTGGGGCTTTCTGCATAATGGATCTTTCTGTAATTTGGATTTTCATGCCATAAGTCTACTAAAAAATAATTTAAACATTAAATAAATCAAATAGGCTGCTTTTGCTTCCAATAAGGATTAATTATATCTTAGTTTGGATCAAGTACAAGGTACTGTTTTATTATTACAGAGAAAAGGAAATCATTTTTTACATTTTGGATTATTTGGATAAAATGGAGTCTATGGGAGACGACCTTTGCATAATTTGGAGCTTTCTGGGTAACAGGTTTCTGGATAACCATGGTGCCATACCTGTACTATTATCATTAATTATTTCAGGAATGGTACAGGATTTTAAAACTGATTATATTTTGAAAATTTCTAATATTAGGATGTTGAACCGTATATTCCATTTTTGCAATAGTTCTTCTTTACAGTCGCCATATCATTTATCATTGGTTTCTGAGTTGAGACACTGAAATATGGCAGCCTGTTATAATTGGTGTGGTCTGATAATGGCAGAGCTAGTGCTGCTAGTGCTGCTCCTCTCTGTGTAACTAAATATATATGTACAGTATATACTGCTTATATGTATAAAAAATGTTCTGTCACTTTACATTTACTGCTTATAATAAGGAAACTGTCATTCCCCTGCTGTAAATAATAATATGTGCTGGCAGCCTTATGAAACCACAAGAACAACTAAAATGTGTCAGAAGAGGGAGATGCAATGAATAATTGAGGTATCCATCGCTGTATTCAGAAAACAATATTGAAGCAATTGTAATAATAGCCTATTAAAAACATTAAAGCTGACATTTTTTGTATTTCAGTCACATGAGAACGAGACTTAAAAAACGATTGTCCAAATAAAATACCATAACCGAATCTTTATAAACCCAAATTGCATCCCTATTAGAAACTAACCATTGCAGCTCGGCCTTAGACCCTAGCAAGTTTCAAACCAACAGAGATTTTAAACCTTGGCTGGTCTCACTAGAAAACAAAAATGTCCTCTAGGCCAAATCAGACTTTTGTTGCTATGATAAAGTGACCTTTACTAACGCTGAAAGTATATTCATTCCTTCATTGTATTCAGTGTATTCCTGCTTTCCTGCCATTCTTTTTCTTATGTGTGACATTTGGGGTTGGGGTTATGACATCAGGGGGCCTGTTTGTGCCACACGTGGGTGGGGTTTTGACATCAGAGGTGATTATTGGTCAGATTATTGTTCAGGTTATACAACGCTGAAACCTGAACTGACAGTTGTGACCCAAACAGCCCCAAGAAAAAACAAACTGTTCAGGTGGCAAACCTACCCCCCATATCTTATTATCTCCTTCACTTTTTATCTGTGCCATTCCATCCATCCATCCACTGTTATTTTCTTCCCTCTCCGTGGACATTTCTCTTTTGCTCTCCCATGTTTCTTTCCAGCCTCTTTTTCTCATTTTATACCAAATATATTTTTTCTCTTTTCACCCTTTGCCAGCGTGCTTCCTCTCCCTGAAGCCCACCCATCTAGGATTCTTTGCAGGAGAAAGCATGAGGTCTAACTATGACACATCCACTAACTAACTCCTTGCCTTTTTACCCATGCCAACAAATGTGCAGTCAATTTAAGTGGAGTTGGGTATCCCTGTTCCAGGGATATGCAGAAGAGCCATGGAAGGTGCTAATCATTCAGGATTACTGGATTTACACTTAATGCTTACTGTACTTTTTAAGATTGAATTCCTAATGATAATCTCAAAAATCATTTTATTTTGCAGAATGTTCCAGACCTAAGTAATCAAGATGAATGATCTGAACCTTCACTGAACACAGCAAAGAATTTGGGACTTTGTACACACAACAGATAAAAAAATGTCTGCAGACAGCAGATAGCAAAATGTTACAGGAAAGGTCTTCTGCTGCAGGACATTTTACATATCCCGATGTTTTTTTTTTTTTTTTTATTGAGGAGAAAATGCATACAAAACTATGCAAATACAATTAAGATAATGCAACAGGAAAAAATTAGTTCCTAATAGTGAAATCTAATAACTGCTGTGAGTAATGTTTTCTTGAGGGCTCTTGAAGCAAACTTATTATTATTTTCCCTTTCAAGAATTTGTTATTATCTCGAAGATTCCAGTGTCTGTCAAATCTGAATTGCATTATTTCAGTGATATGTTTGCATAGCTGTCAGGGAAGGCAGCCTTAAAATTCAAAAGATAAAAAGTAATGGAATAGTTTTACTGGGGTCACAAAGGACTCTTTGCTGACAAAATATGATAATGTGATAATGAGTGCCACCGGGGGATATTCCATACTGTTGCCCATTTAGTTATTTTTTTCGTGACCCTAATTATAAAGCTTTACAGTGGTTTTAGTATATTTCCCCTCTGGAAGCAAAGGCTTCTCTTCTGTGCTCGCATTTGGGATGAAATTTATACAGTTTATTTATCTCATGTGGTGTCATTTGCTCCATTGTGGTATTAGCTAACAATTTGATTTTAGTACTTTTGGTTTCGGGGAGACAACTTCAAGTATGTTTTCTTATCTCCCCACATGTATTTTTGCTCAACTCTCTCCCTTATGGCCATGGCTTACAGGGAGATTTGTTGCCCGCAATAGAAATGCATGACTGTGGGCTGCAAAATCTCCCAAAATGCCTCTTCACCTGCAATAACCAAAATTACCAATTGTAAAACCGATGCATCGTTTTGTTCTTCCGAAGTCGCCCGAAGTCGCCTCAGGAGGATTTCGATGCGTAGGTTTTACCATCAGCGATTTCAGTTATTGCCAGTGAAGAAGATTTGCCGCCTGAAATTGTTCATTTTTATCGCAGCCCACAAATCTCCCTGCCATCTATCACCCTTAAATGAAAGGTAAATGCAAAAAAAACATTATAGTGGTTTGCTTCACCCTACGATGGCGCATTTCTGTTCCTTTTGGAGCATAATTTTGGTAAAGACAATGTTTTATCTACACAACACTGAATGGTGTAATAAGACTTTATGTACATCATATACCACTAACCTTATTGGTTTACAAGCCAATAAAAACACAGCGTTCATCCCCACTATTAAACGACCAATCCACCATCTTGGATAGAGTTCCAAACTCTTGTAGATTCTAGGCACTGGCAACTTGAAATGGTTCTTGTAACTCACTGGGGCTCATTTATCAACACTGGGCAAATTTGCCCATTGGCAGTAACTCATGGCAACCAATCAAATTGCTGCATTGATTGTTCTACTTGCAGCTGGCTTCAAAAAGCTAATCACTGATTGGTTGCTATAGGTAACTGCCCATGGGCAAATTTGCCCAGTGTTGATAAATGAGCCCCAGTACTGTGTTTAGGTAAGGTACTTTCTCATTGGGGGGGTTCCTTTATATTTTTCGCTATGTTTTAGTGGTCGCATTTACTAGTATTGTATGACACTTGAATACATAAAACTACAAACATTGCTTGGCTGAAAAAACTTTCTTAGCCAAGGGATTTAAACATCTTTGTGATTGTTGATATTTCATTCCCCTGATGCAGTCGATATTGGGACGAAACGCATTGGGCTATCAAGGTGGACTGTAATCTTGATATTCTGACTGTACTACAACAGTTTGTGCAATAACTTTGGGATCCCTATGGGATCATAACTTTCTTTTTCCTTCTGATTACAAAAACAGAGGGCCTCATTTATCAAAATTTGGATTTGTGTACATTTAGAGGTTTTTTCCTACTTCAAACAAACTCGCAATTTAAAAGGGAAACTGTTGTCAATTTATTTATTAAAAAAATCCCAATATAAAAAAATGCAAAACTTGAATACCTAAAAAAAAAAAAACTTGGAAAACTGAATAAATAGTTAAAATTTTGCCTAAGACAACTCTCATTGACTTCTACATGACCTTGCAAGCTTTTAGATGCCTTCATTAAAAGTCTTTTTAGCTTAAAGGGGTGGTTCACCTTTATGTTAACTTTCAGTATGTTATAGAATGGCTAATGCTAAACAACTTTTCAATTGACTTTCATTTTCAATTTTTTATAGTTTTTTAACTATTTGCTTTCTTCTTCTGAAAAATCTCTTTCCAGCTTTCAATCAGGGGATCGCTGTCAGGGCTGGAAGGCTCAGTTTGCAGTTGTAGACCAAGGAGCAGGCCCGGACTGGCAATCTGTGAGTTCTGGCAAATGCCAGAGGGGCTGCTGTAACGTCCCATAGAAAGTCACTATTTAGTGGGCTGGTGGAGGGCTGTTTGGGCCTCTGTGTACTTGGAATACCAGGGCCTATTTTGACTTCCAGTCCAGACCTGAGGAAGCTTGTAGGTACAAACACAGTTTGTGGTACAAAAAGGGGTCAAGAAGAAGAGTCGTCAATCCAGACAATAGGTCAATTCAGGCAGGGATATAGGCAAAGGACAAGATCAGAAGTTCAAATAACAATACCCAGTCACACCCAGGAACACAACAGAGTTGAACCTATAATCGGGCAATGGCTGAAAACCTCTGGTGTCCTTTTATAGGTGAATTTTCATGCCAAAACGTGCGTGATAACGTCATGCGCTGACATTGCACGTTGACGCTCCACGTTTTGACGCTGGGTCCTGACGTTTTGACGCTGGCGTCATGATGCTGGTGTCCAGATTGATGCGCTGACGTACAAACTCCACGTGGTTCCCCCCTGGGCACCGCCATCTTAAATGGGATGCCGTCATGAACGGACGTGCCGGCGAGCGCTCCTTACAATCACAGCCCCCATCTAAAAAACTAATGCCCGGTAAGGCTACAAATTTATTCTTATTGCTGCTTTTTATTACTTATCTGTCTATTTAGGCCCTCTCCTATTGATATTCCAGTCTCTCATTCAATTCAATGCATTGTTGCTAGCGTAATTTAGACCCTAGCAACCAGTTTTGGAAATTGCAAACTGGAGAGCTGCAGAATAAAAAGGTAAATAACTCAAAAACGACAATTGAGAAAAAATGAAAACCAACTGATATCTGATTTGAGCGCCTTGTTTGATGGATTTAACGCCCTGCTGCTGCACAATAATGAGTTTATTCAGTGGCCCACTCATGGCAAGTTTTCTTTTTAGGTTCCGAATGAATAGAAATGTGCAGGTTGGATTCAAGGAGGTTATCCAAACCCAGAAACAAATCACAGAGTCTCTTGATGTACATGTAATTGCTTTTAAAGCTCTAGACAATCACAGGAAGAGTCCCTTTATCTTTTTTCTTTGAAGCAGCATTTGCAAACAGGCTGAAAGCAAACAGTGACTGTCATCAAGCATTTCATTCCATGCAGAGCATATGGCAGAAAAGGCGATTTCCCCTATGTTTTTATTGCGACAGATCTACTGGGAAAATCTTGGCAAAGAGTCATAAGGATTTTACCATAGATCACTTCTTGTTGTTGGAAATGTGAAGTGACACAAGTGTGGCACATGGGGAAGGTTATCTCCTGGAAACATTCTCATCTGTTTTCCTGAGTGATAACTGAATCCATGTTCTTTTTATGACACTTCCCATTGTCTGTAATTAAGCAATGAGCAGTAATTCTGTGCCTATTGTCACTGCCAAAGGCTAGTGCTGATTATAGTTGATAGATGGGCACCTCAGCTCTTCTTGGGACAAGCTGCAGCAACAAACTGCCAAGATTTGTCTCCCTTTGTAAGTCTATGAGAAGAGTATTACATTGGTGATTACCTTCCCAAGATCCTTGAAATAAGCTAAAGAATATACATAGGTAGCTATGTTTTAATTACAATGCTGACATCATTTATAAATACTAAATTAATTTACTTTATCATATATACACACATGGTAAATAGTGATGGGCGAATAAATTCACCAGGCGCAAATTTGCATGCGAATTTCCGCATTTAGCCACGGGCAAACATTTGCAAAGCTCCCGCGAAAATTCACCGGCATCAAACGCTCGTCGGAAAAGTTGCTTGTGTCAAAATCATCGTGCATCAACACTATTCGAATGCCCATTGAATTTAACGCCGGCGTCAAAATTGACATGAACATCAAAATTTATGCAAATTGACACAGGTGTCAAAATGAGAGTTTCACAATTTTTTTGCCGTTTTGCGATTTTCACAGGAAATTCGGGAGAAGTTGCCCATCACTAATGGTAAACAAATATCACTGCTTTATTGATTCAATGACCAGAGTAAAGTTCATAATAAAGTCCATCCAAACCACAAAGTGACAAATTCATACCTTCTTGCATTAAATCACTGGGGTGAAGAGGGGGAAATTCCCCAAAGGAAAAGTTACCATTTAAGCTTTATAGTCTGTGCTCAAATGAATACTAGGCACTGATGGCAGAACTTTAGGTACCATATTATAGTTTGCAGAGAGCCCAGCATATCTCTAATGTTGTTTTAAACTTAGTATGATTAATCTTGTCTGTATTCATAGCAACCATTTATATTCCGCAGGGCTCCTTCTTAAAATGTCACATGACCTAAACTTAGATTCTCTTATACATTTGGCAGAACTATAACCTTCATTACTGGATATGGATATACTGTATAACAGTAATGGGTGTCAACGCAACTCAACTGTATATATCCAAGCAGATTTTCCCTAGCAATGTTTATATCTAGGTATCTGTTGGACCCAACATTGAACCCTGGACAGTTCTGCATAATTTGATGCTGAACTGTCCAATCAGAGGATTGAGCTCTGAGTTATCTATCACAGGAAACGACTACAGATATTATTTATCATTTACATCAGTCCCTGCTCTTATGGAGCTTAACAATCTAAGGTCTTCTCCCATAAATGCATGTGTGCATAGACATACACAAGCCAATAAACATTTCCCTCTGTTGGACTGTGTGTCTGGGGCTCACCAGGTCTATGAACTCCAGAACCCCTTTCACTTGTGGGTCTGTCGTACTACAGGGAGCAGACCTGGGTCAATTTGACCCACTGGCTTTTCTCCCAGTCTAACTCTGAACCTACCTGTTTATTTTTGGTGTAAGCAGTTCATTCACCTGGTGTCCATAATAAGTAAAGTGGTTAATAATTAAACATACTGAGGACGAGAGCACAATTCTACATAAAAGCAACGTACAGGTAAGGTTGGGCTGTGAATAATAAAATGATAACTGCTGCCTCCAAAATCTTAGAAACAATGTCGTTCCTGAAATTCTATTTCTGAATTTGATTTGTGTTTGTTTTTAATAAGAAAAAGTATACTGTCAGCCAATAAATGATTTATGTAGCTCATGTATGGAGCAGTATGGTACTTTGTGTATTTATTATAATTATGTGCAACAATTTTTGACAACGATTTTTAAAGCGAATTTAAAAAATATATATTTTATGATTTAAATGCCAAGCTGTTCCTTTGTTTTCCTATTAGGCAAGTCCTTACTGACATATTATTAAGATTGAGCTTTGTGCAGACATAGGCCAGTGTACAGCTGCAAAGGGATTAATGAATCCATAAAGATCTACATCCACCTTTGGTTTCTGTGCAATTTCTGGGACTGGAAACCTGGGAATAAAATAATATCTTACCATCTGTTTATGCAATATTAGCTGTCAATATTGTACTGCCCAAAATATAATAGTCTTCTTGCAGCAGATCAGCCCACCCTGAATCAGAGGTGACGTTTTTAATTTTTTTTAGCCCTATACTGCTGCAGATGCTAAACATGGACGCTGGACAGGAATTAGAATTTGTACTGGTGAACTGTCTATATATATATATATATCCAGAAAGATCCGAATTACGGGCAGGCCGTCTCCCATAGACTTCATTATAATGAAATAATCCACATTTTCAAAAATGATTTCCTTTTTTCTCTTTAATAATAAAACAGTAGCTTGTACTTGATCCAAACTAAAATATAATTAATCCTTATTGGACTCAAAACTAGCCTATTGGGTTTATTTAGGGGCAGATTTTATATATAATATTATTATAATATAAAATACAGTCCCAACTAAGCTCCAAACAGTTTTGTTTATACAAATATTAAATATATAAAAGATGAAAGGAGAGAATCCTGAGGTTTCTACCATAACAGCACAAGTAGGGCTGGTTTTGTGAATTTCTGCACTAGACTAATATAAGTTACAAATCTATGTAAAAGGCTCTAATATGTTAATAGAATACCTTATCATTTTGTTAAAAAGAACATTTATTATGGTTACATCAGAATGATGTGTTGTCACTCATATGACAATGTACTGCTTTGTTTTGTTTTTAGAATTGATGTGGGAAACCATCTCTAGAGCCACCGTAGGCCCCATAGAAACATTAGGAAGATGTCCAGTCTTGCAAATAAATATTGGGTATTCAATCGGGGCCCTTTGCACTCCTATACTGTGAGCCCCTTCCTCTGTCACAGAGTCTACCTCCATTTATGCCCATGCATATGTAGGGCCCTATAGGGATACAGGCCCTATAGAGTTAATCTTTTCACCATTTCCTTTGGTTATTGGGTAGAATCCCTGTTACAGAATAACCTTTACAGTGATAGGCTGAGAGATTTGATGACACTGCTCTGACTCACTGCTATATAGTGAGTGCAGGGAGTGGCCTCTTCCTCTTTTGCCTCTGGATGTGATTCCAGCTGGATGTGCTCAGGGGGACTGAGTGCAATAGGCCCAGAAGAAGTCATGTGTCCAAGTGGGGGACCAGGTAACCCCGTGAATGAGGAATAGTTACACTAGGGCAGACTTGTCATAGTCTCTCTAGGAGAGAAAGGCAGAGAGGATAGAGAGAAAGAGCAGCTGAAGCTCCAACAAGGATTTGCAGTAAGGGAGTAGCTTCCCAGAGGCTTTATGTGTTGCCTCCAGTCAGGGACCTCAGTGAAGAGGGACTGTAGGGTAGAAGCTGCTTCCTGACAACTTCCAGGAGGGAAAGGTTGTACTGCATTTGCCTGTGTACTCTCTGTGTGAGCCTGCCTTTGATCTGTGTGAACTCTCAATATGCTGTTTTCCTCAAGCTCCTGCGTGAGTACTGAAACCTGTGGTCACTTGCCTCGTGCATAGTAAATAAACCGTTCCTGATTGTTAAGAACCTCCTGGCACCCAAGTTGTTTTTGTGTGCACAGTAGCCTGGGGGGGATGTAGTTGCACTACACCATAGAGGGAACACTTCCACTTAGCGAAGGCCCTGCCCTGGGTGTAAGTCGCGTAAAACCCATGCTCTAGTGTTCTAGCTGGTGAATTAACCCCGAGTGGCCCAAATAGGTGTTACACATAGATCCTTGAATTTCCATGATCACTTCTTTATGTCTGCCACAAAGTGTAGTCAAAGGGTTAATGGCCTTGCTACTAAGTGCCCAGCTTTGCCATATGTTGTAACATTGCTTTCTTCTAGAGAGAATATTATTGTACCACAAACAAAAAGTGCCTTATTTCATCACTGACTCAACCAAATTACGATATGTAGAGAAGCAACACCTGACACCTGCAGCATACGGAGTCTGTTGTAGCAGAGCCAAGGCTGTCCCAGACCAGAAATATGGATATTTTCAACATCATATTTTTCAGATACAAATGAAGATTCTGCTTTGAACATTTATCTTTACTTATAAACTGCGATGCACAGAGACTGTGCGGTGAGGCTGACAGCAAATCAGAAAAAAATCACTAGAGAGGGTGAAAGATTAACCTTTAAGTGTGTGAACACTAAAGATCAAATACATATGTTCTTGCTCCTTACATGTTAATGAGTATTGACGGCTTTTTTTGAACCTCTGTTAAGCAGCTCTGATTAATTAGCCTGACGTTCTCTAATTTACATTACGACAAGGGGAAAATAAAGCAGATCACCCGACTCGCCTCTTGTATTTTTATGTAGTTGGCTGAGAAACAGCACCTACGTTTTCACACTCAAGCGACTCAATCATGGAATGTCTTCAGTGGGCTGCTAGTATTCTACATACTACTTATTCCCATAGAAGCCTTTCTCCTGTGTTCCAGGCAGGGCAGTTTCTGTACATACTGTACTTAGTAGTGATGGGCGAATTTATTCGCCAGGCGCGAATTTGCGTGATTCGCCGCCAGCTAATAAATTCGCGAAAGTTCGCTGCAAAAATTCGCCGGCGTCCAAATTTTTTTTAAAAAAAAGGAACCCGGCGTCAAAAACGGACGCCGGCGTCAAAAACGGACGCCGGCGTCAAAAACGGGCGCCGGCGTCAAAAACTAATTTTTTGGCGTTCCGCGAATTTCGTGAATTTTTCGGCAAAGCGAAACAGCGCAAATTCGCCCATCACTAGTACTTAGAGCTTAGAATTTCACATTTCACAAATGGATTTACATTTTACCTATGGTAAGAAGTCAAATCAACTAAAAAAAACAGCAGGTTCAGTTGATTTGACTTCTTATTACTATAGATATACCATGATCTGCATGAATGAGAACCTACACAGGGTTTGCATGTTATTTCATTGTAACAAGTGAGAAGCCATCTGCAATAAAATAAAGACTCATCAGCAATAAACCCAATATCAAAAGTATTGGACAACGCATTGAAAAGGCTGAACCAGAGAACTTCTGAGCAGTGACACAAATAATTTTTTTTGTTTTCCTACCAGTAGTGGCAGCAAATACCTGCATGGAAATGTCCCTGCTTACTGGTATGATATGCCTATTAACTCAAAATCCACATGTCTGTGTTTTGGCCAATAATCTTGTTAGTGTGACATATTGCAATGATCCTACATATCATAACAGACAAGAAGAAGAAGCTTTATCTGATAAAAGACCCCGATAGCCACAGGAGTTAATACCCCTATACAACTGGTTGGTGCTACACAGGCTTTTGTATAATGCATATATTGTAAATCACCTTCACACAGGGACACAATAATATTCCTATCATTTTCATTGTTCCATGGCCCTTAGAACATTAAAGGGCAAACTGTGGCCTTCCAGTTGTTGTTAAACTACAAATCCCAGCATGCTGTCATTCTATTTCACCAACACATGGAATTCTGTAACCCAATCACATTGCTTACATATAAAGGTTTTATATTCAAATACTGGGGCAATGTCACAAGACCTGAAATCTTTGTACAGTCTAAACAATTAATCATTTTGGGAAAACAATATTTTCAGTTGCCCCTATTTCATAAAGCTTTTGCAAACTCGTAAAATTACAGTTTGCATTGTAGCATTTTTCTTGTGATTAATATTACATAGGGAATTTTTGCTATTACAACACTTCCCCTAAAACTATTAATGTTCCCCAAGGAATAAACTGGTAGAATTGCCTGCAAATGGATTCCTGTGCTATTACATATGTTTCCATGATTTATTCGAGGCGCTGTTCATCTCCGAGGAGAACGTTTCGGAAAAAGTTCGGAAATTTTTTTCATGTATGCAGAAAACATAAAAAAATTCTGAAGAATGCACGACAACATCTTTTCAGCACAATGAACTGCTAGTACACCTTTGCAACAATGTTAACCCAAAAAAGGCCTGACACTTCCAATGAAAAATGAAAATCTGCATAGGACAAAAAATTGCAACATTTAATAAATCTGCCGGATTTTTACAAGATCGTCTGACCAATTGAAAATGATAATACCAGCTTTAGGGTGCCTTTATCTTTGCAAGGCATGGTGCCAGGTGTGTGCTAGGTTATTTTAGCAAAATAACTTACTAATCTAAAATTATTTGGGGAAACATAGTGTTACTATATAGTATATACAGTCTGGGGTGTATATATCTTCTGTGTACCTAGAAGAGCCAACCTGTTGAAGTGCACTGCAGATCAGAGATCCCTGTAAAAGGCAAATGAATGCCATAAATCTTCCTGCTAAGGAGAGACAGAAGAATTGAGGTAGAAACAAAGACATTCTCTGGGTTACAATGGGAACAGGTTATGTGCAACTAGTGTTACCACCTGGCCGGTTATTTTACCGGCCTGGCCGGTAAAAATGATGGTTGATCTCAATGTTATTAATAGGGAAAAAAGATAAATATATACGAAGGCCGGTATTTTTTTCCAGAAAAGGTGACAACCCTATGTGCAACGTATGAGAAATCCTGTTGGTTTATCATTTATGTTAGCTGTGAATTCAAATGATTTTTGCATTGTTTGTATAGACCGTGTACATGATCTGGGGGATAATAGAGTGCAGAAGTGATGTAGGCAATGGGCTTCTTCTAGAAATCAGAATTCCTATTCATACTCTTATTATTTGGCAGCCATGTACCAAACGACTGAACGCAGACAGCAGATTGCAGACAATGTTGAGACCAGAAATGTTTTCGGTTGGGCTTTGCAGCTCACGTTTTAATTTAATTGCAGATTTATATATTTTTTTTAATGTTTGCGTGGGATTCTTTTAGTCAAAACAGATCAGACATAGCCAGAGACAGATATCAAGGCTTTAATCAGACGGTACTGCTGTTTTAGGGACGGATTCTGTTTCTTTCCTGGGCTACAAGTCAAAAAATGTAGACACAACCTTTCCCTCTCCAGACAGTTAGTTGTTTAAATACATTTGTTTGTGTCAGCCAGGCAGTTCATGTCTATTGTATGGGTGGGTGACATGCATTCTCCACCTTACAAAGAGGATACCGTTATTACTTCTTTAAGGTTTGACCATGATAGCTGTGTGCCTTTTTTTTCAACCTAATCTACAATTACAATATAAATATATACAAACAGGGGCAGGAAAAACATGTTTTTCATGGTATCTTCGACAATAAGTTGTCCTATAGAAAGCAGTGATGGATCTTCTTCAATATATAAAAATAAACATGTACCTAATATTTAAACCAAGTTGTTGCCTGAAGTCAACATTATTCCTACTGAAGCAGAATTTGTCCAACCGTTGATCGATCCTTGAAATGTGGTTTAAAATGAACCCCAGTTGTGGATCTGCCACCGACACACGTTTGTACAGAAATTTCGACAGACAACAGGGTCCATGTTAGGCAAAAACATGACTTCCTATTGATGACATCCAGTCTTTGTAAATGCCATAGCAGCTACTATGTTTTAAAATAACTTTAGCAGGGAAGCAGAATGGCTGGTAGAAAGGTCATCCAGTTGTTGCTGGAATACATCTTCTATCATCATCATATAACAGGCTTTTTTTATTTCAGCAATAGTATCTTGCAGCTTATATCCTTGATATTAAGACAAAATGACGACACATGTCGTGTGTTGAAGCTGTACCTGTGTGATCAGTGGATGAGGTTGACGCCACCCTGTCCAAAGAGGCCTGTTTATTACAAAACCATTTTATTACTATGAGCCAGAAAACTCATTTTGGCTGCCAAACAACTCCCTGATCTTGGAAAATAAGCTTATCTCATCCCCCTGAGCTCACCGTGTTTAATCTTAGAGACAGAAACAGCAGCCTACACACAAGGAGCTTCCAAGCAGGAGACTTGTATCCTCCACCTACTGCTTCCCCGTGTCTGCTACCAGTTGTCTTCTGGGTAAGTTATGTGTTCGGATTTGACTTTTTTTTCTTATATATAAAAAAACAAGGTACTGCTTGCTCAGAGGCTTGTCTCCCACGCTTCTTTCTTAACTCCTTTAGAACTGCATGTTTAAAGTCCCTGAGTGATGGGGTCTCACATAGGCTCCCTTTTGCAGATAATGAGAAATGTACCACAGTGCTCTGAATAGAGAGTTGGGTTTATAGTAGGGATAACATCTATCCTCACTAATCCAGGCTTAGAAAATCCAAGTTAGCAGCAAAAGAAAGGGGGTAGAATTATTCGCAGATAAAAATATAAAGGGGGTGAACAAAGAGAGCTGGTAGAGGGATTTTTATTACAAGTTCTAAGACCCACTGCTGCCCCCAGTCCCTCCGGTGGTGGTGAACAGAGACCCCCTCCCTCTGTCATTTCCTATTCCTCCAATCCCCATCTCTCTAGCACTGGCTATGATAGCCCATCCCTCCCTTGATTCCGCACTCGGCGCTGTTAGAACAGTGCACATTGCACAGACTTTATAGGCAGCCCAATACAGAAGTAGATGTATTTCTGCAGCAAGGCAGCTGTGGGAAACATAAGTATTCCTGTGATTCTTGAAATTTGTAGTTGTAATCTTAGCACAAGGAATAGAATCCAGCCTGGGGAGTAGCAGGATCAAAAATCTCAGTGTATTTGACTATTTGGCTTTGTTATGATATGCTTCTGGCTCTAAAACATGAGTATTGCTGAATACAGTGTTAACTCTCTAATTGAGGCAAATAGGATCCAAAAAATATTATATTCCAGGTCTGCAACCTTCTTGCAATCTGCCAAGTCACTTGGTGCATGTCTGCCAAAGAAAAGGAGACTGAAATACAGAAACCCTGAATCTGTGCTCATTAGTCCCCCAGATCATCTACATTTTCCTGCAACACACCCATCTCAAAAAAATCATTTAAATTCAAAGCAATCATAAATTATAAATGAACAGGATTTCTCATACACTGCACATAACTTCTGCCATTGTAACACGGAGCTCAGATCATTCCTTCTGCTCTCCTTCTGTTTCCCCAGAACGGCAGGAAGACTTATGGCATGCATTTCTCATGTACAGAGAGATCTCTAATCTGCAGTGCACTTCAACAGGTTGGCCTGCTCTCTGGCACGCAGAGAGTTAACCCATTGCAGCTGCAGGAGTCATATCTACCCAACCACCGTTTTCCACAATCCTTTGCTAAGGATCAGTACTTTTGGGAAATAGTGTCTTGCGGATAAAATACTTAATTTACTCTACGTTATAAGATGTTTGTGAGCATAACAAACACTGTATTAAAAGTAGTCTGCAATGCACTTATACGATACACACCAATGTATACTGTATGTTTATTTGAACATGTACAGGTACTGGCCCATGGCAGCAGCTTCTATTATATTTTCTGCATTCTCCCGTTATTGGAAAATATGCAGATTATGATAGACACTACAATCTAGTCATATCACTGATATGCAGCCATTAAGTGAATTCAGGAGATCAGTGCTGGGCATTATAATCATGCAGCGCTCAGAGGAGCGTGTAAAATATTGCTTAACTCCAGGTTAGAGGATACTCTTCAAGTGGCAGTGAGACTTGCACTCAGATTTACTGTTCATACTCTGCATTCTTGGTTTAGGCAAAGTTCCCTTGCACTTGTGGAGGCATATACTGTAAATGCACTCTGTAATTGCTATTTGCTAACATCACACAGGGTGGCTGAACCAGCAGTTCTGCACTGGAATCCTTTCAGGGGGGACATATGCAGTGTCACACCCTGTTATAGGTGAAATGTAATATAAATTATGTTTATGTCAGCGGGTTGTTATAGTGATTGACATACATAGGCTTTTGCTAAATTCATCTAGGTTAGAACTCTTTGTAGCTTTGGCATCTGAGACATCATATTAAACAGCAAAGCAGCAAGGATATCCACACACATTATTTTTTAAGAAAAGCATTTCAGTAATTCACTACCAGCGGAATCTCCCATGCCCTGAACCAAGATAAGGGAGCACCAGAGTGCTCCGGTGGTTATTTAAGTAAACCATGCAACGGTGCCATATGGGGGATTAAAAAACTGTAGATAGAAAAGAAAAGCACAATATCCAAAGTCCAAGTGAAATGCGGTTTGAGCTGAAAAACTGTTCCTGACTTTGTAAATAATGAACGCAGAGCATCTGTGTGTATTTAGGGTCATGAGTATCGAAATAAAAGTTGAAAATAGAAAACACCAGGGTGTTCTCTCCAACCTGTACCTGCGCATAATCATTGTGCTTTAACAGAACAGAAAAAGCCCCATGTGTTCTTTAACTACAACTTCCAGCATCTCTTCTGTGCTAAGAATAGCACTGCACATCCCAGTGGGCTCTACAAGTTCACCATAAACCATTACCAATTTAAGAGACTTTAACCAGTCATCCAGACAATATCACAGAAAGGAAAGACCTCTTTATGGTACAAAATGCATCCAGAGAGCAAGTGACTATGCCTTCTGCCTGTGCTGATTATGGTATCCCTAACCCTACAAAAATATAAAGTACAGACTTGTGGAATTCTCACTACAGTAAGCAGTCTGGCTAGATCTATAAAATTGGGGTATGCATAACAGAAAGCAGATGGATTCACTGTATCCTGTACATATTGCTTTACTCAGTGGGGTGCCCCCCATGCTTCTCCAAACTCTTTTTCAATTGCCCCTGAGTTGAGGGGGGTGCCACTTTTTCCCCTTACCTTTTGCAGGATCCACTCACAGAAAATGAGAAATGCCCAGCAGAAGAGAACCATTGTCCTTGGGGTACCTGGTCTTCTCCTGATGCAAGAAGAAGCAGCAGCAGCAGCAGTAGCAGTGGTTCGGATCTCCCCCTCTAGCTCAAGGAATAGTGCTCTGTCAAGAGAGTTGGGCTGGTTGGGCTCAAAACAGGAATAAAACCTTCCCCCATTGATCAAGGTTTAGAAATTCTGAGCCACTGTTTATAATGAAGGGACTGATAACATAATAAAATGTGAGAGGGGAAGACGTGAGAAGAGAGAGGATAAAGACATTCAAAGTAGATTTGCTGGTATAAGGTTGTCCACTTGCTATGGGGATACTGAAGTAGGATCTGTTACAGGAGAAAGTACCGGGAACGAGTTTCAAGAACCATTGCCACCCCCAGTCCCTCCAGTGGTGGGGAATAGAGACCCCCTCCCTCTTTCATTTCCTATTCCTCCAATCCCAATCTCTCCAGTAAAGGCTGCCTTAGCCCTTCCATCCCTCCCTTTCCATTTGATGCTATGCTCTGCGCTGTTTGAATGGTGCATGTTGGATTTCTGCACAGCCGGTGCCTTTATCGGCAACCCCAGACAGAAGTAGACTTATTTCTGCAGCAGGGCAGCTGTGGGAAAGATAAGTATTCCTGTGATTCTTGGCTGAAGATTGCAGCAGGGAAAAATCATCATTAGCAGGCAGCTAATCTTTATTACATAGGAGCAGGATAGTGGAGCAAGCTGGTGTCTGTCAGGAACATGCTGGGATGTGGGTCTGCTTCCACTCACCACACAGGCACTGTCTTCTCATTCAACTACCCTATGCTATAGAGTTGAAGATTGTACAAGTCTCTGTTCAGAGCCCATAATACTGCTATAGGAGCTTATATGTGCCCATAGCTTGTACCAAGTACTCAGAAAGAGCATTACAGTGCACTGGCATGATGACTTATCTGCTCTGAATCTTTAAGAGCTGCCCTTGCCCTCAATATGAATGGGTTCGGAATCTTTATATTAAGTTAGAAGAGCAGCCCCTGCCCTCAATATGAATGGATGCAGTGCATATCTCCCTGACTTTCCCATTGCCTGTTGCTGTCCTCTATGCGTGCACCAAGCCTTAAATGCATCACAATGTAGAACAATGTTTAGAGGAGTGCAAAGAACAGAGCTGTTGCTGAACTACAATATCAACAGCCTTGCACGTCTTTCAGCTGCCAGGGTATGCTGTGAGTTATGATTTAATAACACCCAGAAAACTGCACATTTAAAGATAATAGGGTCCCATGAAGGTAATTTGGCCCAAGGCTTTTGCCACTGCTATGGACAGGCTCCCGTGTAGAAGAAGAGCAATTGAGTTTTGCTTAGGGCAGACGGAGTATTGATCTCCCTATATTAGATCCAAGGCATAGATGACATTTATTCTGCATCAGTGCAAATGTAGGGCCATCTCGAAGTCACGCCTTGATTGACTATGTTTAATAGAGTCCACTCTGTATCACCCGCAATCCAGCAGTCACAGAGCATGATGTACATACCCTCAGGCACCCATCCCTCATTCCCAAAATTTCTTTCCAGGGAATTCACACACAACACTATTTCTTTTTTTTTTCAGGACAGACTGTCCTGTGACAAATAATGCACTGATCTAATAGGAAATACAATGCCTGGCTACAATGGTTGCATCTTCGATTGACTTGTCCTTTGAACTCGAGATCATCTACAGTATATAAATTGAAATAAAAATAAAAAAATTGAATATATTCCTATGCATATTGTTTAAGCCCCACCAGCAGACACAGAGAATGCTTGCGTGTCTGAGACACAGTAAGAATCAGTGTGATAGTGGCAATACTGGTACCCACAATACAATTTGGTGAAATTGCTAAAGAACTCCCCCCTCCCTTGTAGTCATTGTGGGCAGCAAGAATACATTAGTGGGACTTGCCTCAGCCTCTCCACATAGACCAATTAAATTGCTCTGCACCTTATGAATAATAAACCCACAATAGCACAATGTTCATTTTATTACCCAGAAAAAGAGACTTTTCTTTGCTGGGAACGTTTATAGCCCTTCAGATGAATACACATTGAAAGTAATTATGAAGGCAAATGAGTCAATTCCACCTCCTATAAAAGAGTCAGAGTGATTACAGCATCAGAATCGAGAGTGAAAGCCAAGGGAACAGTGTTGTATCCATTTTATTCTTGTTATTGCGGTGATCAAATTGTCATTGATTTAAAGGCTTTTTCCCCTGCCGAGCCTGATGTTAATGGGGACAAAATGAAAATATTCCAGGCTGTGTATATGGTGCCATTTCAAGTCGTCTGCAGTATAGGGCTGCAACAACAGTGCTGTATAGCAGACCTGCCCGGTGTTGTTGAACTATAACTCTAAGTTGGTCAGGAGGTGTTTTAGTTCAACAGGTCTGTTGTTTTGGATCAAAAATAAAGGGATCCTGTGAGTTCATTCATAGTTACATAGTTAATTTGGGTTGAAAAAAGACAAAGTCCATCAAGTTCAACCCCTCCATTCTGTCTGCTGACCAGTGATTAGGTGACTGTATCAGGGCTGGAGAAAGCACCCTGCTGTATTATGTGCTCAACTTTTATTTCTTCATTCACGCCTAAAATATACGCTGGGTGTCTGTTCACTGATGATGTGTATTCATTATTTATAATGCCAGGAATATTTTACAGCTTCTCTAGCTCATCTCACTAAAAAGGACATTTCTTATGCATTTTATTTTTCCCTTTAATCTAACACTTGGAAATTAACCCACTGAGGCAGCCTTCGCTTGAAGAATCACTAGAGCACCAAGGGGCTGGATTTTTAGCCCAGGTTAAATATTTGTGAGTGTGTGTTTGACTGCGTGCTGCCTCTCTTGTCTTCTAATATGAAGTCATTTATGTCACACTAAATAGCGCGGTCATGCTAAAATGGATGCAGTTATTGTATGTATTGGCACCATTCATTGTACAGGTATGGGACCTGTTATGCAGAATGCTCTGGACCAGGGTTTTTCCAGATAAGGGGTCTAAGTGTAATTTGGATCTCCAAACCTTAAAGGAATACTAAACCTGCCAATTAAGAAAAGCCCCTACCTACTAACCTAGATAGTCCCTCCTCCCTGCTCCTCCCTGCTCCCCCCTGCATACTTCATTATGAGCACAGAACATTTTTAATAATTGTGTATTGGAAAGTTGCCTAGAATTATGTTTTCTTTTATTCAACACATTTTCATTTTGGGGTTGACTTGCCCTTTAACATAATTAGGCAGTATGACAATATGGTAATAGAAAACATATTTAGGCATATTTAAGGCTGTTAGATTGTTAGCTCTTTTGGGCTGGACCCTCTTTACTTCTTGTATTGGTTATTGGCTGTATATGTAAATCTATACATCCAGTGCATACACCCCCTTTATTGTATACTGCTGCTGTATATGTTGGCACTTTATATGTGTTAATAAAAATTAACTATAAAGGCAAAAGATTAAATCTGAAAAGCGGCTTAGTAAGTGATTGTTTAACTGCTAGATGGTTTATTATTATTTAAATTAATATTGCTTTATTTGCATTAATACAGAACCATTAGTGGCTCGACAGCCAGAGGTTCCTTGGAAAAATAAGAAAAGTGAGCTGAATTTGAGAGTATTCATTTCCATTCAAGTGTTCTAATGTATGTAATCCGTCAAGTGATCAATTCCCTACACGTTTGCTAGGATATTAGTGCAATTTCCAGACCTGAGCGAAGATGAGAGCCGACAAACCCTAGCGATGTGATCAGCTCTGCCTCTAGTGGATATTTCAGCACCACGGACAGTGACTCCGACATTCTTTCTGAACTGTTTGGTTTCTGCTTCCACACTCATTCACAGATTTCTCAGTGTGATCTGGGCAATGGCAGTGATACCACTACAGTGATATAACAAGGCTATGGTAAAGAGGTAATGTAAGAAACAATTATAGGCAGCAAAAATGTGCAATATTGTGCTAAAATATCAAAAATAGTTTTCTTTGTATTGCACATTCCTAACAGTATATCACTCTAAAAAAACTAATACTAAGGGGCAGATTTATCAAAAGGTTGAATTGAAAATTTGAATTTTTAAATTTGAATTTTGAGTTTATTTTAGTGTAATTCAACTAGGGAATAGTCCAAATTCAATTTGAGTTTACAAAAAAAATCGAAATTCGAAATTTATAATGTATTGTCCCTTTTCAGAATTCAAATTCAACTATTCGCCTGCTGAATTCGTGTTTTAGCCTATGGGGGACCTCCTACAATCAATTTGGAGTGGTTTGGTGGAATTTTTTTTTGTTTAAAAAACTCAAATTGAATTTGATTCGAGTTTGCAAGTCGATCCTATTCATCCGGATTTAAAAAATTTGAATTTTTTTAATAGATTTCAATTGGTAATTTTTTTTGAATTTCGAGTTTATGAAAGTTTATAAGAGTTTTTATAAACTCCCATAAACTCTAAGGGGGTTATTTATGAAAGTCTGAAAATCTGCTTGGGTATTTTACCCTTATTTGTTATTTTTCGGATTTTTACTCTGATTTCTTATGCTTTTTGCCCGAAAACTTCGGGGTATTGCACGAAACCCAACGCACATCAGAAAATCATTAGGACTTCTCCCATGGACTTATATGCAACTTTGACAGGTCTTTGTGATTTTTTAAAAGTCAGATTTTATAAAAAGAAATCATGGATTTTTCGTGATTTTTGCATTTGTAAATAACCCCTTAATTTGACCCTTGATAAATATTCCCCCAACTCCTGTAATGGAAGAGATATTTGCTTGTGCCTATTGTTGGTGTAGATCAACATGAACTCTGTGCCTTGCACTGTGCTGGCACATCATGTTTGTTTTGTATGAAGATGAAGATGAAGAAACGGGAAATCATGGTGAAGATGAGATTCCACCCTGAGAACATCCCACCCTGAGGAGACCACAGTCCAAATGAATATAAAAGAAAAGGAAGTCAGTCATGTGATACTGTTGATATGGCTACCTGCAATGATACGCCCATAGTTTATTTTACTTAAAAAATAACTTGTAGTAGTAGTTTGGCTAAAATAAAGCTTATAGAGTTCCAGATGGTGTGAGAATTCACTTGCTACAAAGTTCTTAAATTATATAATACAAAATAATATTTTAACCCCTGGTCACTGCTGGACGCCATCTTGCCACATTGTAACAAGTAACATCTTGATCTCAACCACGTTTTGTATCTGTCGTGGTCATTTGACATAGAAACTGCCAGTGCAGCTAAGGATTTTACAGAGGAATCTCTTTGGCTTTTGCTACAGTTACACACCATTTATAGGCAAATCATAACATAAGGCTACAGCAGCACCTAGGGAATGGGACTGTCATATGTCAACTTATTTTATTCTCTGTGCTTTATAAGATCCATGCCGAATTCCAGTTTTTTCTTCCTTCTCCACGTACTGTTACTGGTTTTATTATTCACTGCAATATGATTCCTAAATTTCTCAAATGCTCCATCTTTCTGTTTCCACTGATGTGAAGCCCCTACTGTATTTGTTCTGTACAACATTTTCTATCACCAACCCAATTTCTAGCAGATAAAGTAAGGGATTCTCTGCAATGGAAAGAGTGCTCTTACTCTGATTATACAAAATATGTGCATTACATATTCTCAGTGGAAAGCTCTTGTTTAGCCTGAAGAGCAAAATGATACATTAATTTTAGAAAACGTATGAATGTTGGTGCTTTGCTGCTAGAATCAAATTTCACTAATACACAAAAAGGCTTTCTTGCCTCTTTTATAAATATTCTGTGAAAATAACAGAAACAATCAAAATATAGGAATCTGTTGCATGGTCTTAGATTTCACCGGCTCCTTTCTCTCTGGTGTGCTATTGTACTCAGTGGTAAGGGCTGCCTTACGGCTGATCGTATTGGATCCCAAATTGCAGAGGGGATGATATAACACCATTATTGGGCCTGAGGCAATGTGTGGAGTAGATGTGTATTTAGGAACCTGACCTATCTATACCCCTACGGGTCAACCAGCTCCAAGGAATTGCTGGTTGACCCCTTCCCCCACAGCCAGATCGATGCAGGTAATTTCTGGCAGAGACTGGGAGGTTTTTAATTTTTCTTTAAAAAAAAAAACTAGCTATTATATAGGCACCCAAGGACCACCCTCTTAAACCTGGCACCCTAGGACAGGCCTATATGTAAATATGTCCCTGGACAGCATGAAGACCCATGAAGGGTGTGACTTAAATAAAATGTTAAATGCACACCTAGATTTAAATGATGGATGACTTGTGTAGGCAGTTTTGTTATTTGATGCCCTAGATATTATAGGAATTGTAACAGGATCATGGATACTGCAGCTTTCTATGTCTCTGTATATAGTAATTCAGAGGCTTTAGGGCAGAGACACATGCTCAGATTCGGTGAGATTTAGTCGCCAGTCGTTAAATCGCCTCTTCTTCAGGGCAACTAATCTCACTGAACTGCCTCCCACCGGCTAGAATCTAAATCGCCAGTGGCATTGTACTTGGAGAGCTTCGTTTTCACCAAACAAAGCACACCCATTGGCATCCCACTGGTGATTCACATTCTAGCCAGCGGGAGGCAGTTCGGGGAGATGTCGCCCAGAAGAAGAGGAGATTTGTTGCTGCACGAATAAATCTCCCCGAATCTGAGTGTGTGTCTCTGCCCTAAAAGTCTGACAGCCACTTGTTTATAAGGATGGGATGAAAGACAGGGAAAGTGAGGGCTGGAACAATGGACAGAGACAAAGTAAAGTGTTTGAACAGTTGTTCTGGTTTTACTTTATATGGGAAAAAACAGAATAATAGACATTTCAAAAGGGTTAAATAGCAAAGCACCGCAAAGAAGACTTTCAGAAGATATTTTGAGATTTTTTTTTTTTTTTAAACTACATCCCTTTATTCGACTGGCTGATGGTGTCCTGAAGTAAAATGATACAACAACCAACAGAAGTTCTACATGTGGCCTTTCCTTGATGACCAAAACGTGTATCTTGGTGATGCTTTCTTAAAAAGTTATTATTTGACAGAAGCCAAACAACTGACTTTTAGATTTAATTTAAAAAAACAGTGTGACACCTCCCACTCATAATAATAGTACAAGTAAATAAGTCTGGCGTGTGTGTGTTCCCCATGGAAGGCAGATACAAGATAGTAATATTCCTGCTCCAGAAATTGCTTCCCTCGCAGGGGACAGACTGGGGCTGTGAGAAGGTGTATTTATGAGGAACCTGTCCAAAGAAGATTTATATGAAATGTAGAATTTTCTACAGAGCATGCAGACAGATGAATAACAAATACAAAATTACAGTTGCTGGCAGCCAACAGTGAAAGCTAAGGATTGAATGAGTCTTTATCATTCGGACAAGGTCAGACCAGGCTATCAGGCTTTTGAAGGGGTGACATGGGCTTTCCGAAATGTCTGGGAATTTCTGCTTGGCTTCATTTCTCGAGCTTGTTGTCGTACAATGACAACTATGTCGTGAATGAACTACTGCCAGGTTCTCATAATCGATCAGAGAAAGAAAAGATATAGAGGACTCAATGCATATTTGCTCCTTACCTTAAGCAACTAGGGTTCCGGATTCAAATTTTTGACCTCAATAGCTAGATCACAGGCTGTTATAATCTCTTATGAATATTATTACTCATGGAACCAAATATAAGAATTCTTGTACAGCAGTTGTTTGTTCTGTTCCTTCATATTGTATTGTTTTTTGGTTGTATCAGTGATAGGTAGGTTTAAAGTAGAATATAGTATATATTAGTAAAAGTAGTAGAGCACTACCCAGGTACTGTATTTATCTCAGAGGTATTACCTGCATTGTGTGCAAGGAGGAGGTGGCAAGAGTTTAAAAAAATAATTCATGGCAAAGAAATTGGTGGCTGATGAGGCTGATGAGGTTGGAAGGAGAACAGACTGAACTTACATTTTTGTCAGGTACAAGCTCTTTGTCAGGGATCAGATTATTCTTAATAATGATGGTTCAGCACTTTAGGAAAGAGAATGGATAGTTGGAAGGTTACATGAGATTTTAAAGGAGAAGAAAGGCTTAACTAAAGAAGTAGCTAGAAATGTTGTACATTATGTTTGGGGCTTCTGTACCAGCCCAAGGTAACCACAGCCCTTTAGCAGTGAGATTTCTGCCCCCAAAGATGCCCCTGTGCTGATTCACTGCACATTCTCTGTGCTGCTGTCACTTACTGAGCTTAGGGACCCACTCACAATATACAGTACACATAGAATATAAATATACAATATAAGGCTGATTAGTAATTAATACATGGCAGCACAGAAACCAGTGCAACTAGCATCAGAATTTAATAATCAGCCCTGTAGAATCAGCTTATATTACAGGCCAACCTCATTTTCTGCTTGATAATTTGCGACAACCCTTAAGCTTAGCTTCTCAACAGCTTCTCAGAGCCCACTGAGCATGTGAGTGTCACATTTGAGTGTCACTTTTCCCCCTGTGACAAGTTTGAAGTTCTGGATCTGGATTCTGCTATTGAGAAGCTGAAATTGTAGGCTGGTGCAATAAGTTAAGTCTAGAAAATATGGCATTTTTACCAATATTCATTTTTAGGGTTTAGTTCTCCTTTAAGCTAGACAGGAGGGCAGGAGCAAGGATGAATCATTGGGACAGATGCAACCTGTAAATATTACTATAAATACTGTTTTAAACAGCAATCAAAAAGTTAAAAATAAAAAACAAGGAATTGATTGTTTCACTTGAAGATTTATTCAAAATATATAAATAAATAAAACAAATAAATAAATGTTTTAAACAGTTTAACGGTGGCTCCTTTGAAATTAGCAAATATTTTGAGACCCCAAAGCTCAAATATGCCTGTGTTACAATACAGGGTCACTCGAATTTCACATGCATATAAAATTTCACATATTGCATAAAATTGCATGAAATGACGTTCTGCCCACTTAGCAGCGTTTTGCATATTCTCTGCTTCGAGGCTAGTTTCCTGTAAATATGCTAATGCTGTTAAAAAAAATACCTTTCCGAGGTAGTGACCAGTATCACAGACATGTCAGAGCTTAGAAGAAGATTATTTTATTTACTGACAAAAACAGCACAGTGGTTTATACCATGTATAAAAAATCTGTTTCTATTGAGAGATCCAGTAACAGCAGCATAAAACCAAGCAATGGCATGCTCTTGAACAGGTGCCAGTACACGTTATATGGGTAATCACAGCACAAGAGTTCTGGTAAGACATAAGGCAAATAATGAGAGTTCTTCAGCAACATCTGAACTACAGGTTTTACACTAGACTTTTCCTTTCACATTTAACAGTTGCAGAGTTATTTTCCAGGGCTCGCTTTAACTGTGGCACCTACTCGTGCAACTAAATTGCACCTTACACATCTTACACTACCCTTGTTTGTGAACACTCATGGATCAACACTAGTGATGAGTGATTTTGTCCCGTTTTGCTTCGTAGAAAAATTAGTGAATTTCCCGTGAAATCCGTGAAACGTGAATTTTGACGACGGCTTCAATTTGCAGGCTTCAAACATCGACGTGCATTAAAGTTAATGTCGTTCGTTTAATTGTCGACAGCGTCTGAATTGTCGCCGGGGTCTGAATTGTTGCCGGCGTCAAAAAACTTTGATGCTGGTGAACTTTTGCTGGCAAATCTTCACAGCCACGAAACGCGGAAATTTTCAGCAAAATAAATTTGTGCATCACTAATCAACGCACCAAAATTGATGTAATTTGCGCCCATGTTGATTAAGCTAATTTTTGTTTGCACTGGTCAATCATGCACATGCTTTCTTTGCCATTATGCTGCACACTTCTAACATTTTGGAGAGCACAGCTGTATTCTGGGTAAAGAATATGCATACTTTTTATACCTTGCATTTTGCATGTGTTCATATATGAGCTCTACATGATTTTACACTGTGTAATCTGCAATAAAATATTTTATGTATTGGTTGTATATGACTCCATCCAGAAATCCTAAGGGCAATGGCGACCAGAGTAATTCAAGATGATTTGTCATCTGATTAAGCAACAAGGTGCTTATTTCCCTTATTCATTCCACTACCAAATCTCCTGAACGTTCACATGTTGCTCCAGCAGTTGTCGCTTGAAAAAAACCATAGTGATCATATTTGCAAACTATTAATAATAACAATGAACTTTCAAAATGTGTAGAGTCAAATTCTTTAAACCTTTAGGTACAAATGCCAAATTTTAAATCTAGCTTTTTTCTTTGTGTTAGAAGGTAATATGTGCTAGAACTGCCATTCTAATGTCATTCCATTTTCTGGTGTATAAGCCTCTCATGAAATGTATGATGTCGCGCTGCCATAAATGAAATTTTCAAATCATTGTTCCTTCAGTGGTTGGTTGTACTGTCTTTATAAAGTATGAGATCTGAGATGCTGTATTGGTCTATATTCAGTTCTTCATCCTGAATTGTCTTTGCTCTTCTTATAGTACTGGCAAGGGAGAGTTTCTGTTGGTTTTGAAAGAGATCATCTATCTTTTTTTCCTCCAGTGACACAAAGTAGGAAATTATGCAGGAAATTTCATTGTAGCCTTTTTTTTTTCTTAGCTGCTTACACCGAGAACATATATTATATTCCAGTGTGATGACAGCTGATAGATTGACAGCAGCGCAGACTGAAACCTTGTGTTGTAGAAAACAGCAGCCATAGGAAAGGCTCCCATCCTGGGCAGTAAGACTTTTTTCTGTATAGAGCATCAGCATGGGATTTAGTGCCTGAATTAAATGCCATATTCTGACCTCTTATTCTAGTATTTATGGGGCAGATTTATCAATGGTTGATGTAAAAATTCTAAGTAAAAAAATTTGAATTTCAAGCTATTTTTATGTACTTCGACTATTGAATAGTGCAAAATTATATTCGAATTAGAAAAAAATTAGACTATTCAAAAATAGAAATGTATCATGTACTGTCTCTATAAAACTTTGACTTCAACCGTTCCCCATCTAAAACCTGCCGAATTGCTGTTTTAGCCTATGGGGGACCTCCTAAAAATTTGGAGTCATTTGGTGGACTTTGAAAAATCAAAGTTTTTTTTTTTTTAATACTTCGAACTGAAGTAGATTGAATACGATCTTACTTCGATTCAAACAATGCGTTTTTTTCTTCAAATTTCGAAGTTATGGGAGTTCAAAAACAACTCCCATTACTTCGAAATTCGACCCTTGATAAATCTGCCCCTAAGTGTCACTGGGAATCTCATAGCTGTGCTCTCTATTTAGCATTCATAGCAATTTACAATTTCTTCTAAGCAGTTACTAGTTTTTGTAACTTTTAGTTGAATAGAGAAGTTATTTCATGTCTTGAGGGATCCAAGCAGTGTCAGACTGGCCCACCGGGATACCGGGAAAACTCCCGGTGGGCCCAGGTGTCTGTGGGTGCTCATGCTGCTTTGCTCATGTCTATTTCACAGCCATTCCCTATTTCTTTGAGAACAAAGAGGCTGAATAGATGGAATAATAGATTATAGTATGTAAATAAAACAAACAGAATAGAGGTTGATTGAGGAGATGAAGAATATTAGTACTGAGAGTGGGTCCCTGGTCTAAGGTTTTATGATGGGCCTCTAGTCTAAGGTTTTTGGGTGGGCCCCTGGTGTCCCAGTCTGACACTGGATCCAAGCCAAGCTTTAAAATTAAGTTAAAATTGTCCTTGAAAAAGACCTACTGTATATACTCGAGTATAAGCCGACCCGAGTATAAGCCGAGGTACCTAATTTTACCTACGAAAACTGGGAAAACTTATTGACTCGAGTATAAGCCTAGCCACAACTACAGCCCTGTCTCCCAGCAGCGCACATTCCGCCAAAGCGACCCCCCAAGCGATCAACCGGACTTCTTTGCAAAGTTGATGGTGATAGAGAATTGCCAAACTGTGTGATATTGCAGTCACTGTTATTCTTTCATATAACCAACAGAGGGCGCACTGTTATTCTTTCATATAACCAACAGATGGCACTGTGTGATATTGCAGTCACTGTTATTCTTTCATATTACCAACAGAGGGTGCTGTGTGATATTGCAGTCACTGTTATTCTTTCATATAACCAACAGAGGGCGCATTGTTATTCTTTCATATAACCAATAGAGGGCGCTGTGTGATATTGTAGTCTTTCCCCAAATGAACTGTTGGTATAGGAATGATTACAAGTGACTGTAATCTCAGCTACTGCCCGTTGACTCGAGTATAAGCCGAGGTAGACTTTTTCAGCACATTTTGGATGCTGAAAAACTCGGCTTATACACGGTACTTAAAGGAAAACTATACCCCCCAAACAATGTAGGTCTCTATTAAAAGATACTGAGTAAAACAGCTCATGTGTAAAACCCTGCTTCATGTAAATGAACCATTATCATAATAATATACTTTTTTAGTAGTATGTGCCATTGGGTAATCATAAATAGAAAATTGCCATTTTAAAAAATAAGGGCCGCCCCCTGAGATCGTAAGATTCACTGTGTACACATACAAACCACATGTAAGGTCACATGAGCCAATTAACAGACAGAGTTCTGCCTTTTGCTTCCTCACTTCTTAGTGTTACAGTTAGTATTGTAGTATTTCTGGTCAGGTGATCTCTGAGGCAGCACAGATAGAGTCACGAAATGGTGGTTCAAGGCAAGAGATGTAAAAGGGCAATATTTATGTAAATATATATTCCGGTTTGGTAAGATTCTTTAATATGTCATTCAATTTGATATAAACTATCTGTTGCTTAAGTATTCATTTTGGGGGTATAGTTTTCCTTTAACATCTAGATGATCAAGGGAAAGGTTAAACAACCCAATTTGACTTTGAGCGAGGAAGAGAAAGTCCTTCCTGACTGCAAAGGGGAAATCAGACCAGACCCTGGATCAACCTTGAACCACATTATTAATACCAGTAGCTCTGTATTTTCTCATGTGCAACCCAACCCTTTCTGCCAACACAGCTCCACAACTCTTACTGTAAAAAACGGATTTTACACCTTAAAGTAAAAGTAAACATTTAAATTAACGTAAAATTGCTCATGGTTCTTTTCAAAGTAATTTTGCAATTTACATTAATTCATATTTGTTTCCATTTCAAAATTAGTAAGCTGTTTAGTAGCTGCTAATAATAGCTGCTAATATAATGATTTTTATTAAACATTAACACCTGCTGGTCAGTTCCTCTGTACAGTTGGATAGATGTATGTTCAGAAGGAAAACTGAAAACGGTTCTGAAGTTGCTCAGGAAAGAGACAGGAAAAGAAAGGTAAAAAGGGATGGTATATTGTATGATATATTTGGAATCATCATAATTTACCTTGTATTAATCCTTTGTGTAGGAGACTAAAAGATCAGCATAATTTTTCCAATCGGTTCACTAGTAAAATCAAATCTGCAGAATATAATTTTGCTTCCAAATATTCCAAAAAGATTCCATAAAAGGCCTTATAAAGACCTCCGTTCCTTCCTTCAGTATCTCTTTTCAACCTGCCTACCCCATAATTATATAACCTTTGGCCTTATTACATCCCATAATCCTTTGTCTTAAACCTAATCTTGCCTGAAAAGGGTGACATTTCTTTTCTATATTGAGCCTCATTCATAACTTTCCCTAGTTGTGCATTTCTCCATTTTGGATTGACACAAGCTATTGACCAATAAATATATTTGAACTATAAACCTGTTGTTTTGTATACCAGATCATGTAACAGTTGATGATCTATAGGCCCAAAAAATGTGATATAGTATTAGCATTGCCTTGAAGTAGATATAAGTGTAGATCAGGGATCCCCAAGCTTTTTTACCTGTAAGCCATAATCAAATTTAAGAAGAGTTTTGGAGCAACAGTAGCATGACAAAAATGTTCCTGGGGATGCCAAATAAGGGCTGTGATTGGCTATTTGGTAGCGCCTATAACTATGTGGACTGGAAGCCTATAGGAGGCTCTGTCTGACAGTACACCTGTTTTTTATGCAACCAAAACTTGCCTCCAAGTTTGAAATTCAAAAATCAGCACCTGCTTTGAGTCCACTGGGAGCAGCATTCTAGGGGTTGGTGAACAGCATGTTGCTCGTAAGCCACTGGTTGGAGATCACTGATGTAGAGAATGATTAGGGCCATTGAGTTCATGCTGCAAGGCATTGTTTCTCAGGTCTTTCTACGCAGCATCGAAATTCCAGCTTTGGCAGACAGGTTAGAGCTACGGCCTGCGGCCAGTCCTGCTGTCGGGTGATTCATTACACTATGCACATCCTTTATCTAAATGCCTTTTGTGGCCTATTGTAATAGATCTTTAATACAAGGTCATAGTGACCAACCATTTTGCACCCACACACTGATTGTACTTGACACCTTCAGCTCCAAGTAAGAATCAATCTAATCTGCAAGCAGAATATTGAATAGTCCTGAACAAATGACCTCCTGGAACCTTCAGTGTTTATATCACTTTGATTATTATATTCCAATGGTGACTGAACAGCAAATCCTTAACCCCTAAGGAGGGAGAAATATCAGCAATAGATCAAACTTGGCCAGGAAAATATGACTTTGGGAATAATGGGCAATTAGGTGCTTTTATAGGGTTGCCATCTGGCCAGTATTTACCCGGCCTGGTCGGTAAAAATGATGTTATTAAAAGGAAAAAACTGCAAGAATATATGCAACCCTACATAGGTACATTCCTGCTTCACCAAAGCAGCTTCTTGTTTCTGCCAGTTTCATTACAATGTGTATCAATGTCTAAACCACGTGATTAAAACATTGCTTCTCTGGCAGAAGAAAATGTTTTTGCTTTCATGTTATAATTATGTGTTGAACTGATTTGGTTGGTATCCCAGGCTCCAGATTATTATTTTAGTTTAAAAAAAAAGAAAGAAATAAAAACAGAGGCTGGGACCTGTATCAATTATCATGTACAACATCATTTTATGTAGAATTGTTGACACGGACTGTGTGAAATCAATAAACAATTGTTTATCGCTCCGCTCAGACACTTGCTTTGGGTATTGTGAATATCAACATTTTTTGTTTGTTTGTTGAAAAATTTCTGATTTGAAGGCTTTCTTCAATTTTCCTAATGTCAGCCAACGTACTATCTTGATCTACGTGAAAGACAGCCTTGGGCTTCGATGCGCGGGGAGCTTCAGCCAACACTTGCGGCATTGTTTAATATCATTCTCTTCTTTGCTGCAGTCAGGCCCCTGAGTTCACTCGAGGAAGATGAGAAAAGCCATTAAATAACATGTTTTTTAAACAGATGGGCAGACACCAGGATTGTATTTTTTTCTTAAATAATTATAAGCTCCAGAAGCAAAAAGTTATTTTATATATTGCATACGAAAAGAAATAATGATTTGGTAAACATAACGACCTGAGCTGAAGCGCTTTTGTCCTCCACTCATGGAAAGAGGCAATGTCCAGTGTTCTAAGAATGGATGTGCTATAATTTGATTTATGTTCTTATGGGTCTGGTTCCACTGCTTGTATAGTTTTGATAGTTTGATAGTTTGCTCCTATAACTGGGATAATACTTCAGTATGGGACACTAGAGCAAATGTGCATGCTGTAAGATATAGCACTTCGTTTTACTGCTCCATGCTGGTACTGAACCTGGTTTTCTGTAGCCATCTACCATTACTTCTCTTGTACTACATTTTTTGTGGGGAATTTTTTTATTAAAGAGCTCACAACAATCGTCCACAGTGAAACCCCACTACTCTTTCTTTGTTTCTATAACATTTTTAGTGAAACTGAACCCTTACCTGTTTGTAAATCAACCTTTGTTGCTGAAACTCTGATTTTTTTTACACCAATGAAAAGGGCCTCTGACTTGCAATTACCTGTAGCTTCCATCTACATTGCACATCATTGTGTGCCTCTTATTCTGAGTATTATATCTTGTGCTTGCCTTATATTCTAATCCTGATATTTAAGTCTCCTAAACGTGATCCTTGTTTCCCCTTATTTTGCGTGTTAAAGGAACATCAATAAATGAAAGTGTTTTAATAAATAAATAAAAAATATAATGCAATGTTGACCTGCACTTGTAAAACTGCTGTGTTTGCTTTAGAAACACTACTTTTGTTTATATAAATAAGCTGCTGTGTAGCAATGGGGGCAGCCATACAAATGAGAAAAGGCTCCGGTTACATAAAAGATAAGCTCGTTAGAACATACTGCATACCTCCCAACTGTCCTGTTTTGAGCGGGACAGCTCAACCCGCAGTCCCGGATTTGTACTGATATTTCCCGAGTTTCTCTTTGATCTGATGCACTGAACAGCCAGAAAAAGATACAACGTTTCTAACTGAATTGGCTCTTGGCAGAGAGCCCAGAATACATACTTAAGAGACTTTTGTAACAGTTTTAGATAAGATAAGAACGAAGACTCACAGCTTAAAGGGCAATTCATCTTCATTAGCAAAAATGTAATAACATATAAAAAACCATAGAAATGTGTTCAAACTTTCATAACCTACCACATTTTGTAAAATAGACATGGTAATTAGGGGTGCAGCCACACAAGTGGGTGTGGTCAAAACAATCTTTTTGTCCCTCTTTCTGTTTCCAAAATGTTGGAAGGTATACCTACTGGTGTTATCTGTTCTCCACTATTTAACCTGTGCCATATAATCTTTTTTCAATTGCTGCCATTGCTACTCAGCAGCTTGTTTATATGAACTATAGTAGTGTTTCAGAAGCAAACACATCAGTTTTACCAGTGCAGAGCAACACTACATAATAGGATATTTTTTTGATGTTACTGTTCCTTAAAAGTCCAGCCTCGCCTTTAGCTAAGTCTGGTAGCCAGTTAAATTGTTGCCAGGGGTGCTGCACAAAACCGGTGAGTTGAAAAACTTGCTTCAGATGGCAGCAACAAACAAGTTAACTTTATGCTGGCTCACACATGTGTGTAATAAATCTTCTCTAATAGAATTTTCTTTGCATCTACACTAGTGACGCAGCCCCCCCCCCTTGCCCCAGCACTTACCTTTCCTGCACTGGGTCCGGGGGGGGGGGGTCGCTAGTGCAGTGATCAGAATTGTTGTTTGGTATCTTGGTTTTAGAGGTAATGGGCTGGACATGATTTAACGTTTGTGTGTCTTATTATACACAACATTTTCATTTGTATTCTATTCCATAGATGTCAGTTTCACATCAGCCTTGTATTGACATATGGTCTAGAGCTGAACTTGTTTACTGGGTATTGTTCTGCCCATTGGTTGTAGATCCTACTAGTTCCAGTTCCTATTCAGGGTAATTTTAGTAATCTGTGGATTGTGGCAAATGGCAGGGGAGCTGCTGTAAGATGCCATAGTCACTATGTATTGGGCTGTTTGGGGTCTGTTTGGCCAGGGCCTGTTTTGAATCCCAGTCAAGACCTTCTAGAGTGCCTTCACTAGCACTATCCACTTCAGATACTTGGTTGCAAACAGACATGTAGGATTACATATTTAATATTTGAAACTTGTGCAAGTCAGTAGATGCAAGTGATGGTGTTGCTGAGCTTATCTGATAATGTATTTCCAAAAATATCATAGAATCTTTAAGCAGAGTTGCTATTAGTGGGGTACAAATAGGTGTCCTTTGCCCTCCGGCCAGTAGTTGCATGCATAAGGGGAGTACGTTTTTTTTACTGCACACAATACTCTTTACTGTGCAGACAACAGTAGAAGCAGGAGATCAAGAGGGGCATCTAACGAAACAAACGCTTAGGGGAGGAGTAGATGGCAGGATGAGAATGACTATGTGCCTCCTTCTGACACTCATGAATAACAGAAAAGCCAAGTCTGTTGAGAATGAAGGAATTTGGAAATCAACAAAAGCTGCGGGGGCCAACATTATATAAAAATATAATAATAAAGCTGTATTGGCTTTAAGACAATGTTTTATAGTGAAGTCAGTGGTTACCAAAATACTAAAAAGTACTTTTTCTGCCTTGTCCCTTGCAGTCGTAGCTCATTTTCAGCACTAAAGATTGTTTATTAAAAAATACCATTCTGGAACCTACTTATTTGGCACCTCTTACACAGCCCTTAGTCATCTTTTTGCAGTTAATTTGTGGCACTTTGGGGCCACTATGTACTATGGGGCCACATATATTGTGCAAGGCTTCCAAAATGGTTTCAATACACAATTTCTTCGAAACATTGCTTACTTTTTCTTTTGGGTGCATTCAACTCCTCAGGTTACTTCCAGGACAGTCATCATACTCGATTTCCCATAGGGACGAAGCACACCAAAACTTTGGTAATGCCTTTAAATCATAATCGTTGAAAAGGGTTGACCCCAAAAGCTTGTGCCATTTTCTGCTGAAATAAATGATTTAAAACCATTGCTGAAGTTTTGGTGTGCTTCCAAAGTTTCTCATCCGCAAGTCTACATATTGAAGAATGGATAAAACCAACTGTGCGGGGTCTCTGTAGTTTATTTGTATAGAGTAGGGTTAAAGGGATCCTGTCATCGGAAAACATGTTTTATTCAAAACGCACCAGTTAATAGTGCTACTCCAGCAGAATTCTGCACTGAAATCCATTTCTCAAAAGAGCAAACAGATTTTTTTATATTCAATTTTGAAATCTGACATGGAGCAGTTTCCCAGCTGCCCCTGGTCATGTGACTTGTGCCTGCACTTTAGGAGAGAAACACTTTCTGGCAGGCTGCTGTTTTTCCTTCTCAATGTAACTGAATGTGTCTCAGTGGGACATGGGTTTTTACTATTGAGTGTTGTTCTTAGATCTACCAGGCAGCTGTGTTGGGGAGCGGTTATCTGGTTACCTTCCCATTGTTCTTTTGTTTGTATAACGTCTACAGGTTGTTATATTTAGAGAAAATATCTAAGGAGTGAGCCCCTACAATTGTCAACAGCAGCATCAACGCTAACTCCATCACTGGTATTAAATCTGTTCCAGGTGCATTTTATGCCATAACTAGTGAAGAATTTACCTGTGAACATCTCTGCTGATTGTAAATGTGCCCCTGCAGGCTACTTAATAACAACTATTTACATTTCAGCCTGCTGTGTTTAGCAGTAACATTGCATAGTCAAGCAGAGGCTGCTAATATATCTCCAGTAGCTACTTAAGGTAATTTAATCATGAGTTTCCAAGAACCATGTGGGGAATCATTCTAATCAATCATTTATGATGCAGTTATATAGATTAGATGTAGGCAATTGCATGAACCTGAAATATGAATTACTTAAACTGGAAGCTTTCTTTTTTTCTGATCCCCAGACGTTTCATTGTACAAGATCACTGCAGGCAGCAGTAGCAATACAGTTGAAGGAATGACCTCTGTGAGCAGGTAACACTCATTTTGTTAGTGGGGTCCCGGGAGAAAACTCAGTGGGTGCAGGCCTCCATGGGCCCTACTTACCCAGTTCAGCTTCCTCAATTAGCAGCCCCCCTCAAGATTTAGGAGAAGGAAGGCAGTATGTGGTATGTAGTACCTGATGTGGCAGCACGCGGTGGGGTGTGGACGTCGCAAGGATGCCCTCCCATCAGGGGGTCCTAAGTGCTCCAGTCCATCACTGGTTGTAGTTCCAGGCCTCTCCTTTTGTTTAAGCTCAATGGTAGCTCCTTTATCCATACTTCCCTGCAGATCCTATCTACGCCATGACTGTGTGGGACCTCTGCTGGTGGTGTCTCCTGCTCTGGGTTCCAAAACAACGCTCCTCCCAGGTTTCAGAAAAACCACAGTTCGTTGTTCTTCCCCCTGATATCATTGGTGTGCAGAGGCACAAAAGGTGCCTCCCAAAAAAGGGTTGGGCACAATAGCAAAATACCCATAGTCCTCCTACATCAGCAGTACAGTAAAACAAAAATATTTTTAAGCAAAACTTTTTGAAAGAATAATAGATCCCTTCTGAATAATCTGGATTATTGCTAAAAATGCTGATTTCCATGTTCACTAATTGTGGCCCTTAGTATGAAAGCTGCCGCTGTAGCAAGGTGCTGGGAGTTGTAGTTTAATAACAGTTGGATAGACACAGGCTCAGACAACTCTACTTTATACAAAATAAGAGGAACAAGTACACAAGCTGTATTCTCCCAGGACCTACAACTGCTAACAACAGGCCGCGTTTATGCCAGTAACATAATCGGGTGCTCATTTATTTAAAAAAGTAGCTTTATTGGGTGTTTCTAAGGCAAAGGACAGATATAATGAAATCAGGCTTATACTGTGAATAAGTAAAATAAAGAAATGCATCTTAGTAACAGCACTAAGCCTCCTATGGGTGAAAATGATTTTAATTTCACTCTTAGCGCTTCTGTTAACCTTGAGCAAGTCAATTTATCTTCCTGCGCTTCAGGCACCAAAAATTAGATTGTAAGGATTCATTGTGCCTGAGAACATAATCTGAGAAATATAAGAAATAATATTATCATTAAATGGCGAAGAAATAAATGACTGTGTAAAGATCATGAAATCTGCGGTTAGATTGTTTAACCTTTTGCTGCCTGGTTTTTGTCATACTGAAGCTTTCAGAGAAGAATGAAGTGTAAGCTTTTGATTTACAGCTCTGCGTTGGGAGGCTTACACTAACACATAGGGAATTACAGTAAAGTTAACTTAGTAATTCAGTTCCTCCATAAGCAAGGAATGTAGTTATTGTACAGTATGTTACTGTGTAGAGCAACTTTTAACTATCCAGGGTCAACGCTGTATTGTGTGGGTGGAACAAAGGCTATAGCAGTGTAACAGTAGTTGACGTAAAGGAAGCCATAAGCAGAAAACTACTGATTTAGATATATCCCAGTGAAGATCTCACTTTGTATTGCTACAAGCAGAAAAAAGTAATAGATATCTACATTCAGCATAACACATGGTACTACTCACATTTCCCTATGCAGTGATTTCTCTCCCTTCAGTTAAAAACCCTGCACTCCAGGCTTGTGCACCAGGAACACATCTATACTTCCCTCTGTAAGAGAATGGTCTTCATAAGCCCAAACTATACCTCATGCTGTCAGGGTTGGACTAGGGTGGGTGAGGCCCTCCAGGGAGGCCCCACACCCGCTTACCCTCTGCCTGCCTCTCTCCTCCCCCCCACACACATATTATACTTATTTTTGCTGCAATCGGGAGAGGGAGGGCAGCAGGGGAGCAATGGCAGAGGGCAGGCGGGGATCAGGTCTGGATCATGTGGACCTACTGGGTTTTTTCCCAGTGTCCCGCGGGTCAGTCCAACCCTGCACACTGGGCCTACTGCCTTCTTGCCATAGCTATTTACAGGATATTACATGTTTTTTCTTTAAATAACATGGCAGAAGAAACCACTTGTGTCTGTTATAGTAGACATTCTTCCCCTGAGTAAAAATAAAATGTTATGAAGATACTGTATGGAGTCTTTAACCCATTCATTACCAGCCACAGAGTGCTTTCTGACAAAGAGATCCTAACAAGAGATTACGGATTAACTGTGAATGTTTTTCCTTATTCACTCTCTTTTCCTAAAACTGGCGTGTCAACACTGGCATACAGTTTATGGGTCTGCCACCCAGTAAGTCCCAGTCACAACATCCATTGCATCGATTATTGCTTCACTACTATATGGTCCAATAAATCATAAAGAGCAGTGGCGTAACTACTGTGCACTGGGCCCCCTGAAAAAAAATGATTTCGTGATTTAGTGCTATAGAGGAAGACCGCCGAGTCTGCTTCCTCTATAGTTACACTGCTGCTAAAAAGTGTAGAACAGTCTTTCATAAGGTCCAGCCATTTTTGAAATAAAACGTGAGCTATTCGTAATAATATCATAGTATTTGGGCTTATTGGTTTCACAGGACAATGTTTAGTTTTCATGTGTGTCTTGAAAATACAATTTATGAAAAATAAATATAACAGTAGAATACATGATTACACATAGTATTCAGTTCAGTATTTTCTTATATGAGAGCTTATTATTTTCTGTTCTGTTATCCCAAGTATAATTTCTATATAGACAAAGCTTGGGTGATTTTCTGTTTTTAAATTGGACAAATAAAAGATGAATTAAAAATGTGGTGCTCAGTAATGAGTTCAGCGTCAAGAGGAATGTGGCACAAGGTATGAATATGGGTGAGGGCAGGAGGGGGATGTCTTCTTGAATTCCTTCTTGAATAGAGTATAGCTTAAAGCAGACAACGTGAAGTAAAGTGCATTTTATTGTCATTTCAACCATATACAAGTAATACAGTACATAATGAAAATGAAAAAACGTTCCTCTAGGACCATTGTGCTACACAAAAGACTATGATGCCACATATAAGACTGTGAGATACAAAACTATAGTTTATAAAAAAAAAGTGCAGGTGTGCAGCATAAAAGCACAGGACTTATAAAGTACATAAAGTGCCCATATGCAAATATCTTGGACAGTTTAATGTGAAACAAGGCAATGTACCATTCAACACTGACAAGAACACGGTCTTACTGGGAAAGGAAGGTAAGTGAATTGTGCAACACTTAAGACAATGTAGCCGGTAAGTGGTTAACAAACATACATTTAGTGCAAATATTACAGAGAGGTAATCCAGTGTCCTTAAATGTGTGTATTCCGATTAATTCTTGAGAGCTGAGCTTGTGGAAAGAACTGTTGCACATTCTGACAGTCAGTGCCCGAATACTGCGGTATCTCTTACCAGATGGCAGGAGAGTAAAGAGTGTATGTGAGGGGTGTGTGCGGTCACCAACAATACTGGTGGCTTTCCAGATACAGCGAGTGTGGTAAATGTCCATAATATTTAGATAAATAAGAAAATACCTTTAATGTAGGGGGAGTCTAATTTGCCAGTCCACACGGGGCAATAGAAGTTCCAGGACTTTGCCCAAGTTCCCAGGGCACTTTAGGGTAATTACTCTAAAACAGTATCCCAGAAACTATTAAATGTAAAAGTCCAAAAATATTTTATTAAATAAGCAAAGACTAAGTACCGGATGGGACGAAACGCGAGGAGTGGATTATTTGTGGGGCAGTATGTACCATTTTTTTATTATGCTTATTTGATAAAATATTTTTTGACTTTTACATTTAGCAGTTTCCGGGATACTGTTTTTGAGTAAATGCCCATAATGTTGGGAAGTGAGACCCCAAAGATGTTTTCCGTTATCCTCACCACCCGCTGATGTTGTGATCCGATACAGTACAATTTCTAAATCAGGTAGTGATGCAGCTGCTCAGAATGCTTTCAGTAGTCCCTTTGTAAAAAGTAGTGAGGATGAATGGTGGGAGATGGGATTCCCTCAGCTTTTGCAGATGCTTTTCCCTGAGAGCTGAAACAAGGCAAAAGATAATGATAAAACTATTACAATCTTATATAAGCTTTATTATAAGCTTTAGTATAATTTTAACTACAAAAGATAATACCGATGATAATGCTCTGCTTCACAAATTTTATTTTTCTTTGAAACTTGCAATCAGAGATACATTTATTCATCCACAATACCATCAGAATTTTAAGCTGTCTTGGTTTCAAACATCTCAGTGCTGCCCACTCCTATTAGATGTCTGGTCACTAAGCAACCATGTTACAACCAATCAGATCACAAAAGTGGAAAAGAGAACAGTTTGGAAACAACAATCCCTCTATGGTGCAAAAATCAATACTTTTTTTCAACTATATCCCTGTCATAAAAAAGTCACTAAACTGCATTTTATATAAGAAGTCTTCCTCAATTTTACTTCCATGTCAGGAATTACATTCCTTAAATCAGTAGCTTTTGCAATATACATGCATGGAAACCGTTATCCAGAAACCTATTATTCAGAAAAATCCAAATTATGGGAAGGCCATCTCCTATAGATGCCATTTTTATCAAGATACAAAAAATATTTCCTATAATAAATCTGAACCTTTTACTGGATCTCAACTAAAATTAATCCTTATTGGAGGCAAAACACATCTATTGGTTTATATTAATATTTACATGATTTTTTTTTTTTAGTAGACTTTTAATAGTATAAAGCTGATTTGGAAAGGTTTTTCCAAATTACAGAAACATGCTTTATCTGGAAAACCCCAGGTCCCAGTCATTCTGGATAACAGGCCCCATAGCCGTAATACTCTGCCTCTGCTATTATTCTTTGCAGCTTCTTTTGCGCTAAGCATATAACATACATTGTGCCTGCTAAACCTCTGTTTTCCTTTACCTCTCTCATAGTCTCTGTAATACCTTAATGACACACCGAGAGGGGTCAACTAGTACTGCTGCCCAAGGCAATACTACTTGGCCCTGGCAGCCCATCCTGCCCACTCACACCCACAAATTCCCCTACCACCCAACAGCTACCATTCACTTGCTTTAATCCCCACCCACCTTTCTGTCTTGCAATCGGAATTGCATCTGCCACCTACTGCATCCTAGACACGTGTCTACCTTGACTACTCTTAGTTTCAGCCTTGCTTGTACACAAAACTATGCATAGGCAGAAGAGGAACTTGCCTAGAGGCACAAAGGTGGGGGCACTAGGAACACACCTCTTCTGCCTACTCATAGTTCCATATGCAGGTAGGGCTGGAACTAGGGGAAGCAGAAGAGGTGTGCACCTATGGTGCAACGGTGAGGGTTGGGGACCTAGGAACACACCTCTTCTGCCTGCCTCCCCTTTGTTTAGCCCTTCCATAATGCAGAGAGACAGATGTATGCCAATGGAGCTGTGATTATAACGCTCCAAAAGAAACCCTGAGACACAAGGTATGTAAGACTTTCTCATAAACTGTTTCAGTTTATTGCTCATAACAGGTAAATGGCGACACAATCCAATCACCTCACCTTTCCCTAACATAGACTGCTGTCCCTTCCTCTATCTGCCAGAATGGCCATCGTATTTCCTGTTCCTGTTTTCTTTATTCACTTTTTCAGTACCAACAACTTTATACTCCACAGTTCAACTTAGGACGCACTGCCACCTAGTGGCCAAATTAACTATTTTACAATTTACATTTGCCTCCTTACACACTGGTAATGAGTGGGGAAAATTACATTACTACCTTTCATTTGAAGCAACGTAGGGGGTTCTTCACAGTCAGGACAGTGAGGTTGTGGAATGTACTGCGGGGTGATGTTGTGATGGCTGATTCTGTTAATGCCTTTAAGAATGGCTTGTTGATTTTTTGGACAGACATAATATCAAAGGCTATTGTGATACTAAACTCTATAGTTAGTATAGGTATGGGTATATATAATTTAATTAAAAGTAGAGAGGGGTGTGTGTATGGACACTGGGTTTCATTTGGAGGGGTTGAACTTGATGGACTTTGTCTTTTTTCAACCCAATTTAACTATGTAACTATGTAACTAACTATGTAACCATCATCACCTTGTATGGGAGTACAAGCGATCAAGGGCAGTGGACTTGGCTTGGGTGCCTGGGTGGCTTGACATGGCACTGCGGTCAGTATTTAAGAACACCCCCCACCTCATTGAGGGCAAATTCTGAGATTACTGTATATACTTTATAACTGTATAACTTGTGTATCTACTATCGAAATATAACCTGGTTGGTGAGACTGCTGAGCTGAAAGGGTACTGCTGAACAAACAGTAGCCTTCTCCTTCAAGGCCCCCAAAAAATTATTTGTGTAATTTTGGGAAAAGGATTTGTGGAAAGACCACAAAGGCCCGGGCCTAGGGTGGCAAGATGTTTGGGGTGGAAAGCAGAGGACAGTATATATCATTAAATTGCATCCCTGAATGCTTTATTAAATCACATGAAGAATTCTTATCTGAGACCCATCATGCAGAGACATATTGTCTGGTTACACAAAGTGACATTGCGATACTGTGCACCATCACATAATGACGTGACGTCACACGTGGTCATGTGATGATGTCATGTGCAGCCAAGTGATGTCACGTGCAGCTGTTTGCACTGAACACGGTATTTTTAATGTATGATAGATACACTTTTTTTCTGCCTGACAGCCAGTGCCTGTTGGATCACAGATAAGAAGTTTATATGAATGTGCAGAGACGCAATTAAATTAAATATACTATACTCAGTCAGCTGGGAAGCAAAACAGGGCAGTTTAGTGGGGCCCAAAGATGCAGTTTGGAATGGAGTGGGGGTATATAAAGCTGCAGCTACAAGATTGACCTGCCTTTGCATTTTTTGGGGGTAGGGTTGCCAACTTTTCTGGAAAAAAATAACAGCCTTCCTATGTATTTATCTTTTTTCCCTATTAATAACATTGGGATCAGCCATAGTTTTTACAGGCCAGGCCAGTAAAATACCGGCCAGGTGGCAACCCTATCTGGGGGGGTCTCCTCTGTGTGTTTTGAGGGGGGCAGCACAGTAGCTGGACCCAGGTGGAAAAGTAAGGTCAAACCAACCCTGAAAAGTTTGCTGCATCAAAATGAATTATATATACAGTGCTATGCAATATGTTGGCGCTATATAAATACATGTTAATAATAATAATAATAATAATATGCGGTAACATGATGGGGGTCATATTGTGTTCAAACTCAAAGAGAACAAATCCACATGCTACAAGGTTGAAAGTGTCTGTGTTATGGGGCTCCCTCTGGTGGCTGAAAAAGCACGAAAATTCAACCATTTCTAATCTTCATTCACGTAAGTGTTTACTGAGAGCAATTTGATAGCATAAAATCAATGTCAACTCCTCACTTTGCCATATATTGATTATCCCCTTGGAGATGGGACAGAACATTGCTTCTTGCTTTGGTTTGACATGCAACAGCATCACAAACAGACAACACTGATTTGTGTAATAAGTCACAGTTTGACCCTTTGCATGGAATGCACTGAGGCTGGTTTCAAAAGTGTGGAAAATCCACGCTGTGAAATCATAATCTGCTGCTCTGGATTAGATATCTGACAAAACAAAACCTGGTCGCTGTGTCTGCCTTAAATCTACAGATAATTTTACTGTTTTAAGCGAGGATACTGTGATCATTGATTTTAGATAGAAAAATGTAGATAACTCATAAGAAAATAGCTTGCTTCAAATAGGCAATAAAAGCCTGTTACCTGTCATTAATTGCTACACGTTACCTTTACACAATATAATAGATTACACATTTTTATTTCCCCATATAAGAATTGTATTGATTAGACAGAGGCCCAGTTTATGGTACAGTACTAGTGTTTTAGATCCATATTACTATCAACACAATAATAGCTCCCAAGCAGCTAGCTGCACCCCCACAACATAATACCTGTCTCTCACCATCCCAGAAATTATATTCCATTGCCAATTAATTTACATCACGCAATAAAACAACAGTTTATTAAAAATCTGACATTTCCGATGATGTCCTCTTAGCAGCTATTTGCACTTTAAAGAAACAGTTCAGTGTAAAAATAAAAACTGGGTAAATGCATAGACTGTGCAAAATAAAAATATTTCTAATATAGTTAGTTAGCCAAAAGTGTAGACTTTCCACAGAAGATCTTGAACTAGCAGGTCCTCTCTGAATCCCATTGATTATAAATGTTGGAAGTTCTATTGTGCATTTGAACGGCATTATATAATATTTGAAATAATGGTTTTCCCAACATTTTTGGCCATTAGTGATGAATGAATCTGTCCCATTTCCCTTCGCAGAAGAATTTGCAAAACTGTGGAGAAATTAACGAAATGCGTTGAAGTCAATATACAAGCAACAATTTTTTACGTGTGCGAAAAAGTCAATGGTCATTTTTCTTGTGGCGACTTTTTTGTCTCTACAACAATTTTGTGTTTGTATTTTGTCTTTGTGACATTTTTGTTGCAGAAATTTTTTTTGTGATGGATTTTGAGTTTCGGTGCTCATCCATGCCTGCCAAAAACATTTGCTCATCACTATTGGCCATTACAGCAGCATGCTTAGAAAGAAGGGGGTCATGTTGTTGGCATCTACAATGCCAATACAGGGATACCTTTGTAAACCCAGTTGCTAACCATTTTCTGCCTGGAAAATTTTGCAGATTTTGACCAGATAAGCAATCACCCATACAGGGCTACAATGAGGTGGATGCAACTTTCCATGCTAATTATAGCATTTATGAACATTTTAAATCACTATCCAATAAAAAGTTGAGATACAAATATCAATCATTCATGGGTGCTCACCACCACTAACAACCAGTTGCTTTGTTATTTCAAGCACGGATCACAAACCTATGACATGAATAAATAAAGAAAATGTATACTGCAAAATAATGGTCATTCTCTGATTGAGACTGGGAGATATAGATCTCTTTTTATTTCATGTTCTGCAATCTCCTTTATGAATTAAGTGTGGGACTGAGTACGGGATAGCATAACACAATTATGTTGCACACATAAAACTTTGTATGTATGTTATGCAAAATATTTCACAAGAATCAAATATGATTATGCAATAAAGTCTGAACTTTGAAGTGAGTAGTTTGATGCCGTTATGAGGTTTATTCACCACGCTGAGTTCATGTTGCACTGTTACTTGATTATTGCATAACACTGCATTAGAGGAATTAGAGGTAATCTCGCCCTATATGTTTAGCATTTTTTCATATGAATAATTTAAGTTTGTTACTGGATATTTAGGAGTTTTTCAAGACTACAGAAACTGTAATTGTTTTGGCCAGTTTGTTTAGCTGGTAGGTAAAAACATCTGGCCTGAAAATACATTGGCTGTTTTAACTTAATTTAATCGATGAACTTTGTCTTGCAGGAATTATTGTGATTACAAAGAGGCTTGTGTAATGCTGGTGTAATAATAAAATAGAATGCAATGCATAATTGTCATCCCAGCTGTCTCATTCCGTCCCCTGCAGCACAGTGGAAACTACTTCCAACACTTGAATGAGCAAGTTCTAAGTACATTCAGGCTCCCATCTCTTTAATGAACTGCAAACTTCAGATGTCCATTTCATTACATGGAAAGCAAGCATAACACTTTTAATACCTATAAACCAGTATGAAGCTCTGGCCTTTTTCACTGCATACAAATTAAACTTTAGTATAGAAAGAAAAAAATCAATCAGGGTACTTCCAAGTATAAGGGTTATACCTAATACCATTGTCCAAAGTATTGTGCATTATCACATGTCTTCTACTGTTGTCCTTGAACAGAGAGTTTTTAGGAGAGTTTTAAAAATGATGTAAGAATGATGTATTACTAAGGACAGAAGGCACATTCAGAAACCATAATCTAATTATATGTAACATAGGTTAATAGATGACTTTAGCAACATATTGATCTATTGCTATTAGAGGCTACTTTGATGGCCCAGACCCCAACATCAGTGTCTCTTGTAAGCAAAGTCTGGAATAAGTAGTTAGCATATATAAAATGATTACCCCTACAGTGACTTAACACAGGGTTAGGTGTTTCCTAGTAACTGGTCACACAATGCAGTATGAGTTTTTTACAACATGTTGTTGTACTAGCATTGCTCTCCATTCTGGTGTATGTCAAGGGCAGGCATATTAAGTCATTTCAGTCAATATGATCTTGTCTATTACTGCAACAATAAATTGATGCTAGGAGGAGCTGGCCTACAAGTTAAGTGATCAGCCTTTAATCAGCCTGATTCCATTCCCTGTGGCAACTCCTTGTGACCCTAGACAAGTCACTTAATCTCCTGAAATCTCCTGCTGTCCTGGTTACTTACTGCACTTATAATGGCTGCCCTGTGTGCTGTAAAAGCACTTTGAGTCCCATGGGGATCACTTCAGGTAATCATCTCTCCAGATCCAAAAAATATGGTGGAAGATTGGCTTTTGTATGGCCATTTGTAGCACTGCTGATGCCCCATGCTGGACCTTCTTCACAGGAAAGTATGACCTGCAGATTTTCAAGGGCAGAAAAAAAGAGTTTACCTAAACCTCATCCTCTTGGACAGACAGAACTGAGCCATAGCTACTGCACCTGTTGATTGGTGGGATCTGTTTACAAGCAATAGACTGGAGGGAAGAAGGTGACATATAAGTTAGGGTTCCCCAGCTTTTTACTGTTAAATGCTGTTTGTTTATGTTTTGGTTATGTTTTTTATTTATTTATTTGACATATATCCATATACAAATTATTACTGTTTATCGCCTTATGTATTTTATATTCTCTGATTATTTGTTGTTATTGTTCCAGCTCTAAAGGGGCCATTGCACTTCAAGGCTTTTTCTTTGTATCCACAATATTGTGAGTGATGCCAGGCCTTCAGCTGATGATCTGCCTTTACAGCGGGATAGTCACTAGTTCTCACTTGTTCCATTTGTGCCTGCAAACATGTTGGCCAGAAAACATAATGTGCGTGGTTCTTAAACTGTTTATATAAAGATGCAGCCAATTCTTTTCCCACACATTGTTGTCCAAGTCGGTATAAGTCTTGTGGCCACATATTGGTTTTTTATTCCTTAGAAGCAGAATAAACCACTTTTGCACAAAACAACGTACCCAAAAACACTTGGATGACTTAAATGGCACGTATGGTAGCACTCAGCATTGACTATTTGCATCATTACATTTTCAGATTTCTAACTACAGAGCTGAAGCTAGAGAATTCCATGCTGTTGCAATACAGCCTAAGTCTGCTTGTGGAAAACCCAGTATGAAAACACCAATAGAAAATAATGTTTTGAGAAGGAAATGTCCTAATTAAACAATCTATTTTAGCCTCGATATGTTGCAAGAACAAAACTTCTTTCTGCCATTGGCTTCAAGATTAGCCATGTTACATTTGCAGCTTCACAGCTTGAGTTCTGTTGTCCTATTTCTATACAACCAATATTAGCTGATCATGCAAACACAATGACATACACTGAAAATAAAAACAAAAACAATTTTTAGCTTTAATAAATACTAACATTTCCTATAACAGTATTTTAATATTATTGATACTTGCCATGGAAACCTTGTCACTTTGCTGTCATTTAGCAGACTAGCATTATATGTTCAGTATAACACTGATAATTTGTACCTATGCTCTATGCCCATTCTTAGTCAGCTCTGTACTTTATGTCCATAGTACTCATAACTCTTCAGCACAAAAAAATTGTTGGTAAGCATATATCATAGGAAAAGGTAAGGTAAAACCAGGATATGCTTAGATTATAAAGTACAGGTATTGTATCTATTATGCTTGGTACCCCGGGTTTACCAGGGATCTTTCCTTAATTTGGATTACCATACATTGACTGCATGAACATTAAATAAACCCAATAGTATTGTTTTGCCACTAATTTGGATTCAAGTAACAGCAGTAAAGATATGTGCTCTGAAAGAGGCCCACAGTAGCTCCCCATCTTCTTTTCTGCTGGTTCACTGCACATGCTCTGTGCTGCTGTCACTTACTGAGCTAAAGGACCAACTCACAAGATACTGAATTTATATATATACTATAAATGACGCAAAAGACACTCCAAAAAAAATCCAAGATGGAAAACTCCTGTGACTGCTTTGAAGGCCCGGCTCATTACTACTAGTGAGATACTGAAGAGTTAGGCTGAAACAATAAGTCCATTGTATAAAATATGGCATTTCTAGCCATATTCTCCTTTCACCATCAAGTCTTTGATGTGAGATTTGGTATTTGGGCACTATGTATGATCAGTTTGGTAATCGGGTTGTTTTACAGGGTGAGAATGGCTCTGCCTCTTGATACTTGTCAGCTGTAAGAAGACTAACCTGGTGTCTTGGCTTCCCCAGCATGCTAACCATTCTTCAGCCATGCACAGAAGTCATGTGCATTGCATGCATTGTGGCGTGATGCATGTCGTAATACAATGAGCTGCATAACTGGAGGTGGGCGTATTTAGGCTTCCAAGTGTTCCAAACTTTGCTTGGTTATCAAGTTTGGTTCCCTGACCTTCTGTGTGATTTTCGACCAGAATCCTGTTCTGCTTGCCCTGACCTTCGGCCTGTCTTATCCCCCTCTTGCCTGATCTTTTTTACTATGCAAAGATTTCATCAGTTTCAACTTTTGCCTGTTCTGGCTACATTGTTTGCCACCTAACCTGACCGTCTGATTGATCTTTGGCCACAATCTTGTGCTGCCCTGTGCTGCCCTGCCCTGCCCTGCCCTCCCACTTGCCTTATCTATGGTACTACAAGGGTTGCCGCCTATTCTGGAAAAAAATATCAACCTTCCTATATTTTTATTTTTGTTCCCTATTAAAAATATTGGCATGAATCATAACTTATACTGGCCTGGTGGCAACCGTAGGTACTATAAATAGACCTCACCACTCTCTCCACTCCACTAGCTTTCTATTCCCATCTTGGGATAGCTTGGTGTCAATTTGGGCTGCTTGTGGGTCATTATTTACAACTTGTCCATGACATCTGCTTGACCATCAGTCAGTGGTGGTCATAAATGGTGTCTCCTCCTTGTGTGTAATAAATGTTCCCATTTTCAAATCTGGTGTTTACCTGGTGTTTATTATACTTTTGAATTTTACTTTCTAAGTGAATTACATTTTGTGAATCTTTCCTGCTGTTCAGTCTACAACAAACCTGTATCGCTGAACTAAAACTGTATTACTAACGTGCATCTGTGCTTTTCAGGAGCCACGTGCCATTGCAACTACAAAAATTCAAGTGTTCAGTGCGGTGGGGAAACTGGCTTGCCATAAGCTGTAACAAGTAAGATGTCCTTCAAGAGACTTGCTGAAGGTGGTTAAAGAAAACTGTAGTTAACATAACTTAAAGCTAAAGCTAATTATAAGCAGAATATGGAAGCATTAATGTAACATCAACAAAACAAAGGCAAGAAAAATAGGAATACAAAACTCTGCAATGCCCCCATAAATATACATGTTAAATCAAGCTAGACATGTTTTATCATGCCATAAAGCAGACAAACAAATAATCTCAACAAACAAATGCCACTGAATAGTTAACCTTAGTTCCCTTTAATTCTCTCCGATTGCAATGATCCCTGTCACAAACCAAATCTAAAATTCATCACAATTATGCAGACAATTGCTAAATCCATACAACATTGCGTAAGCTTTCCCTACTGCTATTTTGAATTTCTAAGCATCCATGGCTCCAGGGTATAGCTCGGGATTGAACCAAATATCTTCTCAGTAAATGTTTATGATCACAAGACACAGAGGGAGGAGGTGTGCATACATTGTGTAAGTACCAAGAGTACATTATTCTAACAGTTCAGTTATAATTATTCTAACAGTGCGGTTCAGCAGAATGTAATAAAGGTGGGCTGGCAATCTCCAAAAAGTTCCAGGGAAAAAATAGGGGTCTTTGTATAAAGCGGGGGAAGAGCCGAAATGTCACCTAAGATTCAGAGACACTGAAACAACCAATCTTCAGACTGCTGAGATATAAAATAAGTCTGTGCAACACAGAACATTTGTCAAAGCTGGCGGCCAGAATGTGATGTTGCTTAATGGTAATAAGCACCATTATCATTAAGTTTTTTAAATCCAAACTCTCTGTTCTTTTTTTCTACATAAAATCCATTTAGTCCACGCAGAATAAATGAAGTATAGTCTTTCTAACAATAGAGCATAAAGAGCTTCAGTTCTTACCTGATAGGATTACACTCTCTGCAATCAAGGGAGAAAAAAAAAAAAAGTCAACTAATTGTAATGGAAATTTCAAGTGCTTGGCAAATGTTACAGCATTTTATTTCGCTAATTTCGCTATGACAGCTGAATGCACCTATAGCCCGCCTGGCTATTAGATATGCACAGCCAGCTTTCAGTCAAATTCAAATCTGGTTAAAGTTCTTGCTCCATGTGATGCAAAGCGTTGATTGAGTCTGCAGGAAAAAAAAAATCTGATTGGGTTTTGTGGATATTGAATTTAGAATAATACTGGTGGCTTGTACAGAGGGAATCATGCAGTCCATCGTGCTTGGAATTGTTAAATTATAGGGAGAACCTTTCTGCAATTGAAGTTCATCTTTGAATTCATTTTTTGTATCATGTAGACACTGATGTCCTGAAATAAGAAGCTGGTATTTTTTTTTAATTCTTGAGTTGTATGCCTTTCTCTTCTGCCTCTTTCTAAACTGGTTACCGCTAGGGTTGCCACCTATCTGGTTTTCACCCAGATGCCCTGGTTTTCCGAATGAGGAAATCCAGACTGGTCTTTTAAATGAATGTCATAGGCATACCCCTGGATCAACTGCCCCACCCCCTGATGCCATCCACCTGCCCATATGTCACAAGGCCGGCCCCCTTCCAGGTCTCAGAAGAAGATGGCAACTCTAGTTACCGCTGTCAGTGGCACCAGGGAACTAGTGAGGAGATGTGTATTGTTATTAATAATCTTTTAGCACTTAGTTTCCCATTCAAATCCTCTCCTAGTCACCTTAAGTCACACCATTGTTTGCATGCTTGGGTCAGTGGGAACAACTGGATACAAGTTTAAATTCCATTGACTCTACTGGATTTCATAGAAAGGACTGCCATAGCTAAAACTGAGTATGTTCCTTCACTTATACCACAGTTTCTAAGATTTATTGTGGTGCTGTGACTGGTAAAAGACTAGAGGGAAGGTATGTCTCTCCCAGAATTCAGAGGAGAACAATAATAGGGGTTGTTTGACCACCTAGGGAAAAAGGGGAGTGTATATGAGTGAGGTCTCCATCTAGGAAGTAGGATTAAATAAGCAGTAATAGTGGCTGAGGCACAATCAAAAGCAGGTTGTGGACATATAGGGGGTTTTATTAAAGTCCAAATGCCAAAGTTTTTTTACTATAAAATCCAAACTTTAGTGGAAAAAATACCCTTGAATTTTTGAGATTTATGAAACCCAGAGGATGGAAAAGTCCAAAAATCCAGCTTCTCAGACCTACCGAGGCTGTATATAAGTCAATGGGAGAGGTCCCTATCCTGTTTGGAAGTTTCTGTGGTTTGCTCTGGAATTTACCAGAAAATCTGACTATTTCAGACTTTTTAGGCAAAAATCCGAAAAAACATACGATTCGGATTTTCACTCCATTTTTTTGTTTGTCCCCGATCCGATTAAATCGTGTTTTTTAATAATAAATAAGGTCTAATCATGGATTCTAGTTTGGTCAGACTTTTTTAACTTACACATTGAGATTTTGATAAATAAAGCCCATACAGTGTGTTCCAGCGTCAAAAGAAAGAGCCTTAATTTGTTTATGTTGTCTGAATTGAAAACGGTCCTATGTCGTGGAAAACCCTGCTGTAAATAAAGTACAGACACATATTTGCATTAATAAAAACTACACTGGGTGCCATTGTCTCTTTTTTTGGATGAGGTATTGCCTATTCTGCCAGCCTTGAAAAGAAAATCCTTACTGAAAGGGCTTATTAGAGTTAAACGTGTATTTACTGTATGTGTATCACTGTTTCTCCTGGGTCCTCAAACCCTGTCAAAGTGGTGATCCAACTGAACCCTCTCCAAATATATCCCTAATAAACTCCCCCTCCCCATACAGTATATAACAGCAGCACATCATTATAAATTATAAACTTTTTTAGGTGCACTAGATATAGGGAATGAGGGAGGGGAGATTGATCCAAACTGTTTGGATTTGTATTTTCCTGTGTTCACTCCTGAATTTTGTGCATTGTTTTTCTCATGACCTAGATACCTTCTCTCCTTGGCTGGACAGCTCAGCACTGATCAACTAAAGCAGAAATATTGTGTCGCATACAGCACATGTAGGGGCACATTTACTTAGTTCGAGTGAAGGAATAGAATAAAAAAAACGTTGAATTTCTAATTATTTTTTTGGCTACTTCGACCTTCGACTACGACTTCGAATCAAACGATTTGAACTAAAAATCTATTCGACCATTTGATAGTCAAAGTATCAAAAAAAACTTTGACCCCCTACTTCGCCATCTAAAACCTACCGAACCTCAATGTTAGCCTATGGGGAAGGTCCCCATAGGCTTTCTAACAAATTTTTGGTCGAAGGAAAATCGTTCCACAGATGGATTAAAATCCTTCGAATCGTTCGTTTCTACGGTTTTAAACAATCGATCGAACGATTTTTCCTCTGATCGTTCAATCGAATGAATTGCGGTAAATCCTTCGACTTCAATATTTGAAGTCGAAGGATTTAACTTCGACAGTCGAATATCGAAGGTTAATTAACCCTCAATATTCGACCCTAAGTAAATGTACCCCGTAGTGTTAACAAAAGCCACGTGTCCCAGAGTGATGGTGTTAACTCTCATGCCGCTAAAGGCACAGTAAACCAATGACAGAGTTTTGTGTTGCTGGCTTTTCCGGCACTGGAAGGTTTAAAGCAAGCTATTTAGGTCATTTTATGTGGATTACAAAGCCATACAGAGAGCAGAGACGCCTCATAAATCAGATTTTAGCCAGGCAAACAGGATAATTTGAGGTTTGTTTGTATGTCTTTTTTTCCTTTAAACCAATTTCCCTTCGAGATGTTTAGATGTAATTTGATTTGAGTTTTATTGTCAGGAGTTAAGTGGTTTATTCTCTCTGCGGCTGTTAGAGAGGGAAAATGCTCATCACACGCCATGCAAGGCTTCACTTCTTCTTAATACCCATAGCTGCATTGTTAGTAAATAACACCTTCAGAGAGTAGCGAGGCACTTGATGAGCCTTAAGTGAACTGCATCCAGTAGCTGTTTAGCATGTGTTAGCAAATACTCATCAGTGCCATTATAGTGTCTAATAATTTAGTGAACGACTAACCCAAATAAACAAGCACATTGTCAATAAAAGTCTGCAATATGGAGACAGAAAACATATTAGGAGAAGAAAGAGTTTCACATTTCTAAGGTGGTCAAAAAAAGATTAGGGATTTTTGTACAGATGTAGCCCGAATTATTGAACATTTTGCACGGGCCTAATTTAAAACATGAGGGCTCATTTATGATAGGTCGGTGCAGAGATTGATAGGTGGTATCTAGCTTTGTGCCCATTAAAACGCCATACACTTCATGTACTGTACTTCTGCTTGCACCTATTGTTCTAGGTACTAACTTGCCAGCTGCACCTTCTTTGGTGCATGAGATACAAGGGGCAAAAGAATCCACTGTACCAGATCAGTGGCAGAACTACAGAGAGAGCAGACGCCATTGCAAATCAAAACCCACTGCGTTTCAATGCCACTGTACTAGATGCTAAGTACAGGACAAAAGGGGGGTTGTGGGAGCACTCAAAAAGTAAAAATGTATTTAAGTAAAAGGAAAGTGCTACTGACTTGCCAAATTAATCAATGCACATTCCCTGGGCCCCTGTCCAAGTAATTCAGTAGAAATGCAAGTGCAAAGACACTGGTTTTTAGTTACAAAGTTATGATCATAAAGTTGATAAGCCACCATACCACGTCAAGGTAAACCCAATACGATGTTTACCCTAACTTGTTTACCTCTGGTCATAGTATAAAAAGTCTTTTACTTCTCTGCATTGTAGCATTACTAATAGTAATCAGTGTCTCTTGAACCTTGGTTTCAGTCTGAGGGCTAGATCCTCCCCCGCCACTATGCGGCTTTTAAGAGAGAGAGATTGCCCAAACCAACGCCCATTTTTTTAAAAGCATAGGGCCACCATTAGTGTAAAGGGGTGGGTATGGGGTGCTACAAACCACATGAAGCTTAGCCCGCAGATTCTGACTACAATACAATATACAAAAAGTACAGGACTCCTACTGAATACTGTATACATGTATTCACATATAATGAAAGGTGTGCAAGTGCCATTCACATGGCGACATTCCTGCACAGGTGCAAGTTGTGGCCATTTGCAATTTTGGCCTAAAGTTTTTGCAATTCCACTGCTTTAGTAATAGTAAATAAACGAGTTCTGGATCTTTTATTATATTCTAAGCACATGTAAGGAACATGTGAGTAAAAGGGGCAATAGTAAGAATTGCTCATGATCCTGCTGCTAAAAAGTATCCTGCCATTTATCGTGTGATGCTGTGCTTAACTTTAACACAATATACTAGGCACCGGCAGTTCTGAATATCAATAACAGTTCTGTACTCACAAACACATAGATCAATACAGTCCAACTGCATGTTTCTGGGAAATTAAAAAGAAATGTTGGAAGGCAATGTGGACCATTGGGTTCCAGTAGTATAGCACTGATATTCTGTAGGTTTCTGTGATTTGCTATTTGGTAGTATCTCTGTGGCAGAGTACAGGAGGCTCTTTTTGGCAGTACACTTGAAAGCATATTTATCAAGGGTTGAATTTCGAATTGAAAAAACTTCAAAATTGGAATTCAAAAAGACCAACTGAAATTAGGTTGAAGTTTTTTTTTTTGGTCGAATAGGTCAGCTTTCGATCGAATAGGTCCGTATTCGGATGAATTCGAATTGTTCGAAACGAAGGAATAACGCATTTGATCGACTTTGATACGTAGTTTTTCCCCAAACAAAAACTTTGATTTTTCAAAGCCCACCAATTGACTCCAAATGGATTCAAGGAGGTCCCCCATATGCTAAAACAGCAATGGCGAATTTTTTATAGAGACAGTACGGGGCATATTTACCAAGGGTCGAAATTCTAATTCAAAAAGACCAATGAAAATTAAGTCAAAGTTTTTTTTTGGTCGAATAGGTCAGTTTTTGATCGAATAGATCAGTCTAATCATACTAATCGAAGGAATAGCGAATTTGATTTTTCAAAGTCCACCAATTGACTCCAAATAGGTTCTAGGAGGACCCCCATAGGCTAAAACAGCAATTCGGCAGGTTTTAGATGGCGAATGGACGAATTTTTAAAGAGAGACAGTACATGATGAATTTCGATATTCTAATTTTTTGAATTCTTTACAAATTCGAATCGAATTTGGACTATTCCCTAGTCGAATAACACAAAAAATAGCTTGAAAATTCAAATTTTTTTCATTCGAAATTTCACCTCGACCTTTGATAAATTTGCCCCTACATGATAAATTTCGAATTTTCACATTTTTTCCAAATTCAATCGAATTTGGACTATTCCCTAGTCGAAGTAAACAAAAAAAAGCTCGAAATTCACCTCGACCTTTGAAATTGGTGTTTATTCCTACAAAACTTGCGAGGAATTCATAAATTACACATGATTTGAGCCCACTGGGAGCAACAGCCATGGTGAACAACATGTTGCTAGTGATCCATTGATTAGGGATCCCTGCCTTATTCTATATGCTCTGGTAAGGACACATGATCCTATTTATCACTGGAGGGCTTACCATAAGCTTGGAAATGGATATAAACTGCACAAAAAAATCCAGATCGTTTACTGGTATCTGCAATCGGTCGATGCCATAAAAAAAGCAGAAAAAATATTGTTTCCTATTTCTGTGTGATCCGTACAGTAATAGTGTTACTTGGAATCTGCTAATAGATCTGTGGGACTGTCATCAATAAAAAAAAATTACCATACAGGACTAAATCTTCCCATATGTTTAATAACAAATCATAATTCTCCCACATCTTCTCAGTCTTGTCTCAAGCAGTTTAACATTGTAAAGAGACTATAATCATATTAATGTCTTCCCTTATAATCCTATTAAGATTAAATGTAGATTAAATAAAATTGTTGTGTTCTTTTCTGTTTCATAACTCTACTTTTCTCTTTTATAACTGTTCCATTTTGCATGATATTGTGTTTTGAAGAGTTCTCTTTACTTTAGTGTAAAAAAGTGAACATTTAATTCTCATAACTGAGACAAAAAGGGAAAAACATCCTGATTTTGTGAAGGATTTGCATTAAAAAATGTAATGTATGAAGGCTGGAGTAATGTGATGCTGGAGTGACTGGGTGTGTAACAGCCACAACTCTACTTCCTGCTTTTCAGCTCTCTTGGTTTCCACTGACTGGTTACCAGGCAATAAACAATCTGTGACTAGTGATGGGCGCAGTTTCGTGAATTTTTCACTGTTTCGCGGGAAATTCGCCAATTTTGCGGTGAAGCGAAACGGCGCAAATTCACCCATCATTATCTGTGACTTTAGGGCTGAGGGATACATGGGTCATAACTGTTTCCATCCAAAGCTGAAAAAGGAGAAACGCCACAGGATACACAGCAGATAAGTAGTGATGAGCCAATCTGTCTCGTTTCGCTGCAGCGAAAAATTCATCGCATTGAATTCAATGGCCAATTTTACGTGCAACAATTCTTCTCGCTCCAAATGGATGAAAGTCAATGGGCATTTTTTCTTATGGCAACTTTTTTTTGTCCTGATACATTAAAGTCAATGGACGCCTTTTCTTATGTAGACTTTTTTTTCTCCAAATACATTAAATTCAATGGGCGTTTTTTCTTATGGCGACTTTTTTTTGTCCTAATACATTAAAGTCAATGGGCGTTTTTTCTTATGGCGACTTTTTTTCTTCAAATGCATTAAATCAATGGGCATGTTTTCAATTGGTCAACTTTTTTTCTCCAAATGCATTCAATTCAATGGGCCGTTTTTTTCATATGGCGACTTTTTTTCTCCAAATGCATTAAAGTCAATGGGCGTTTTTTCTTATGGCGACTTTTTTTCTCCAAATGCATTAAAGTCAATTGGCGTTTTTTCATATGTTGACTTTTTTTCTCCAAATGCATTAGTCAATGGGTGTTTTTTCTTATGGGTGTTTTTTCTCTGCAAATTTTCCGCTGCTAATTTTCACTGCAGTTTTGTGAAACAAATCGCAAATGGCGAAATTTGGGATTTAGTAGCAAATCCATGGCTACAAATAAGTTCTGTAGTATACAATGGGATTCTTCAGAACTTATCTGTTATCTACTATGTATTCTGTGCTAGAAATGGCTGCCCCCATGGCTACACAGCAGCTTGTTTATATAAACTATAGTTGTGTTTCTGAAGCAAACACAGCAGTTTTACCAGTGCAGGGCAACAGTACATCATATTGTCATTCCTTTAAAACACTTTCTTTTTTTGGTGTTACGGTTCCTTTAATATCTACTAATAATCTTTTTAAAATTTGCCATTTTTAGATTGATTTATCCCATTCTTGACCTCTTTCCAGTAAAATAAAACATATATGTATTTTACTCAAATCCGATACCATATTTTACCTAATTTGAATAAGTGTGACTTTTTTTTTGGTGATTTTAGAAGAAGATTTTCCAGCAGAGGGCTAGAAGTCACAACTCAGCTGGAAAAACTTTTTCTTAGTATGGTTCTGCTTCTGTTTGGCACAAGTTATCAATTCTGAATTAAAGCTTCCCATAGGGAAAATGTAAAGATTCATGGAAATAGGATCACATATATTGCACTAAGAAAGAACATGAAGAATCAGGAAACCAGTGTTACCCAAACATAGCTTTGTTAAACCTAATAAAAATGTGCAAAGCGCTGGGAAACAGAGGCCTGAATCAATGACTGCTGTTTCTTGTCTCACAAAGTAAATCATTAGGTGGGAGACACTTGTGTTCCGACACTGCGACTCCTGATTAATATACAGGTCAAATACAGAAAGTTAAGAAATGTTTCTGTGATTCACACTTCCTAATATATACGCAGCATTATGATTCACTCATATTAAACCTATAAATATTCGGGATTTCCATAAACAAACAGACTTGCTAACACATAGACTGCGCGTGGCGTGCATTATACGTAAATTATAATGGCCGGTGTCGTGATGAAATGTCTTCCTCTTTTTTATTTTCACGTTCATTTTATGGAGTACCCTAATAAAATGTCACATGTCCTTTACCAATGCAACCTTATGCGATCCCACAAATATAATTGGGTTCTGTAGGTACATTGCCATGCCCAAAAATGAATTCTTTTTTTTTTTTCATACACACATAACCCAATTCGCAATTTGTCTGGTATGGACATCTGGTGGCACATTTATAAGACTGAAACTACAGTTTGTCACAGAGACAAACTCGGTACATGTATGGGATCCTTTATCCAGAAACCTGTTATCCAGAAAGCTCCCCATTTAAATCAAATAATTGTGATTTTTAAAAATGATTTTCTTTTTCTCTGTAATAATAAAACAATATATTATACTTGATCCAAACTAAGATATATTTATTCTTACTGTATATAGTGGCCAAAACGATCCTATTGGGTTTAAATAAAGTTTCGAGGTTTTTTTTAGGAGGCTTAAGGTATGGAGATCCAAATTAAGGAAAGACCCCTTATCCAGAAACCTCACACATTCTAGATAACAGGTCTTATACCTGTTTATGACTTTTAGATGCATATTTAGCAAGAGGTAAAAATACAGTAAACTCTAAGCACACCCTCTGCTAAATAATACCTTATAGGTCCTATACAGGTATGGGATCTGTTATTCGGAGACCCATTATGCAGAAGTTCCAAATTACAGGAAGGCCGTCTCCCACTGACTCCAGTTTAAACATATATTTCACATTATTAAAAATGAATTCCTTTTTCTCTGCAATAATAAAACAGTAACTTGCAGGGCCAGAACTAGTGGTAGGCAGAAGAGGCACCTGCCTAGAGCGCAATGATAGAGGGCACTGAGTAGGTACCAGTTTAAGGGTCTTCTCCCTACCCATAATCCATGTTCCCTCTCCCATCCCCTCTACTTCTCTCTGAAGCGAGGTGGCTGACCAGGTTGCCTAGGGGGCCGGTTGGCTTGGCCCAGCCCTGGTACCTTTTACTTGATCCCAACTTAGATATATATCATATGTAGCATATGAAAGAATCTTACCAAGCAGGAATATAGATATCGGTAAAAATTTCCCTTTTACTTTTTTTACTTTGATCCCCCAATGTTATGATATTCTCTGTGCTGCCTTAGAGATCGTCTGACCAGAAATACTGCAGCTCTATCTGTAAGAGGAAGTTAAAAACAGAACTTTGGGGTCCGTTTACTAAAGTGCGTTAAAAATATTCGCACAATATATAGACAGAATTTTCGCCAAATATGTTATCGCCAGTTTACTAACCTGCGGTAAATATAAATTTGCGAATTTTCTTGCGCAAGAATAATTGTTCGCCAGTTATCTCATTTGCTGAAAATAACGCTACGTACACATTAACGCATGGTTTACTAAACAGCGAAATGTGCTAAAGACAAAATTAACGCCAGAATATTCGCAAACTTTTACCGCCACATATGAAGTGGCGTAAAAGTATTTTTTCTGCCAGAAAATTCTCAAGGGGCATCACCATCATTCTTTGCTGACAGGAGAGAGATCTGTAGCTATTGCTGACAGGATGTTTTGGCTTCTGCTTCTATCTGGTGCAACAGCAGCAGTTTCAGCTCAGAGTCGTATTATTGGCAGTGGCATCACAGTCCAAGGATTCATCAGCCTCTACACTTTTTGGTTTCATTGTGATTGGCTACATTAAACTGTGCATTTCTATGAAGCAAAGAGATTGACTGGTATCATTTCCTATGATTCTATTGGCAGAAGAGTTTATATGATGCAGACATGTTTGATTGGTATTACTCTGGTGATGTTGTTGGATGGTATAATCATCAGTCAATAAAGTTTATAAGTTTTGAAGATGCATTTCTGGCCATAAATGTCACAGTAAAAATTGCCATAATAACCGCCATAAAACAAGACTATTTTATAGCATAAATATTCGCAAAAACGTAATTTTTCGCCAGAAAATTCGCAACTCGCTAAAATTACCGCTAACGTAAACTGGTTCCTTAACGTAGTTACCGCAAGTGATCGCAATGACTTCTGAGCGCATCGCTGTTTAGTAAACTTAGTCGCTGCGAATATTCTGGCGTAAAAATATTCTCAGCGATAACATGCGGAAACTTAAAGTCAGATTTACCGCACTTTAGTAAACGGACCCCTTTGTCTGTTAATTGGCTCATGTGACCTAACCTGTATATGTGTCGTTTGTGAGCACCGTGAATCATAGGGGGACGGCTGTTATTGCTTAAAATGGCAATTTTCTATTTAGATTTACCCATTAGCTCATACTACTAAAAATAATGTTTTATAAAAATGGTTTATTTATGTAATACATTTTTTATAGAGACCTACAATGTTTGGGGTATAGTTTTCCTTTAAGTGCCTCCAGCCAAAGGTTAGCTCTGGTCACCCTTATATTGAAGCTAGTGAACAGGAGGTCAGTAAATATTCCAACAAATCCCAAATAGAAAGCTAGTCATGTTTCTGTTGCCTGGCTCATGTACTGATTAAAAACAAGTCTTTCTGGCTTATCAGTAAGAGAGGCAATTTACACTTCCCAGTGTAGTAAATGTAGGTGTTTTATGCAAAGGGGAAAGCTGTGGATCAGGCACCTGCAGACTCTGTCCACTTCAACTCTCCAAGTCATTTTCCATGGACTCTGGTAGCAGTCACTCAATTACCGACCTGCACTCCAGCCTAAGCCTCTCACTTTTCTCTGCCCTTCTCTAACTTCAGTAACCAAGGAGTCAATGCAGTTGCTGCCGAGAACATCACTGAAACAACATTACATTTATTTATTTGTATTGGTTTAAATACGCCACAGAACTATTTTTTTCCCACATAAATCTGTTGCAGCTACTGCATGTAGTCAGCTGGACACCAAATGGTGCAACCGAAATTTACCGTGAAATTTGCAAAACGTCAAAAATTTTGTGAAACGCATTGAAGTAGTTAATGTACATCAAAATAATTTCGTGTCTGACTATAGCTGGAAAGGGTGGGGGCTACAACATGGAGCTGGTCACTGCTCCTGTATAACTATAACAAACAAGGGAAAGTTGTGCTCACCACTAATTTTTAAAAACCATTAGGCGAGAACAATGACCAGCTCCATGTTGTAGCTCCCACCCTTCCCAGCTATAGTCAGGTGATCCCACTGGTGTCTAATAAAAGGGCAGCCAAGTTTGGGAGTTTTACTTTGAAAGCAGCTAGTAAGTTGCAGGTAAAACGTAGTCCCTTTGTAAAATGTATAATGAAGCAATAGAATTCTTAAAGGGATACTGTCATCGGAAAATATGTTTTTTTCAAAACACACCAGTTAATAGTGCTACTCCAGCAGAATTCTGCATTGAAATCCATTTCTCAAAAGAGCAAACAGATTTTTTTATATTCAATTTTGAAATCTGACATGGAGCAGTTTCCCAACTGCCCCTGGTCATGTGACTTGTGCCTGCACTTTAGGAGAGAAACACTTTCTGGCAGGCTGCTATTTTTCCTTCTCAATGTAACTGAATGTGTCTCAGTGGGACATGGGTTTTTACTATTGAGTGTTGTTCTTAGATCTACCAGGCAGCTGTTATCTTGTGTTAGGGAGCTGTTATCTGGTTACCTTCCCATTGTTCTTTTGTTTGGCTGCTGGGGGGAAAAGGGAGGGGGGTTATATCACTCCAACTTGCAGTACAGCAGTAAAGAGTGATTGAAGTTTATCTGAGCACATGACTTGGGGCAGCTGGGAAATTGACAATATGTCTAGCCCCATGTCAGATTTCAAAATTGAATATAAAAAAATCTGTTTGCTCTTTTGAGAAATGGATTTCAGCACAAAATTCTGCTGGAGCAGCACTATTAACCGATTCATTTTGAAAAAAATGTTTTTTTCCCGTGACAGTATCCCTTTAATGAATCAGATGCAATTTGAGTGTAGGACTGGCCAGTAGTGATAGGTGAATAAATTCGTCTTGCACAAATTTGTGGCAAATTTCCAGGTTTCGCCGGCAGCAAATAAATTTGCAAATCTCCCGTGAAAATTCACCGGCATCAACATTTTTTGGACGTGACGCCCATTGATTTTAATGCCAGCCTCACCTTGGATGCGGGTGGCAATTTCCGATTTTCACGAGTTTTCGTGAAAATGTCAGAGTTTCACAATTTTTCGTGAAACTTTCGGATTTCATGGTTTTTACGTGAATTTTAGGGCATTTCGCAAATTTTGCGGGAAACTCGCAAATTTTTTGCAAAGCGAAACAAGAGAAATTCGCCCATCAGTATAGGGCCAGATATGGGATGACTTTGACATAGTTGGCCAGCTTAAATATATTGCAATATATGGACAAACAATTCCTGTTTTGTTTAAAGGGTAAGGCATTTTTTAGTAGCAGTATGCACAAAATGTCTCTGTCTTAAATATATTGATAATGGGTTGAGTGCTCTTGTATTTGTCTATATGTATTTTGTCATCACAGCCTCATTGCACCCCCGCCTAATGGTTTTAAAAATTAGTGGTGAGCACAACTTTCCCTTGTTTGTGTGTGTGTGTATGTGTATATATATATATATATATATATATATATATATATATATATATATATATATATATATATATATATATATATATATATATATATACATACATACATACATACATATATATATATATATATATATATATATATATATATATATATATATATATATACGCACTCTCAGGTCTTAAATATAGTATAAAAAATGTTTTATTGTTCAATGCGAGACTTTAGTCTCGCATTGAACAATAAAACATTTTTTATACTATATTTAAGACCTGAGAGTGCGGATCCTTTTGTTGGTTACTATTTGAATTTTGAGACTGCACCCAGGCAATTTAAACCATTTTTCGTGAGTGCTGGCTATTCTAAGAAATATATATATATATATATATATATATATATATATATATATATATATATATATATATATATATATATAGTAAAAATAGAATTCACACCAATTGGGAATTTCACAGTTCTCTGTTCACTTATATGACATTTTGCCAAACTCTATTTCTACTCTTTGATCAGGGTGGGACTGGGCTGATGGGACACAGAGTCAAACCCGAAGTTCCGTCAACCCAGCACCATTGCCTCGCCAGAGTCTACTGGCCCACTCTTTCTGGTGGCTAGGATCTCTGGGTCCATCCTGTTTCTGTTTCACATCACATTGAAGTGGCTGCAAGATTTCTGGAGGAGGATTGGGCACTGGGGAGTATTTTGTGAGGTGGGGACAGTGTTTGTGGCTGGGTGGTGGTGAGCCTTTAAAGGAGAACTAAATCTTAACAAAGAAGTAGGGCAGAATTATGTTTAGGGCTTTTGTACCAGTCCAAGGCATCCACAGCCCTTTAGCAGTAACAATCTGTGTCAGCATGCCTAGTATATATACATAGACACATTGGGGCTCATTTACAAACTTTGCACAGGGCCGATTGGTTCGCACTGTGAATATATTTGCCCTGGACATGGTTACATTTATAAAGATGAATAAGAGTGTGCAAACAGAATTGCGATTTTATTTTTCACACTGCGAATGTCTATAAGAGCTTTATAAATATGGCAAAAATCACAAATTGTGAATATTTGCATTTGAATTACGCCACAACTTTGGTGATGAAGAAAATATTTGCAAAACAGTTTAGCAAATCGCAAATTTAAGTTACTGTCAATGCTATTTTCGCGCACAACCTCGCACAGTGGGCACACTCACGCAAACACCTTTCTCATTTGCGAAAATGTATTCTCAATACAAATTCACAAAAACCGCAAAGACGGCACAGCAGTGCAATATTTTAGCGTTGTGCAAAAAACATGGCCAATACAACCATTTGCGAATAAATTTGCGCTGTGCAAACTTTATAAATGACCCCCATTGAGAGATTGTTTTTAACAATGTATTTTTAACAAGAATTTGTTTAACAATTTATACCAATATGTCTAGCCATGGCTTTAAAAGGTGACTTGGGTTATGTGCACTGTTTATGTGAGCACCTGAGGAAGGATCATTCGATCCGAAACATGTTGTGCATTACTAAATATAGAGATGACGGACTAAAGAGATTGGTTCTCCAGAGTGATATCTACAATTTGTGAAAGTTTGGAAAGTCTGGCGGTACCTTACTCTGAAAGAGAACCTTGTATACCTGATAACCAAGGATCACATCATCCACAAAGTGTGCATATCTTTGACTCACCACAAGGGTTCCCTAGTGCAGGGATAAATTGTTGTAATTGCATTTCTTCATTTTCATATAAAGTTATATTTGTTTGGTGCACTTGTATATTTTATTTGTCCTAGTGGAATACCCATGAGGTGTAATTCCTCAGTGCCCCCTAGGTGGAGGCACTACATTAAGGGGTTGATTCACTAAGGGTCGAATATCGAGGGTTAATTATCCCTCGATATTCGACTAGGAATTGAAATGCTTCGACTTCGAATATCGAAGTCGAAGGATTTAGCGCAAATACTGCGATCGTACGATCGAAGGATTTTTCCTTCGATCGAACTATTAAATCCTTCGAATCGAAGGATTTCAATCCAACGATCGAAGGAATATCCTTCGATCAAAAAAACTTAGGAAAGCCTATGGGGACCTTCCCCATAGGCTAACATTGACTTCGGTAGCTTTTAAAGCTTTTTTAAAGAGACAGTACTTTGACTATCGAATGGTCGAATAGTCGAACGATTTTTACTTTGAATCCTTCGATTTGAAGTCGTAGTCGAAGGTCGAAGGTCGAAGTAGCCCATTCGATGGTTGAAGTAGCCCAAAAAATACTTCGAAATTCAACGTTTTTTTACTTCGAATCCTTCACTCGAAGGTAGTGATTTGGCCCCTAAATATCCCAGTATCTTTCTCAGAGCAAAGGGATTCAGGCCTTGCATTGATAAGAGAAATAAATTTTTTGAGAGTGTACATCCTATTCTACACAAGGTGTCACAATACTCTTGAATGTGATCCCTTAAAATTTCAAATAAGTTGCCTACAACAGGTGTCAGACTTACAGGTCTAGAACTACCAGGCTGAAATCGTGATCTCTTTTTAAATAACGGTATTGTCATCTTTATTCCAATCCATTGGTACAACACCAGATGGCATACTAAAGAACAAGATATAACAGAGGTATAATTTTCTGTAGAATGATACTTCTTTCATTCCGAGTGGGTTAGTCAGAGAAGCACGTTTTCATACTAAACACATACTTTTTTTTAAAGGCACAACGATCAATTATTTAGTCTTCATGGTATTGGCATCTAACGATGGTCAATCTGCAACTCTGTGATGTTACCAATGAGTCACATGCAATGTTCTTCTAACTAAAAGGGACATACTGCCTTATCGCGACAAGAGTCTGTTTTCCAACAGCAAATGCAATTTAGTGTACTGCACTGCCACCTTGTGCTCAAATAAAAGGCAACTAGAACAAAATACTAAAACCATATCCAAATAGCTTCAGGTGTTACAAAACAGATATGGAAGTTTAAGAAAATGGGACCTCAAGCAGCCTCGTAAATTTAACCCCCACCCTTCTTCTACTGCTGTTTCATTGCCTCTCAATGCCAGTCCTGAAACCATAATGCAGAATTATAGACTCCATTCCATCACTTCAGCTGCTCTGCCCAGATCTCCCAACTCCTTCAAACCATCATTCCTATCAAGCATAATAAATATGAAAGGTTACGTGGCAACAGAGTACTCCACTATAGCTCTGTTTACACACACTTCCAGCAACAGCCGTTAGAACGAGAGCAGAGATATCAACCCTTTTAGTAGCCCTGGGAGGTGCTCTGGAAACACCTAGGTCAGACTCCATTATAGATATACGCTACTTACAAAATAACCTCACGTGGTCCCCATGAACCCTTTAGTACAAAGTACAAGTGATAAGGTTATAATCCTACTTACAGGTACAAGTAAGATTACAAACTTATCACTTGATAATACTTGGTTTAGAGGGTCAATCACCACAAGCGTGTGCTTATTGCTTGGAGTGCAGTTTTCACTAAAACCTACATTCTTTATTCTTCCCTATCATAGGTGACTCTCTCATTTATGAGGTGCATTGCTGTGGTATGTGCTTTTCTGAGACCTTAGTCTAATGCCAGAAGGGGCTGAAATCTGCCCGCTTAAATAGGCAGGTCTGAAAAGAAGCCGTCTGTTATGAGCCTCATCTCCGGTCTGCACCCAGAACTATAGTGTTGGCTTGGGTGCAGGCACACTCATTCCGATGCAACAACACAACCGAATTCAGCAGTGTGTTCCTGCATCCAAGCTGACACAACAGTTCCAGGTGCAAGCAGAAAAGGAGGCTGATGCCTGTGTAGGGGCTAATTCTCAGTCTGCCTACTTCAGTGGGCCGATTTCAGCCCCTGTTTGGTATTAGGCTTAGGTTATGGCCTCAGACCACTCCAGCATCTGCAGATAAGCCTACATAGGGTGGCTAAGAAACAGCTATACAGTATATGACTGTAGTAGCCTCAAGGTGGCCATTCACTGACAGATGTCCTTTAGTTTGTAACCAGTAGGCTCACAAGCTGAAAGCATTCCTCCAAACTGTCCCATTTTCTGTGGGACAGTCCCAATTTTAACAGCTTTGCATAGTCCCAGATTTTTATTAAAAAGAAAAGGCCAGAGTTTCTCTTTTTTTAGATGTGAAAATGATCAGGGTGTACATCAGGGCCACTCTCATATAGAATAGCAATGGCAATCCCTATCCATAAACAGAAAACAAAAGGGATTCCCCTAACTAGGCACCAACATGAAACTCCCATGCAGGCTTGTTCCCAGGGCACCTGTTTTGTAATAAACTGTACTGCTGTGTTTTCAGGAGCAAAGGTACTTCGGTTTGGTCAGTTAACAAGGTATTACACATCTCTACATTGTGTTTGTTGGATTCAGGAACCTAAAAATATCATTATACAGCAACAGCTGGCAAAGCAACTGCAGGGTATGGATATGGGCATGATTGTGCAGCGACGTGGCTAACATTTTATATTTACCAAATGCATCTGCCCCTTCATGAATATAATATTTTAACATGGTTTACCAGTAAAGCTTTATAATTTATTTTCCAGACAATGACATTGTTGCCAATGTTCGGGAATAATTATGCCCCCAAACTGTGCCAGGCTTCGCAGATCTGTTTGTATGAGTCATGTAAACGATGACGGTGGTGAGCCCTTGTGTTTCTGGGTGGTTGGCCCTTGAGTCAGGTACTTGGTGGGCCGGTAGCCTAGTCCTACTGTGATGGATGGCTTGTAGTTTTATGCCATGCTGGCCCGTGCTGACTTCATGCGGTTATGATTAGGACTTCATGTGGTTATGATTAACCACATGAAGGGAATTTGACCCGTTTTGTCAAAAATCCGCCGGCGTTAAAGGGCGTCAAAAAACATTTGTCGCGCGGTGAAATTTTTTTGACGCACGTCTTTTTATTTTGACACACAAGCGTAATTTTTTTGCCAAAACAAGGTGAAACAATTCGCCCATCCCTAGTTATGATTGTTTGGGCTGTCAGTCCAACAAATAGGATATTAGAAAGTTGCCCCATACACTGTATGTCCCCTCATATATTATCTGTTTGGCCATTGGCTGATCAGTTGACTGCCATACAGGATCAGCCAGTGTATAGCCACTTAAGCAGTTGGGTGAGGATGAAAGCAAGTCTTATGCCATTATATAGTTATGGAACTCGTCAGTGACATGTTTCCTTATATATTACATTATGAGGTGCAATATTCCCTTTATATTTCCTTAGATATAGAAAGCTCATTATAGAAACCAGCCCCTCTCCTAGCTTTAATAGTTCTTCCTTTAGTTGTGACAGTAAAAATAACGACATAAGAGAGTTGAATGTCTGTTAAAAACTATAGTTTTATGTATGTAATACTAGCCTGATACAGGATAATGTTTAACAAGAATGTGCAAAACAAAATCATTTTTATTATGTCAGAATAAAACAAAAGGCAATCACTCTCAATATCATCAGTGACAGAATAAACTGGAAAGAAGAGGAGCACAGCTTAGCCCCATCACTGCCAGAGAGCAGCACATAGCATTCACAGACCACTGGCAACAAAAAGGAAGAATCGTAAAGAATTAGGTGGGAGCCGATTTCTGGCTATTGCACGTAAAAAGCAGCAGTGCCACAAAGCAAGAAAGTGATTGATGAAATCCCGTAAGTTACAATTTATTCTTGGAAATCCATGATTCTATAAATGTGATTATGTGGTTGGCTAGGCAAAAATCTGTGAGAAACGAAGGAAAGATCTTCAAAATACAAAGGGTGAGAAGAATGCGAATATACATGGTGAGTAGGGCAGAGAATGAGAAAAAGTGAGTATATTGAAAGCAAAAAGAAAAATAGGAAAAAAGCTATTGTGCATATTAAACCCCATGATAGGATGAACAACACTGTCTATATATCATGTGTCTAACATTGTAGCACTGCTCCTTTAAATGTGCTAAATAAGAGATGTTTGGACTCTGCCCTTCTGTGACTTGGAATGGATTAAGGGAGTTGGGGTGGGGGAGATAAAGGGGGGGCATCCCTGAATCAGATCTATAAATACAGAAGGCAGAGATAGCAGCTTTTAAAAATCTGTAACAACTTTTTTTTAAAGTGCCCTGGATTTACATTTTTATTTAAAACTTTATTAAAAGTTAAAACTAAACTAAAAAATAGTTTGAATTCTTACAATGCTCGGGGGGGGGGGGCTGCAACGCAAGGTAGAATGCGATTAAAATACAAAGCCCTTGGACGTCTTCAACTGAAAAGAACAGAAACATCTGAGATTGCAAATCTATGACATTCAAAGCGCGGAGAATATTTTTCCCCAGGTAGAAAGCAGAAGCTCACTAGATATCAGGCACGTTTAGCTATTCAGGCAGTCTCGTTGCTCCAGCAAGATGCCTCCTTCTCCCGTGTGCGGATGTCAGGGGAGGCGGATTCTTTTTTTTCTTCAACTCCCTACATAGGCCCCATTTTTATGTAATCCAGGGGCTGGAAATGACATTGCACAAACCCTCTAGCAATTGTACCAATACCGAAGACTTTTCCCCAGTTTTACAAAAAAAAAAATCCCCCCTTCCTTTAAAAAAATGAAGTAAAACATTTTGTTTAAAAAAAAACAACAACGCATATTTACTGTGTGCAGTCGCTAAAAGACAAAGCAATAAAAGAAATGACGATGGAAAAGTAATAAACTGCTGGCTGACAGGTCTCCCGCTGTTTCACTTTCATTGTACCATCCTTGTGATTACCGAAATGGATAAAATAATGTAACAGTCTTGTTTAAAATGACAGCCCTTGAAACCGTAAAACCGTTGCCTCTTCTTTATTTTTTAAAAAAAATGAGCGGACTTCTCCCTGTTCCGCTTCTCCGCTTCTTTCTCTCTCCAACTCCCTTTTGTTTGACGGGATCTGATTTTTCACATTTGTGCAAATTGCAGAGTCCCCATAGCGGGCAGTTCCTGGGCACTGACGAGTGAAGAACTATAGGAATGCGTTTCCAGGTTCCAAAAAAAAAAAAAAATAATGGCAAGGAAAAAAAAAATATATTTATAATACTGAGATCAAATATAAAAGTAGTCCTTCATTTATACACTTTATACACCATTAGGCTGTGTGTGTGTTTTTCCATTTTTTAAATGTTTTTAGCTATTTCTCTTTTTTTTTTTTTTTATTATTATTAAAATCTTCACCCTATGCCAGTGGGTCAGAGAAGTCATCCTCGCCTCCACGGGAGAGCAGTTCCCGCTTCTCGTCTGTACTGGCCAGTGAATGTCGGCTGTTGTGAGCTCCCATGTACAGGGTCGCATAGACTGGATTGGTAAAGTTGGTAGGCTGGTGGGAAACATTAAAATGATGTAAAACATATGTATAATAAGCACAGAGATACAGGCACAGTCAGGTATAGGTGTTACGTCTGTATCACACAAAAGAAAAAAATGGAAGACTTGTTTTATTTAAAGGCGAACGATCGCGAAAATGAAATTTAATATAAGCTTCGGCATACTGAAATAAGAAACTTTCTAAATACAAATCAATTAAAAATGTTGTACTGTTTCTGAATTATCTTCACTATTCCTCTCTCAGCATCTGTTTCTCCTCATTCGTCTTCATTCAGGAGTTGGGTGTCAGATATTCATTGACAGTTCTTATTTCAGTATGATGAAACTTATATTAAATTTTGATTTTCACAATATTTCCCCCTTTAAGATTCTCCCTTCTTACCTTTCCTTTGCTTCTGACAACCCATGAAGTTCCAGGATTACTACACCTGAAACATATGAATGGGGCATGGTCCTCCTCTAGGCTACAGTTCTGTACTATAAACAGTACCAAAGCCAGTCAGAGGATTGTGCCACCCCAGACCAGCAAAACAGTCAGTGGCGTAACTAGATATTACTGGGCCCCACAGCAAATTATTTTTCAGGCCCCCAAAATGTTTAGAGGTTGACTTGTTTCTCCAATATTTATTGAAATTGTATATGAATTAGGGCCTCATGGGGCCCCTATACCTCCTGGGCCCCCCTGCAGCCGCAGGGTCTGCTTCCTCTATAGTTACGCCCCTGAAAACAGTTACTAAATGTAACACTGGACCAGGGAACTATTATGAAAATGAAAATATATTAAGTCATCATACTGAAATAAAAAAAATTCTAAATATACTCAGTTAAAAAAAGTTGTAGTTTTAGAATAAAAAAAAAATCCTTAGCGCCAATAACATTGTTCTGAAAGTAACGTGTCCTCCATGTATGATTACAGCAGTTACTGTGGATTGAAGTTAAAGGTAACTGAAGTCTCTAAAGTTTTTTTTTACTATTCACAAAATCAGACCTTGTCAGGATCCAAAGTGAAGTCTGCATCGAGGAGGTCCCCTCCATCATCGCCTGGCTCTCCCTCATACATTTTATATGTTGGGTTGCCGATTTCTACATTCATGGCTCCTCCGTTGGTCATTCGCTGATGCTGGAAACCTTTGGCTCTGTGAAAGATATTAGTGGCATGTTAAGACTATACGTAATAAAAGTTGCAAAGAGCAAAACAATTTGCACAATTAAGAAAAAAAAAATTTGCATTTCACAATGTAATATTCTTCCTTGAACTGTTATTGCATTGCAAATTTTAATTGCACATTGTGGTTTTTTTATTGAGCATTGTACATTTTAATTGCACATTGCCCACTTTTAAGAAGTGATTGAAGGTGTTGTAATGTTTTGGAGCAAACATAATGACTTTTTCAGTTAACATTCACTGCGCACTGGCTCAAACTACAACATTCGCAAACTATAAAATTCACAAACCTTCTCCCACTGTTAGAAGAGGTCGCTAAGCAGATTTATTTCCTACTTAGATGGGTTGCTTTGCAAAAGCTATATTAAATTTCTGTAAAGGAAAATTTGTTTGCACAAAGGCATAACTTTTCACTTTGTGAATATTTTTTTTATATTCCCCCATATATACAGCAAAGATTGTGGTATCGGATCTGTTATTTGGTTCCCCATTATCCAGAAAGCTCCTAATTACATAAAGGACATACTCCATTTTATCCACAAATAATCCAAATTGTTAATAATGATTTCTTTTTCCTCTCTGTAATAAAAAACAGTACATTGTACTTGATCCAAACTAAGATATAATTAATCCTTATTGGAATCAAAACCAGCCTATTGGGTTTATTTAATGTTAAAAGGTATACTATCATGGGAAAACATGTTTTTTTTCAAAACACATCAGTTAATAGTGCTGCTCCAACAGACTTCTGCACTGAAATCCATTTCTCAAAAGAGCAAACAGATTTTTTTATATTCAATTTTGAAATCTGACATGGGGCTAGACATTTTGTCAGTTTCCCAGCTGCCCCAGTCGTGTGACTTGTGCCTGCACTTTAGGATGGAATTACTTTCTGGCACGCTGTTATTTCTCCTACTTAATGTAACTGAATCTGTCTCAGTGGGACTTGGCTTTTACTATTAAGTGCTGTTCTTAGATCTTCCAGGGAGCTGTTATCTTGTGTTGGGGAGCTGCTATCTTGTTAACTTCCCATTGTTCTGTAGTTAGGCTGCTGGGGGAGAAAGGGAGGGGGGCGATATCACTCCAACTTGCAGTACAGCAGTAAAGAGTGATCGAAGTTTATCAGAGCACAAGTCACATGACTGGGGGCAGCTGGGAAATTGACAATATGTCGAGCCCCATGTCAGATTTCAAGACTAAATTTAACAAAATCTGTTTGCTCTTTTGAAAAATGGATTTCAGTGTAGAATTCTGCTGGAGCAGCACTATTAACTGATGCGTTTTGAAAAAAACATGTTTTCTAATGACAGTATCCCTTTAATAATTTTCTAGTAAATTTAAAACCCCTAGGTCCTGAGAATTCTGGAGCATTTGCTACACCTGTAGCAAATATGAATCAGTCATATTTACTTTTATTGTGTGAAATCAATGGAAAGCAGCTCTTTCTCTCTCTCTCTCTCTCTCTCTCTCTCTCTCTCCTACATGTACCAGCTGCCCAGCTAATGTGTATGCCCATAAAATGCTGACATTAGAAGAAGGGGAAAAGAGAAAGAAAATGGAAACACAAGGAAGTACGGAGGGCATAATTGTGGTGCCATTCTAATGCATGAGTTCACAAATAAGGCCAATATATTTTCAGTAGCATGAGAAAGCTGCTGTAAGAATGAACAGGTGATAAGGACAACACTATTGGCTCACTAAAGGCTCTGCTAGCTCACACCATCTTTAGCTGGAGGATAACGAACACTTGTTTAAAAAATAGGCTTAGATGCTAAGGGGCCACATGCCAGCCTTAATCAACTTCATGATAAAATTTAAGGAGATATTAGCTGTCCATTATTACATAACGCTAAAAGTTCACTATTTACTTTACTATACCGGCTAGCTGTCTTTTTTGTTTTTTTCTTAAGTGGAGTTGTTTATAAAGAATAAATAAGTTTTGAGAAGGCTACAATGTTCCATTAAACCCTCCCAGGAATAGGGATCATTTAACATAATCAACACTATTACTCTGAAACAGATCAAAGCAACCCATCTGAGTAGGAAATAATTCTATCAATTGTGTCTGCTGGGGGCAAAGATGCTAATACTGCACCAAATCACTGAATGTCTGAATGGCTGCTGAGATGGGACAGTCAGGTTGGCAAAACAGTCAGGTTTAGGAACTTCAGCTAACAATTGCTTACAAAAACAAACCTCTCAGCAAAAAATTATCAACATGACCTATAGGTAACTTTTAATGTACATTCAGATATTAAAAAGTAGTTTTTTAGTGTCAGTATCACTTTAACTGTTCTTGCATTGTGAATTTCAATTGCACATGGTGTTTTTTTTTATTGAGCATTGCACATTTTAAATTGTGCATTGCCCACTTTTAATAAGGTGTTGTAATGTTTTGGAGCAAACATAACTTTTTCAGTAAACATTCACTGTGCACTGGCTCAAAATACAACATTTGCAAACTATACAATTCACAAACCTTCTCCCACTGTTGGAAGAGTTCGCTAAGCAGTTTCCGGATTAGCAAAAGCTATATTCAATTTGCGTAAAGGAAAATTTGTTTGCGTAAAGGAAAATTTGTTTGCACAAAGGCATAGCTTTTCACATTGCGAATATTTTTTATTACATTCCCCTATATATACAGTAAAGATTGTTGATTATTGTGATAACTAGGCTATTTGCAAATAAACTATTTTTCCTGTTATCAGTTAACTTGCATCACTTAGTCACTGAGGGCAGGGGCACACGGGCAGATTCGGGGGAGATTTAGTTGCCTGGCCTTCTGCGGGGCGTCAATCTTCCCGAAACTGCCTTCCCACTGCCTTCCGCCTGCTATAATGAGAAACTGCCAGCGCCAATGCACTCATGGCGCTTCGATTTCCAAACTCGCCAGGCGACAAATCTCCCCGTTAGAGATGTCGCGAACTGTTCGCCGGCGAACTTGTTCGCGCGAACATCGGGTGTTCGCGCTCGCCGGAAGTTCGCGAACGTCGCGGAAGTTCGCGCTTTTTTTTGCCCTCTCACCCCAGACCAGCAGGTACATGGCAGCCAATCAGGAAGCTCTCCCCTGGACCACTCCCCTTCCCTATAAAAACCGAAGCCCTGCAGCGTTTTTTCACTCTGCCTGTGTGTGCTGAAGAGATAGTGTAGGGAGAGAGCTGCTGCCTGTTAGTGATTTCAGGGACAGTTGAAAGTTTGCTGGCTAGTAATCGTTTTGATACTGCTCTGTTATTGGAGGGACAGAAGTCTGCAGGGGTTTGAGGGACATTTAAGCTTAGGTAGCTTTGCTGGCTAGTAATCTACCTTCTACTGCAGTGCTCTGTATGTAGCTGCAGTGGGCAGCTGTCCTGCTTCTGATCTCATCTGCTGACTGCTGCAATAACAGTAGTCCTTGTAAGGACTGCTTTTATTTATTTTTTTGTTGTTTTACTACTACTACTACTACTACTACTATAAGAGCCCAGTGCTATTAGTCTAGCAGTGTTGGGGAGTGGGACTGGTGTGCTAATCTGCTGCTCCTAGTAGTTCAGCAGCACCAACTTTAATTTTTTTTTTTAATATTCATTTTTTTTTTATTTTACTTTTTTTATTTTACTACCGCTGTAGTAGTGTATAAGTTGACCTTTTAGGCATTATTTGCCCTGTAGGCATTATTTGCACACTGTTTTCTTCAACCCGCCATCGAGCTGTGTGACCTTGTTCACATTCTGTCTAAATATCCATAATATTACCGTCTCCAGAAAAAACACCGGAGTCACTTTTTTCAAGCAGCCATAATATATTTTACGTAATCCGTATCCACCGCTGTAGTAGTGTATACGTTGGCCTTGTAGGCATTATTTGCACACTGTTTTCTTCAACCCGCCATCGAGCTGTGTGACCTTGTTCCCATTCTGTCTAAATATCCATAATATTACCGTCTCCAGAAAAAACACCGGAGTCACTTTTTTCAAGCAGCATTCATATATTTTACGTAATCCGTATCCACCGCTGTAGTAGTGTATACGTTGGCCTTGTAGGCATTATTTGCACACTGTTTTCTTCAACCCGCCATCGAGCTGTGTGACCTTGTTCCCATTCTGTCTAAATATCCATAATATTACCGTCTCCAGAAAAAACACCGGAGTCACTTTTTTCAAGCAGCCATAATATATTTTACGTAATGGCGAAAAATGACTATTTTCAGCATTTATATGGCATATTTTTTCTGGCAACTGTGCTTCAGTGGCTGCGTCCAAAAAAACTGGGCAAACAATGCCTACAAGGTCAACGTATGGCAGTTGTTTAAAGAGAACAGTAGATTACTAGCCAGCAAAGCTACCTAAGATAAAATGTCCCTCAAATCCCTGCAGACTTCTGTCCCTCCAATACAGAGCAGTATCAAGCAGATTACTAGCCAGCAAACTTACTATCATCTGTCCCTGAAATCACTAACAGCTCTCCCCCTACACTATCTCTTCCAAGCACACACAGGCAGATTTTTCAGATACATTTTTGCCCTTGATCCCCCTCTGGCATGCCACTGTCCAGGTCGTTGCACCCTTTAAACAACTTTAAAATCATTTTTCTGGCCAGAAATGTCTTTTCTAGATGTTAAAGTTCGCCTTCCCATTGAAGTCTATGGGGTTCGCGAACCGTTCGCGAACCGCTCGCGTTTTTGCGCAAGTTCGCGAATATGTTCGCGAACTTTTTTTCCGACGTTCGCTACATCCCTACTCCCCGTGTGCCCCTGCCATTAAGGTATGAATTCAGTTTATTTTCTCATAAAGTCCAAATAAAGCCTTCTGACAGATACTGTACATCACTACACGTCTGTACACACTCACAAGGATGTCACTGGGCACATGGGGTGGAGTTTGACCCAAAAAGGCATACTGGAGCATTTTTGGCTAAAATTGGCTGCGTGGATGCTGACATGAGGTGGTTAGTGCAGTGATGAAATGTTTCTTCCTGTTTGTAGAGATACATGCCATGTGACATAGCTCTAAAAGAAGCTGCAGAGTCAACTAGTTACTGATGGTTAATACTAAAAACAGACAAGCTAAATGGAAACAACCATAGGTATCTTACCCGCTCATTCGGTGCCTGTACCAGAAGTATGCCCCAGTCATCACCAGAAGAACAAGCAAAATCACCAGTACAATAGGGATTACGATGGATGCTGTTGCTGTAATTAGGTGGATAATGCAGGTGTGAAAATCAGCCTTATATTGTGACATTTCTATTCTATGTGTACTGTTTATTTTGAGTGGGTCCCTAAACTCAGTAAGTGACAGCAGCACAGAGCATATGCAGTGAATCAGCAGAAAAGAAGATGGGGAGCTACTGGGGCATCTTTGGAGACACAGATCTTTACTGCTAAAGGGCAGTGGTTGCCTTGGGCTGGTTCAGAAGCCCAAAACATAATGTACAACATTTCTAGCTACTTCTTTAGTTAAGCTTTAGTTCTACTTTAACACAGAAGGAAAAAGCTGGCTGAAAACCCTGCCCCAAAAGTGAGCATACATTCTTCGGGTAAACAACACTGCAAATGAATTGGGTTACATCTACTTACAGCTGCCGTGCTGCTCCTCGCCTACAAACACATTGCAGGTTGGGCCAGTCATCTGTGCCGGACATCTAAAAAAAAAAAAAAACGACATGAACAATAAGCTCATAATGAAAAATGTGCAATAAATTCCCAAGAACATGCATAGAAATGAAATATACTTCCCTCACTTTTTCACCATAATGTAGTCCCCACCATATAAATGTAACATTAAGTACAGGTATGGTGTCTCTTATCCAGAAAGTTCCAAATTATGGGTAGGCCATCTCCCATCTTTTTAAGTAATGAATATAAATGTTTTTATATGATTTGCTTTAAGCTGCAATAATGAAACAGTATCTTGTACTTGATTGTAACTAAGCTGCATAAATCAATATTGGTGACAAAACCATCCTATTTATTGTTTTTAGTAGACTTAAATGATTAGAAATAACAACATTTAAGATCGTAAGGTCACAGGTGAAGGGACCTCCGTCCTCTTGTCTCTTTGTCACTTACCTCTGGGGAATATGTAATGCAACTGTACTTTGTATTTATTATTGTACTTTGTATTTATTTTTATTGTTCTGCCGTACAGCGCTGCATATATAAGTAGCACTATATGAATAAAAAAATATACACATACACACAGTTATCAGTCAAGAAAATTAAGAACAAAGTTGTGAATGTGTGGCATATTTGTAGCCATCGATATTTTTGCCATTGAAATATCTCTCAGGTAAAACCTGAACTTGATAACTAGGCACCTTTACAAGAGAAGGAAATATCGCAACCACAAATAAAACAAAATATCAAATAATAAAACGTATATCTTTCTCAATCATCTCCCCCAACTCACTCCACCTCCCCACCACAAACAGCTCCTTACTGGCACTCAGGCATATCTGTCTGACGATTCATGGTGCAGATTCCTCCATTCAAGCAGTAATTTTCACATGTAAGGCAGGTCTTAGCAATTCGCCCATCAAGGCACCTGCAAAAGAGACCAATGTGTATTTTTGTCTGTATTTTTATCATATCAATAAATGAAAAAGAAAGGGTCCTATATTGATAAAGGTGCTTTTGTTTCGCCGGGGAAATGACGCCCATAGACTTGTAAAGCGGCGGCAAATTTTTGGCAAAACGAAACGGGTCATATTCGCCCATCCCTACCTGGGAGTGCATGTCATCATCTATTATCGCGTTATGTTGTATATTATACAACATCTATATATGTGTCCATGTATGCAGGTATGTTTTACGATACTTTACTATATTTCACTATACAGGTATGGGACCTGTTATCCATAATGCTCGGGACCTGGGTTTTCTGGATAAGGGATATTTTTGTAATTTGGATCTTCATACCTTTAGACTACTAGAAAAATTGTGAAAACATGAAATAAACCCAATTGGCTGTTTTTGCTTCCAATAAGGGTTAATTGTATCTTGGTTTGGATCAAGTACAAGGTACTGATTTATTTAATTTTTTATTAAATTTGGATTATTTGGATAAAATGGAGTCAATGGGAGACGGCTTTTCATAATTTGGAGCTTTCTGGATAAAGGGGTTCTACATAGCAGATCCCATACCTGTACCTATTAGGGCCCTATTAGGTGTTGATCGTGACTTTAAAAGAACATGTGACTATTTCTCAGAAAGTCATTAGCACCTGAGTAATTTAGATTGTTCTTTACATTCTGATTGACAGTGGTATGTAGAAGATGGACATATGGGCATAGCTGGTTGCACAATTGTTTTCTTCTGCAACTGAACTCTCTTCCTACGATTAGCGACTGTATCATTTGTCTAGCTGACAATGGCAGTTTAGCCTGTTTCACCGCCTATACGGATCATCCGATGTCCTTGACTATGGGACAGATTTATCAAAGGTCGAATTTCGTATCGATGTGAATTTCTTTTTACTCTAATAAATTCAAATGTATTCAGCACTTCAATGGAAGGTTATTTATGAAAATTCGATCAAATGGGAACGACCTGAAAATTCGATTCATATTCGAATCGAATACGAACGAAACTGAAATAGAATTTTCCTCCGCAAAAAAACTCGAATGTCAGGAAGGCTATCTAACATCTTCAAACAGGTCAACGGACCTCTGCCATTGACTTGTAAATGAATTCGGCAGGTTTTAGGTGGCAACATTCAAATTAGAACGGTTTCCATGGTCGAGTTGTGATTCGAAATGGTGCTTTTAAATTCGAATTTGTGAGTTTTGACACAAAAAAAATGTAAAATTCGAATTCAGATTTACCATTTGAACCTTAATAAATCTGCCCCTGTGTGTGTTCATTATTGCAAACCCATTTTTTATGTTACTTAGAGCTCTTCTACATGGGATATGTCGTTTACAGAACCTTTGTAACAAAATTCTTTTGATATAACAATGTATGCACAGAAAATTTTAGCATAGCCACGTGAGCAGGCAGTGGGGGTGACTTGTGTGCGCCTGGCCCCTCCAAATTTTTTTTTTTTTGGGGGGGGGGGGGGGCAGAGCCCGCTTGTTACTCCACTGGTCTGACTGCTATGGCATCATTTTTTAAAGTGTTCCAGCCATTTATAGATTTAAGAGGTGTATGCCTTTGATTTTGGTGGGGATCCAAAACATTTTGGTGGGGAGCCGAAATATTAGTCTCCACTTCGATAAACTGATTGTTCCCAAGTCCTGTAAGTGAGAATGCTGCTGTGGTCTCCACTCTTATGCTTCATTTGTAGCGATGGGCGAATTTCTCCTTTCGCTTTGCCGAAAAATTTGCAAATTTCCCTCCAAATTTGGGAAACGGTGAAAAATTTGCAGGAATTTAACGGAAAAAATGTGAAAATCAGACATTTTTGCGAAAAATCGTGAAAATCGGAAATTGACACCCGCGTCCAAGCTGACGCTTGCGTTAAAGTCAATGGGCGTCCGAATAGTGTTGACGCGCTCCGATTTTGACGCAAGCTTTTGCAGGCGAATTTTTGCGGGATATTCGCAAATTTGCCTGCAGCGAAACGGGGAAATTTTCCGCAAATTCGTGATGGGCGAATTTATTCGCCCCTCACTATTCATTTGATTATATTCGTATGTAGGACAGATTCTTGAAGAGGGCAACTATAAGAAGGTAATATGGAAACATGGAAACTGAACAGCCTTCAGACTTACGAGCAGATGATGTCACCATTCCTCGTTTCACATTTACCATCTTTGCAGCGAGAGCACCTGTGAATCTCACATTTTGTGCCTTCATATTCTGGGTTGCAGTGACACTGCTTTGTCCCATTAGCCAGCATTTGGCAGATTCCATTCTCACAATACCCTGTACACTTTCCTGGAACAAGAAAAGATGATCCTTCAGAAGGAGCCAAACAAAAACAAAAATAAGGGGTAGGTTTATCTTCATTAAGGTACAGGAGTAACAGAAATGTAAGATAAATCCTATAGAAGTATATATATATAATGGAAGTATATATTATCAATTTAGCTACTATAAAACCAAAATTCACAGCACAAAGACAAGAGCCTCAAAAATGTAGATTAATGAAGAGTTTGAGTTCTATACTAATAACTGGGAATTAGGATAACACAAATCAGTTTATCAGATGGAACCAGTTCATTTAGGCCTCACCAAATTATAGGACATCTCAGCTCAGGTGAATACAGAACAACTCCTGACTGTCAAACCACTTACTTTCTCTAAGCTCAGTACAACTTGTGAAGATGCAGTTTGCCGTAGAGGAAATAAACAGTATTAAAAAGATAGAGGAAGGTAAACTTCAGAAGGAAATCTGGAACTGAAACTATCTTTAGGGGGCCTGCTATATCAAATTATATTATAAAAATATATATATTGCAATTTTGTTCTGAACTTTGTAAAAAAAAAAAAAAAAAAAAATGAAAAATATAAATGAAAAATACCTAAATCTGGTCGACATGTAACATTCACAATTGATCAAGTTACTGGAGAATGCATTTTTTGTCACTGTGATTTATCCATTCATGATTTTACATAAATATGCACAAACGCGAGGACAAAATCCTGTCCCCATCAGCTGTACCCACACAAAAGCAAGTGGATGAAAACAAAGATGCGCTGTGAATAAAATATTTAGAATGCTGGTCTCTTTTTGTAAATACACAAAGAACTTCTGAGGTATTGTAATAAAAGGTACTAAAGGGATACTGTCATGGTAAAATAAAAATTTTCAAAATGAATCAGTTAATAGTGCTGATCCAGCAGAATTCTGCACTGAAATCCATTTCTCAAAAGAGCAAACCGATTTTTTTATATTCAATTTTGAAATCTGACATGGGGCTAGACATATTGTCAATTTCCCAGCTGCCCCAAGTCATGTGACTTGTGCGCTGATAAACTTCAATCACTCTTTACTGCAAGTTGCAGTGATATCACCCCTCCCTTTTCCCCTCAGCAACCAAACAAAAGAACAATGGGAAGGTAACCAGATAGCAGCTCCCTAACACAAGATAACAGCTGCCTGGTAGATCTAAGAACAGCACTCAATAGTAAAAACCCATGTCCCACTGAGACACATTCAGTTACATTGAGAAGGAAAAACAGCAGCCTGCCAGAAAGCATTTCTCTCCTAAAGTGCAGAAACAAGTCACATGACCAGGGGCAGCTGGGAAATTGACAAAATGTCTAGCCCCGTGTCAGATTTCAAAATTGAATATAAAAAAATCTGTTTGCTCTTTTGAGAAATGGATTTCAGTGCAGAATTCTGCTGGAGTAGCACTATTAACTGGTTCATTTTGATAAAAACATATTTTCCGATGACAGGATCCCTTAACTTTGCATCAGAGCTAGTAACCCAGTGAAGGTAGCATTTACAGTTTGAAAGGAAACACCTGGTTGCTTGTTGTTATGGGTTAAAGGAGAACTAACCCCCCAATAATAAAAAAACCCTATCCACTACCCTACAGTCCCCCCTCCTTGCTTCACCCCGCATAGGTGATTACCCCTGAAAGTGACCGTAATTCATTACTCACGTATAGGTGCAGAGTAATAGCAGAGTAATTCTTCGGGAAGTGAACACCGAATTGGTGCATGCGCAGTTGGAGCAGTCTTCCGGTTCGTAGCAACTGCGCATGCGCCAAAGGTGCGGAAATTGCTGAAGGGAAGGAAGAGGACCCTAAGAATACTGAAGAGTCAGAACATGGCTTCCATGAGCTCCCCTGCGCTTAGTCTGCACCTTTACGCTCATAAAGAATTAGGGGGTACTTTCAGGGGTAAACACCTATGCGGGGCGGGGGAAGCAGGGAGGGGGCCTATGTAGAGTAGTGGGTAGGGGTTTTTATTATTGGGGGGGTTTAGTGCTCCTTTAACAAACCTCAGATTTTCTCTTTAAAACTGTGCTTTGTCCTTACTGTATTGACATTTGTCTCCAGTGAAATCCGGCAGACAGCGACAGTTGGGTTGGTTGCCTTGATTCACAGTGCATGAGCCATTGTTTTGACAGTAGTCTGAAGCGCACACCTCCTGCAGACACTGAGGACCTGTAAACCCTTTGGGGCAACGACAAGTCGGCATGCCTGCAGAGAAAGGGAAAAGGAGCGATTACTGCAAAATCTAAAACTCAGGGGCAGATTTATTTAAGTGTGAGATTAGAACTCACCACAGAAAAACTCATTCGCTTTTTCATTGGATTTTTAAATCATATGAATCAAATTGTGAACTTCATTGATAAATACGATTCTAAAAATCCCATAGGAAGGAATAGAAAGTGAATAAATTCTTCTGTGGTGAGTTCTAATCTCACATCTGCCCCTTAATAGTGTCATGGACAGTAAATGTGAAAGTGTGAAAGCCTGGGAGCTTCATCTTATTATCCTATCCTTTATATACGTAGCACCGTAAAAACCACCCCAACAAATTTAAGTGTGGAAGGGCCCTAGCAAGCATCACCCAGTCCAAACCTACTGTGACATACTTAGATACATGATTTATTGGTGGACAAAAAAAATACAGTGTACTTGTTTCTACCTCTTTCAAATGGCCACAAAACTTCTGGCAGTCACATGTCATGGAATGCGGTGTCCCCCAGCGAGCTGAAGACAAGTTCAGGTCTAAAATCTTTTACATTGACTTTTACAAACTGTATTCTTTACATGAGTCTAGCTGTATTTTACCATCAGTGTGCCTCGCAGCCAAAGTTTCAGAATTATTACATTGGTTCTGTTGCAAAATTAAAGCAATTTATAACACTGTAGATCTGTTCTCAATCTGTCAATAAAAGAGGGAGCTCTGTTTATATTAAAATAATATTCTCTCTCACCTCCCAGGTTAGCATAACTACCCGACTACTGTATTTCACTGCGCAATACATTCTCAGCAGCGGCAGAAAGAGGTAATAAACCATGCAAACTAGGTAGAGTTTCTAATGAAAGAGCAATTTGTATAAGGAATCAGACCCTGCAGCAGGGGGACCCAGAAGATATAGGGGGGCCCCATGAGGCGATAATTAATAAGCCATTTCCATATATATTGGTAAAACAGGACAAACTGGATATTTGGGGGGCCCTAAAATGAATTTGCTGTGGGGCCCAATAACATCTAGTTATGCCACTGGTCAAAGTGATTCCCACAGGAGTCTACAAAGTCTGCAAATTTGAATATTATGCCAAACTAGAAATTGCATGGGCATTGGGAATTCATGTTCTATACCAATGCCCTTATTAGTGATGAAGGAATTGAAGCTGGAGAGATAAGAAAGAGGAAAACAAACTGCATACTAAAATTAAGGTTACAAAAATGAATAAAGGACTGAAGCATTGCTGCGTGTGAATGGTGTCCTTCAGAAGAAATGTATATTCTTTGCCATTCAAAGAAATCCTTGAAGCTAGGCCTCTCCCTTCAAAGTGATGCAAATAATTTCTCTTTTTGTATTGACTATATATATTATAACATTGTTGTAGATCAGCGGTGTGCAGCACAGTGTCTCTGCTCAGCTCATATATGACATTTGCTGACTAAGGTCTTGGCTTTAAACAGATTAGTGCAAAAAAGGGAAAGTTGTGCTCAATGTTTGTTATAGTTTATACAGGAGCAGTGACCAGCTCCATGTTGTAGCTCCCACCCTTCCCAGCTATAGTCAGGTGATCCCACTGGTGGCCAATAAAAGGTCAACCATAAGGAAGTTGCAGGTAAAACCTTGTCCCTGTGTAAAATGTTTAATGAAGCAATAGAATTCTTAATGAATCAAATGAAAATTGAGCATAGGACTGGCCAGATATGGGATGACTTTGACGTAGTTGGCCAGCTTAAATATATTGCAATATATGGACAAACAATCCCTGTTTTGTTTAAAGGGTAAGGCATTTTTCAGTAGCAGTATGCACAAAATGTCTCTGTCTTAAACATATTGATAATGGGTTGAGTGCAGAGGACTCTTGTATTTGTATGTAAACAGATTATTGGTGTCTATTGTGCATAATGCACTACACTGCAATGTTTGCCAATTGTCTCATTTTTAAAGCTTTTCTTTGCTTGTATAGCCAGAAAATGCATCTTTGTTATTTTTCTGCTAACTAATTATGAGAGCAATAAAAATACCTGTGAGTGATGGAGCACAGATTCCACCGTTCTTACAGTAATCCCGACACTGGTAGATTTCACACCTCTCTCCATCATAACTGGATGAGCAGCGACACTTTGGTTGTTTTCTCGCATTCAGGAAACACTTGCCTCCATTCAGACACTCTAATGTGCAGCTTTCTGGCGTGGGAGCTACAAGATACGAAGAAAGACGTGGTTAAACTTTAGAACAGGGGTTTTTAAAATTTCCAGGTTTAAGTCCCACCTCTTTGGTTCACAGAAACTCTAGGTAGAATCTCTACTCAAATGTAGGCTATACAAGTTATGATTGACACTTTCACTGCCTCAGAGCTACACAAATACTGTAACAGTATTTCATCGGAAAACATGTGTTTTTCAAAACGCATCAGTTAATAGTGCTACTCCAGCAGAATTCTGCACTGAAATCCATTTCTCAAAAGAGCAAACAGATTTTTTTATATTCAATTTTGAAATCTGACATGGGGCTAGACATTTTGTCAATTTCCCAGCTGCCCCTGGTCATGTGACTTGTGCCTGCACCTTAGGAGAGAAATGCTTTCTGGCAGGCTGCTGTTTTTCCTTCGCAATGTAACTGAATGTGTCTTAGTGAGACATGGGTTTTTACTATTGAGTGTTGTTCTTAGATCTACCAGGCAGCTGTTATCTTATGTTAGGGAGCTGTTATCTGGTTACCTTCCCATTGTTTTTTTGTTTGGCTACTGGGGAGGGGGGTGATATCACTCCAACTTGCAGTACAGCAGTAAAGAGTGATTGCAGTTTATCATAGCACAAGTCACATGACTTGGGACAGCTGGGAAATTGACAATATGTCTAGCCCCATGTCAGATTTCAAAATTGAATATAACAAAATATGTTTGCGCTTTTGAAAAATGGATTTCAGTGCAGAATTCTGCTGGAGCAGCACTATTAACTGATTCATTTTGAAAAAATGACAGTATCCCTTTAAGAATAAGCAGTGATCTATAGTGCCTAGCTAATTTTTGCATTTCACATTCTAGCCATTGAGAGGTTCTATAGTCCTCTAGGTTTAATAAGACTGAAAACGAGTGTGTACGTGGCTTCAAACCCATACTTACCATCTGGTGACTGCGTGGGTGATGGGATTAGCATGCATGTACCATTGTCCAATCTCCTTCCATTGGGACAGGTGCAGACTGGCCCGCTGGGACTTAGCAGACATAGCCATTCACATTTCTTTCGATCGCAAGGATTGGTTACTGAGGAGAGAAGAAAACAATGCTACCAAGTGCAGGTAATGAACCCAAGACAATTTTGTATGGCTAACATCTGGTTCTCAGAAAGGCAGACCAAAAGCCGGCACAGCCCTTTGGTACCCTAAACAACTGTAACTAAGATTAATGGGGACACTTAGTTTTGTGTCTCAAGGCACCTCTTTGCATTTATCATCAGTGAAACCAAAGATTGGAGCCTCAGCTATAGCTCACAATGCCTCTTGGCCACAAATGAGCAAGTGAAATATATGAAAAGGAAAATCTCATATTCATCTCCTAAAGTGTTCAGCACTCCTTGTGAAATCTATAGGCCAAGGCTTAGTCCAACTAAGCACTGTCACAGGAACTAGCACAAAAAATCCTAATACAGGAAGCAAAGTTACAGAAGTAATATGCAGCTAGTTAAGATACAATACACTTCTATAAGTGAAGGCCTTTAGCACATCACACTTGCAATGAATTCCATTTGTTCTAAACTTAACCAAAGCTCTATCCAACAGAATTATTGTTGTTCACCAAAAACACTTTCATATAAGAGACCTTTTTATTGGCTGCTAGAATTTGGCCATTGGCATCATGTATGCTTGTAGCACATGTCAAGATTTCAGAGCCCCTTACACATCTTCTTTATACTAAAGGGCACATTTATCAAGGGTCGAATTGTGAAATTAAATAAATAAATTGGCCAAATTCGATAGTCAAACTTTTCTTTTTGAATTTTTTGTCCATTTTAGGTTGAAGCAAAATTATTTGATCGATCGTAGAAATCGTTCGATTCGAACGATTTAATAGATCGATCGAATGATTTTCAAAAAAAACATTTTAAAACTTAGCCAAATTTTGGCTATAGGTTCTAGGAGGTCCCCATAAACTAACATAGCAATTCGGCAGGTTTAAGGTGGCGAAGTGTCCAAATTTTTCGAATCGTCAAATATTCGAAGTATTTTCAATTCGAATCAAAGTCGAATTTGGCATACTCGATGGTCGAAGTACCCAAAAATTACTTCGAAATTCGAAGTTTTTTCATTCGAAAATTCACTTAGACCTTTGATAAATCTGCCCTTAAATTACTGATTTTTCTGCTTTTACATGTCTTTCACATGACTAAATTAAAAATATAAAAAAACTAAGTTTCATAACACCATTGTGACAAACAACCTACTGTATCGCATGGCCAATTCATCCATCCAATCTTACCTTCTGGCTGCTTGTATTGGTGGTGTAGAACAACATCTGTCACATGGTTTATTCCCCAAGTAAGATTGGTAACAGGCCCATGCCCAAATTTGTGCACTTTAAAGATGAGATTATTGATGTAGGTTACACCATAGATGTAGTCCTCAAATATATCAATGCTAAATGGATGGGTAAGACCTGTTAATGAAGGAGGGAAAAAAGTAAATATGTGCAGCTGAACTGATACTGGACTAAAATCCCCAGCAGGCTGTCAAAATATGCAGAGTCACGGGTTGAACATCTGGTTTATTATTATTAGTTAACGCACCAACAACATAACAGGCTACCGCATTTATATTTACCCTTTTTATTACTGATTGCCACAACAGGATCTGTTCCATTAAGACGGATGCTGCAGATAATAGACAGCTTGGCATCTGCCCAGTAAAGACGCTCATTGTAGTAATCCACTGCTAATCCTGCAAGAGAATAATAAACAGGTAGTAAATCTATTTGGTTAAAACCTTTTTCTGCATTAATAGATTTGTCCATCAAATGATGTATTCACTTCATTGGAATTTGTACTAAGTATACACATAAATAAAGCCAAGACGACCTGTGGCCAGTGAAAATACAGACAATTGCTGCTTTTCAGCCATCTCTTGATTAACCTGTGTATTTCTAGTCTTACCTGTAGGCCACTGGATGTTGTCTTCCACTAGAGTCTCCCTTAGGGTTCCATCCATGGCTGCAGTTTCGATTTTAGGATGATTCCCCCAGTCAGACCAGTACATTGTTCTTAATAAAAAAAAAAAAAATTATATATATATTTTTAACCTTTATTAACAGGATATAGCAAGAAGTCGCATATTCTAAATAGATATTACAGTTTCCTGATTATTTCTTACCCTCGCAGAGGATCAACTACAATGGCATGAGGTTCATCAATCATTCCAGAGATTAAAGTCTTTCGGTGTTCGCCCTTCATTTGGGCTACCTCAATTACATCACGCCCAGAGTCAGTCCAATATATGTTTCCGGCTACCCAATCAATTGCGATGCCTCTGGGCATTTTGAGACCTGGAATCTGTAAAAAAACATAAAATCAGTCTAAAAATTCTAGGTTGTCCTATTTATTACTAATCTTATTCAAAGTATTTTCTGCCCTGTATGTTTGTGTTTTCACACTTATCACGGGAGCTGCCACATCTCTCTCTTTGCTGCCAACTGCAAACTCTTGGAAATGTTTTAGAAGAATCAAGCAATATGGCAGCTCTCACTACGGGGTAAATAATAAAGTGCAAATATTCGGAGGAAGGATGGTTTAAGCACACCTCATACTTTTTATTAATTATATAGGAAAGGAGTAAATAAAAGAAAAAAGCTGTATAGAAACTATTTCTATACGAAAACCAAGGAAGGATTCCTATTTAGTTAGCAGGTTTAGAGATAACTACAAGTTTAGGTTTTTGACTGCCATGGCAAAAAAAAACAAGTTTTATTCACCGTAATTCATTGCAGTTTAAGAGGTATACATTTACTACTGTCCTCTTAGTGATAAATGATGTACCTGTGCTGGAGTCAGACACTGGGAAGCCCAGTTTTGATGTCAGTCTGGATCTAATAAAAGGCAAATAATACGTGCAATTAATTCATCAACTTACATTAAGGTCAGTGACTCCCTCGTCTATCTGTCTTTTGTTTCGATTGGAAGACGTGGAAGATGTTGAATGCAGCTCACGATAGGATATCTTGCCAGTGTGCCAATTGCTCCAGAAGATCTTGTTGCCCTTCACATAGACATCCATGGCATCAATACGGACATTCTCATCCCCTCTAAAAGCCTGCTCGTATGCGGAATTGGGGTTGAATGGATACAGGCTTCGTATCTCATTATCGTCAGCAATGTATAGAACCTGGTTAGATCCTGAAAGCAGAAATGTTTATGGTCAAAAAAATAAGTGGGTGCATGAGATTTAAAAATATCTCACTAAATGAAGTTCAGTACAACTAGTATGTATACACCAACATCTATATACATAGATAAATACCACAAAAAAAACCTTTTGATAACTGTGGACCTTTCAAGGTAAAACACAGAAATTAAGAGTATTGCGTATCCTAATGATAATGGTGCACCCGAGTGAAAAGGGAAAAAGCTGCCTGTTGAGGATTTGAACTGCTGATCTTGCAGTGAAGACTGCAGTTATCAAAATTCCTGTGCACCATTTTCACTATACTATTTTCATTATACTTTACTATAAAAGTTTCTAAATACGGCCTAAAATGTCATAGCTATATATTTTTTACAGAACAAAATATAAATGATTATTTTTATCCACCAAAAAAGAAAAAAAGACATCCTTACCATCTGCTTTGCATGAATGGTTCGTTGACTTGATAAAGTTTTTGGCGCAGGTGCACATGTGTGATCCTTTAGTGTTGTTGCAGATCTGAGAGCATGTACCATAAGTGAGGCATTCATTGATATCTAGAATGAGAGGAATACAAACTAGCTTTTTTTCTTATCCTCTTTGGAAAAATCTATTAGTGAATAAAGCATCAGGGAGTTTGTATGTGCACCTTATAGATTTATACAAAGTGATCATATAGAGTCGCATCCAATGTAAACAATCTGGCCAGTCATTTCATAACCAATACCCATACCTCCCATTGTGTTGTATAATCTAAATAGGGCTTTAGCAGTGCTTTGTAAAGGGAAAGAATTTATCACCCATCCCATGAATCGATACCTGTTTTATACAGTGCAATATCTATTTTGTACTTAAGTCTACTCTGTTGAGGATTCGCCTACCTTAGTACCTGAGGGTACAGGTAGCTTGAAAGTACGTACTGTAACATACATGTATCTATAATGAATCTGCAACACTGAATTATCTGCAATGGGATCACATGCTGGATGGCTTCATGCTGTATAGTTATGTGCCACTGGCAAACATGGATTGCTTATTAAATACACATGGATCTCTCTCTCCAAAGATTGACAAGATGAGGACATGATGCAACTCACACAGGAGTCAAGGTCAGTCTTAGAAAGAAGTAACTAATGGAATGATTTCGATTCGTAGCTCAGCGTAAACTAAATGAGAACTACCATTAAATCTGGAATTTTTAATCTCATGGAAATAAGAAACTTTCTAAATATAATTAAGTAAAAAAATCTGTACAAGTTCTGTTTCTGAAATCAAGTTACTCTTTTTTGAAGTCTATCTCTACATGCACCACAGTCAAATTTGTATCTAGACAAAGGGAGCAAGGGCCAACTCCTGCACATGGAGAGCTGGTTGGTGAGATGAGAACAGTTAAAGGGGTTGTTCACCTCTTTTTATGCTGAAATTGCAAACTGGAGTGCTGCAGAATATCATTCTCTACAGCAATCTGATTGCTATGGTCCAAATTACCCTAGCAAGAACAATACATTTCTAGCTTTACAGAACATTTGTTTTTTTATATGGGGTCAGTGACCCCCATTTGAAAGCTGGAAAGAGTCAGAAGAAGGTGGCAAATTTTATTATTTCAGAAATGGTACAGAACATTTAATTAATTTAGAAAATTCTATTTTTCCATTAGACAAAGGATAAACTTCATGTCCACCATAAGAAGGGATGAAGTCTAAGAACATAAGCGTACAGTATATCGGATTTTTAAACAAAGCTTTTTTTCAGATTATTAGGTTAAAAATAAATAAGAATCCATTCCAGATCTCAATGTGTTTCAGGCTTAGAACCCCACATCCTCTAGTTTATTGCTTTAAGTCCTAAAGTTTGGTAACCTGTGCTCTAGCAGGACAATGCAGGTACCACTGGGACAGCGTTTAAAGGAGGTTGTACCTTTGCATGCATTGCTTCCTGGGATCTTCTGGAAACCATTCTGACAAGTACAATACACGGTTGTCTGAGTATGGACGCACTTCATCTCCTCTCCACAAATTGTACTGTTGCCATGACAGCCGTTAATTTTAAGATCTGTCAGGAAAAGTAAAATGCTAGTAAAACTGTATGCAGCTGCTAAAGAACCTAAGCAAAATACATTCGTCAGGACAAGAAACAATAAAACTGGAAGAGCTTTTTATTAATTTAAATACAATCAATGGCTATCATTACCTGTAGATTACAGTGCATGGTTTATAAGTCCAATGAACTCATTTATGAACTCATGTATTATACCAAAAGTATATATGTATAGGCTAGCAGCCAACTAATGCGCATACATGCAGACTGTATCAGTAAATGTCCGCACAGACACAAGTTAGTTATACAAATGCCTGCATACAGACTGGATGAAGCTCTAGAGAGTGAACGCTGCATTACACGCACCAGGATAGCAACTCTCTTCATCTGAACCATCTCCACAGTCATCAAACAGATCACAGCGCAGACTGGAACGGATACACTTGTTGTTCTTGCACTGGAACTCCTCTTTCTCCATGTCACAACTTTTGGGTTTCTTGTCTTGTGTACAAAAAATAAAAATGCATCAGTTGACAATGGACACTGGAATTTTTCTTTCTTTATTCATTAAACTGGAAACTACGCTCTAAATTTATTTCACATAAAACAACCCATATTCAAAAGATTTTTGCATCTTAACATAACTTTTATATGAGAATATATCTTTCTAATAATATGTGACATTGAATTATTCCAAAATGAAATGTTGCCATTTTAGATGCTAAAGTCTATATACCTCTGGCTTGTACAAAGCACTGGGCTCGCATATAAACCAAGGGCTTTTTTGTGCTAGGATACATCAACAGATATAGGTGCATCTTGGCCAAGCATGCCCCAGCAACCTATAAGCTGTGTCACTCACCACAATGTTCTTCATCTGTGCCGTCACCGCAGTTATCAATACCGTCACAGACACGTGCCATGCTCAGACAAACACGGTCATTTCTACAACGGAACGGCCTATATGGTGGACAGGTAAACTTCACTGCCAGAGACAAAAGCAGGACAAAAACCAAAGTGTCAAAACATTCTAAATGCACAATTATTTAATTGAATAGGATACCCAACAATCAAGGTAAATGCATAGAATTGTAGCCTTGCTTTTTCCCTACCAAGATCCCTAACCTATGTGTCCCTTAAAATGTTTAATCAGGACAGGGCGAGTCTTTGGTTGTCAGTGTATCCTGCATCCAAATTACCTGAATTTTAGATCTCTCACTAGCTAAATTTACTTTGATTCTGCAATACTTAAACAACTGGTCATTATAGCCAATTATCCTATCCATATACTCAGTGACATGTCCCGTTCGACAATCCCTGTTCATTTGTTTATTATTTGATTACTTATGGTTATCGATATAAACTAGTAAGCGATAGAACTTCACATTAGTATCCCTTAATATAGTAGACATATCTACAAATAAAAATAATACGTAAAGTTTATTAGTTAAAAGGACACAAATGCGCTGCATATATCCTTAAGGGATGGATGCGACCCTTGGAAACTTAGCAGGGAGGATCTTGGTCCCCCAGTTTAGGCTCTGCTCCATTTAGGAAAACAACAAAAATAAAGTTGTAGTGTGATTGGTCCTATAGATTAAGCAAATATTTCATAAGAATGTTTTAATGTATAATTACAGCTATTAACCAATTCTTTATACATTAAAGTTCAGACCTGGTCCGTTTATCTGTTTTTATCTTGTGATGTAAACATTTTACTCTTATTAAGAAGATATGTCATATTTATGACTGTATGTTCTATTTTAAAAAAAACTTTCAATAAAAAATATTGAAACCTAAAATGTTTAATCAGCTACAATTTCCATGGCCTATTAAATAATATACATCAGAGGATACCAAAACTGTATTTTAACAAAGGATGGCCTGGATCGTCCATAATTATACATTTAAGAATTTGAGCCAAAGCCACATTCCTGTAGTAATCTACAGTCATTACTTAATGAGAGATAGTAAGGAGGCTCGTTGTTTAGAAGTCCAATACAGTGCATGATTTAGAAGTCCAATTAACTCATTTTACTAATTGTGACACATATTTTGCCATGTATTATACCAAAAGTTGATATAGGCTAGCAGAAAACTAATGTGCATACATCCAGACTGTATCAGTAAATGTCAGCACATGATCTTCAGACACAAGATTTGCAAATGCCTGCATTCTGACTGGATGAAGCTCACTTACAGCACTCTTCTGGTTTCTCATCCGAGTTGTCCCCACAGTCATCCTCTCCATCACACTTCCAAGCTAGAGGTTTGCACAGGGTGTTCTGACACTGAAACTCATCCATTGGGCAGGTCCGTACTGAAAGGCAAACTTCATCAAACAATATGCACAGCACTAAAACTAGGTCCACAGGTGTACTAGAATTGTGCTGGGGAAGCAAACAACCATTAGGTTTCAGTAGCGGCTCACAAGTTATCCTGTAGTTCAGGTGCAACCTACACCGAACCCTATGCCTGGTTCTAAAGCCACTTACTGCAGACAACATTTAATCATCCAATAAAACCGAATATACCAAGTTGATGCTGTGACTTGGGTACCTCTGCCAATAAATATCCAATAGTGGCAGCTTACACTGGGAAACTCCAAGGACCTATCGAGTAAATACTTAAATTAAATACATCTGTTAAGGCTGAGATCTGACACTTTCCGTGTCTACGCACTTCCTAAGAGAATTTGTTTTTACCAGATTTCTTAATGAAATAAAAAGACCCCATACAGTGTAAGACTTACGAGCACACATAGTGGTATGGCATGAATGGACAACTCATTGAAAAGTGTTGGAGATAAAATGGAAAATGCAATTGTAAATATGGACTTGATCAGTTCTTGGAGTTTCCCGGGGTGCATTGCCACTATTGGATATTTGTCGTACTGAAAGGCATATTGACAACATGGAAGTCAATAATTCCCCAATCTCTTCCAAAGAAGGTTCAAAACTGCTTCCTGATGGGTCCCACAAGGCACACTCATATTTTTCTCAGTGTACTGTATGGCTGCTGTACGAGTGAAACCTTCATATAAAGCAACTTTACCCTTGCCTGGCTTTATATGGGAAATAACAAGACAACACAAGTCATCCTTTTGAAACATTTGCCATTCTGCAGTCTAGGTAAAGTAGTTCTCTTTCATCCTCTTCCTGCCATAAAAAAATAATTCTACTGGCCAGAAACATTGAGGCTATACAAGGAGAACTATCAGCTAGAAAAAGGTGTAATGGTTTTAAGGTGCTTAATGTGTTCCCCCAAAGAAAGCCATTAGAGACATTTTCAGGCAGTTACAAGAAGGAGCTGTGAATCTTCTTGTGAGACATAGCCTCAAGATAAAAAGTGTATGCAGCATTTCATACAACAAAACAGTACACAGAGTAACTTGTAATTATGGAATTTTGTCCCTCTAGAATTAAAGCAATAGAAGAAATACATCTTGATAGAGATAGAAGCCATATTAAAGATCTCTGAATCCAATAGCATTGGATTGGACCTGGCACTGACCTGTGTTATGGCAGTTCTCTTCATCACTACCATCCATGCAGTCAGCATCTGCATCACAGTGCCAGCGATGTGGGATACAGTGGCCATTGTTACACTGGAACTGATCTGGCTCACAACGCACCTTGCAGTCTTTCTGTTGGGGAAAAATAAACATACACTAACTGATGAAGTGCACAAAAAACCTTAGTTTGTAAGTGGAGTTAAAGTGTCCATATGATTTTTGCTTTATCTGACCAACCAACCTTGGGGCTATTGTACAATTTATGATTTTCACTTGCATCTCCTAATAAGAACAAACTGTTTGGGCCAGATCTGAAACTTCAAATAAACACGGTGGAGTGTGGACGTCATTCTTACAGATATTTGTCCTTACAGAGTCAGCTATAGCACATTTGGTTATCCCATAGCTTCAGGCAATCTTTTATTTTAAGATTCTAAAAAATTGTGAGCACTTAAGTGGGACAATATGTTTGCATGTTGGAGGTGAGTTTTCAGAAGCTACTCAAAAAAGGTAAAAATATCAACCATTACTTAACAGGGGACAACTTCTCGAGATTAGTATAAAACCTGCACACTGTCTTTGTAGATTACATATGGCTTTATGCAATGGAAGTATAAGGGGTTGGGATGTGAACGGCTGCTTTGTTTGTGCTGGAGTTGTGTTGTAGTTGCATAGTTTTCCTTCTGTGGGAAGGGTAAAAAATGAAATATTGGCCTTGATTCAGTATTGAACATCCCAGCTTAATTCCTTAGCATGGTCATAGCTACTTATTTTATTCATATCATAAGTATCATAAGAAGCCATTAGACAAACTGAAATGTACAGAAAACCCCTGTTGTTTGGCACACAGTTTAAAGTCTCACCTCATCAGACCCATCAATGCAGTCATGGTCACCATCACACTTCCACCGACCAGCAATACAACGCCCATTGGCACATGAAAATTCACTTTCTGAGCATGGTCTGGGAGCTAAAGTAAAAAGAAAAGAAATTAGGGCAAATGTAATTCATTTTAACACCACTCAGATATAACGGATTTACTAATTCATATTGTAAATTGCATCATTGCAGTTACCAGTACAGACATCTACAAGTCTTTGTTACTTTATATTCCAATGACCCCTTGTTTGTTACTACAAATTTATTGTTTTACAGCACAGTGCTTTGCCCTCAAGGAGCGCTTTACAAATAAAAATATACATACATACAAGTCACAAAAAAAAAAAATAGATTGTTTGCTATGGGTAACTGCAATAAAAATGTAAAGACATGTACAATTTTAGTCACTTATCTATTCCTTATGGTGTACCAGTAACACATTAATGCCATGACACAGTGAGGAGTGCATATTTGTCATGGCATAAATAAATATATATAAATTTACATGCCCTAGCCCTGTAAGTTTATAAATCCAAACTGTGTGGTGCTGGAAAAAAAATTCCCATACAAGCATCATATTTATTTTGTAAGCTATTCTGTTTATTGTAGGAAACAGAGGAGACATGCTTGGATTTGTTTACTAGCAGAAAACACCAGGAGAAAGGGAAGGGCTAGAGAACAACAACAAGGAAAGCTAAGAGAGGAGAGCATGATTAGTTGGTGTTAAATGTAAATATTCTGCACCTACCTCTGCAGGCCCACAGGGACGACAGTGTTAAAATGGAGAAAAACATAACATGAGGTGAAATGGTACCAACACAAATACACAACATGTGAGAACAAGAGGTGGCCTCCTATGCTAGAGGGAAAACAAGTTCCAAACCCTCAGACAGATGACATGAGAAGGAAGACAGACATGTTATATATATGCAGGGAAATATGAACAAGAGGAAAATATATAGCAGTAAAATACCACTGTTTGATTCTGCAGGATGCCATTGGTTAGGAAGTTAGGAGCAATATGTACCCTATGATCTCACGAGAATGTAGAAAGTGAGATGGTGTGATTTGTGAACAAACAGACTCTTCAAGAAAAGAAAAACAAAAACAAGACCTGCTGGCCAAGGGCGGTCATACTTTCAGCTAGTCACCAGATGCAAAGTACAACAGAGCTGGCACTTGTATCTGATGGCAGCTGGTATAAGGCAGGTTTGGCACTTTTCATTGCTCAAATACATGCTGTAAACAACAAAGAAACACAATGCTCTAAATTGCAATGAACAATGCCTAGTTTAGCAGATACAGAATTTTTTTTTAAAAAAAAAACTTATAAAAATGATGAAAGTATGATGTTAAATAGCACATACTGCATGTCTCCTCATCCGAGTTGTCTCCACAATCATTGTCATAATCACATTGCCAGCGGCCAGGGACACATCGGTTATTCTTACAGCGGAACTGATATGGTTCACAGGTTCTCTCGTCTACATCAATGAAAACAAAAGTCTTAATGCTGTTACAGTACAGTGGACCTTCCTTGGCATTATGTTTAAATGCATCATATTACTGTTCTTACAGCATCATGTGGCTGTAATAATTGCAGTGAGCTTCTTTAAAAGCGGAAAAAAATAAAGTAATGTTTCTGGTTTACCCCAGTAAAATTGCCTTGACAAATGTGCAATATATTTAAATAGTTTAGTAAAATGCCACAAGCTTTGGTCTGTGTTTCAAACAAATAGTATATTCTGCTAAAAGATGGTCCTATGCAGAACACAATGTTATTTGCTGTTTATCTGCAATCAACAAAAAAAAAACAACTATTTTCAACTGCCCTGAAAATCCTTCTAGTTCTTAAACAAGCACATGCCATTATACAAGCAAGTAATACCACTTGTATGTGATTATTCTAGAACAAAGGACATTGTTTTTTGTTTTTTAATAACAGAAGCTCAATATGTTTTGCATAAACATCAAAATGCGGAGACACATCAACCTGGTCTGGTATTGTATTTTACAACTTCTTACAGAAATATAAACATGTTTTCTTTATGCTGCTTTTATGCAAAGAACATAAATTGCAGTATGTAATATTCATCAATACTTATAAAGTTTATTTGTAGAACTATTTAATAAGAATCCCCTACCACACTCCTCCTTGGGCTCATCTGAACTGTCCCCGCAGTCATCTTCCCCATCGCATTTCCAACGTGCAGGTATACATCGGCCTGAGTCTTTACACCGGAACTCATCCACACCACAGGTCATCTGAGCTGCAGGTAAATGGGGGGGGGGGGGAGCTGAATTTCTTGGCAACTATAGCAAAAGCTGACTTAAAATCAGAATAATATATAATAACCTGCTGAGCCAAAACAGAGATTTCAAGTTCTATTTCTTGTGGTTATCATTAGATTATGGAAGCACTAGGGCATGAGCTATATTTGCTGTAGTTGTGTGCATTACAAAAGTGACATAAAGGTGATTGGAAATGATTAAAGGACTCTTGCACCTGGCACACATGGTGCACAAATCTGCCATACACTTTCATGGTGTAAAAGCTATGACTCCCTGTGCCAAATGGCAATTCTAGAAAAAGAAAAATCAGAAAATATGACAGGACTAGATAAGCAAGAAGAGTGGATTAAACCATATTACGTTTAGTAGCTCTCAGTATTCTCTTGCTAAAGAAACAATAGGTGTGCTTACTGCAGTTGTCTGGCTCATCCGATGCATCCACACAGTCATTATCCCGGTCACAGACCCACACACGAGGAATACATCGCTTATTAACAGCACATTGGAACTGATTGGGCGCGCATGTGACTTCAGCTGTACAACAGGGAATGAAAAATTCAATGGATAACACCATTCCACCTTCCTTAATTTATTTAAAAGAAAAATCTACTCTTCAATCACAAGTTTCACTCATGGTCTATCAAGTACTTACGACAATCCTTCTCATCATCCCCATCACCACAGTTGTCCTGTCCATTACAGCGGAATATGCCAGGAATGCAGCGATTAGTATTGGTGCACTTGAACTGGCTGGGCAGGCATACATGGATATCTAATTGCAAATCAATGAATACAAGTGAATATAAACACTGTACAACATGAACATTATGAACATAAATTCAGTCCAAAGTAGCTTTCCTGGGGTTCAGAGGGCTCAGAATGAAGGGGTTTGCTGATGTTAATCTTTGATTAACAGTTATCAGTTAACATCATTTCATGAAAAATGCAGGGCTGTTTTGTGGTTTTGTAGCAGCATATCAGAAGAGAATATCATTGCTGGACTCTGTGAAAGGATTTTGTGAGAAAAAAACTAATTCAGACATAGAATGGAAAGATAGAAGAGCTGAAGTGCTGCTGGATGACTCCCTTTCCATTTATACAACATATGTATACATAATATTTCAACTAAGTGACATGATAATATTATCTTGTCACTTAGCTGAAATATTTTAAATGCTTGTCCTAGGGGGTGGAGCTTGATTCCACACTAAACTTATAAGTGATCATCAGTAACCAGCATCCCGGCCCCTTTGGGGGACACATCGACTAATTTCTTTGCCATATCTGCTGAGAGTCCCCTCTGCACACTGGTGGAGATCACAGTATGGCCAGCTGCAAAGAAAGAAGTCGGCACCTTCTTTAAACGACAGACCAAGGGCCCAGCTAAAAATCAAGATGGCGCCACATACATGCTCACAAAAGAAAGACTTGGAGACAGTTTTGGGCAATCTATTCACTAAACTCACTACATAATAGCGCACACAAACCAATACACTGGAGAAAAAGTATGGCGAACTTTTACTTTCACAAGATAAGCTACAACAAGTTATTTCATTTTATATATATGTTTATATATATATATATATATATATATATATATATATATATATATATATATATATATATATGTTTATATATATATATATATATGTTTATATATATATATATATATATATATATATATATATATATATATATATATATATATATATATATATATATATATATATATTTATTTATTTATTTATATATATATTTATATATATATATATATATATATATATATATATATATATATATATATATATATATATATATATATACGAAAATGTACCTGGTTTCTTTACGGATTTACAGAAATTATTTTAGCTTCTTTAAACTAGTCAATAGGGTTCACAGAGCCCTACGCCCTATAGCACAGCCTAGGAAACCTCCTATGGATGTTAATGCCAGACTTCGCTATTTTAAAACTAAAGAAGACCTAATCCGATCAGCAAAAAACAGGAGGCAGTTGAACTTAATGGGTAACCACTCCAACTGTTCCCCGACATAGCACCAACTACTTTAATTCTGTGTTGTGTTGGTAGGTTAGGGCTCTCTGGGTTTGTTGGTGGTATAAGGGATCTAGTATATCTGTATAAAGGACTTGGCATGCCCTAGGTTTTTATGCACAAGGTTTAAGTAACTGGCTAGGTATGTAGGTATGCTGTTTTTGTTTTTTTTAGCTACTAGCCTTCCATTGTGATTTAATATTCTGGCAGGTCTCCACTTCATTTAAAAATAGGTTATAGATATATATATATATATACTGAAAAAAAAAGAATTTTGGCAAGGTGTGTTATATAATTGGCAAAAAAAATTATATATAGAATATAGTATGGTTTTATAGTGTAAGACCTGGCAGAGGTTGAACACTTTTTTGTGCAGGGTGAAATGTGAAATTCGCAGCCAAGTCTCCATTTCCACAATGCCTTGTATGTCAAGTGACTGTAAAGAAGATGAATCATAGAAGTTGCAAGGAACTGTGGAAAATGGGATTTTGTCTGAAGGAGAACAGACTGTTGCCAAATTGTTTCAGTGGTACAGGTACAGTACCTATAGTCTAACCAGTAGCGAGAATATAAATAAGAGACAGAGAAGACAGATGGCTTTCAGTAGCAGCTGCATTTAAAAATAAATTTAAGCTTGGAAACATTTTATTTTACAACCTGTTAAAACGGACTATATGACTAACAATAACAGACTGTTTTAAAAACTTTAATTAGGCACGTTGGTGAACATCAAGAAGCGGAGACCCCTTGAGGAGAAAAGATAAGCGTTCATTTGACACGAGCTCTGTGGATTCTGAACTCACAAAGAGTCAGAACATGAACAGAAAAAAAATGACTGAGTTTTATAAACTTGGGAATCTATGACATAAGAACTTATGTGCGTAAAAGGGCGTTACCATTGTAAGAGAATAGAGATTTGTTTTTCACAGAAAAACAAATAACTTCTCAAATATCCAATGGGATGGTTCTTCTTCAGTGTCAAGGTGATATGACCAGCTTGACAACAGAACCCATCCAAGTCAGGAGTGCTCCCGTGGGAATCTGCAAACACTTTTTTTCCCTTTCTCAGGCATATATAATAAATGCTTAATATTGCTGAAACGCAAGGAGAAACTGTGCCCTGCTTGATATCCGCTGATGTTATTCTAGCCTGAAAGTCTTGTTTTGCAGTCATTTAAAAAGGGGAAGGCACAATGCTGTTGCCAAAGGAAAATACTTTTTGGATTATAGACCTACACAATGAGCAGTTCCTTACCACAGTTGGCTTCATCAGAGTTATCTTGGCAGTCATTGTCTCCATCACATATGAAAGCAGGATTAGTACAGATGCCAGTGGAACACTGGAACTGCCCTGGGCGGCATTTAAACTCCGCTATTGTAAGAGAAAAACAGATGTGAAGCACAAAGAAGGAAAAAACAATAGCAAACGCTAATGGCCTTGTCTGAAAATTCCAGCCATGGCAACTTCTCTGTCATGGTCATTTAATATTGTGTATTTTGGATTATTTACATGTGCTTGATTTATAATTGTAAAAAAAATTTTGTAATAAAATTTACCAGAAATTAACTCTAACTATAAAGCAACGTCAAATCAATCTGACAAGTTTCCATACAGGCCATCTAATCAGCTAAAGGTGGGCACTTTCTAACTTCCAAGCAAAGCCATATTTTTCTGCTTTCTCATAATCCTATAAATATCAATGAGATGCAAGTCAGTACATGACTGGCAGTCATAACAAGACATGCTAGAATACCACTGTAATCAGAATACAGGTTATGGGACCTGTTACTCAAAATGCTCAGAGCAACGGGTTTCCGGATAAGGGATTGCTGATGTCCATACCTACAATAACAATCCTTTAAATATTAAACCGAAAAGGATTGTTATGCCTCAAATAGGTATTAATTATATCTTAGTCGAGATCAAGTTAAAGGTACGGTTTTATTATTACAGAGAAATATAATAAAAAAAAAAACAGAATTATTTGTTTACAATGGAGTCTATGGGAGATGGCCTTCCCATTATTATAAGCTTTCTGGATAACTGGTTTCCGGATAACTGATCGCATACCAGTAAATGAGTTTTAAAAAAAACTTGGAAGTAAAAAATAAGAGTCATGTCTTACGGCAATCGGCAGGCTCATCAGATCGATCCCCACAATCATCCTCTGTGTCACACTTCCACCAGAATGGGATACATTTATCATTTTTGCATACAAACTAAAGGGAATGAATGGATACAGGTGTACTTAGCAATTTAGACATGCAGCAAAATTAAATATATAGTAGATTGAGGTGTGTTATCCATGAACAGATTCATACCATGATTAAATAGCTACTCTTTGGGAAAAAAATTACTTACAATGAAAAGTGTACAGCAGATTATTTTCCTCTCTAGAAAAGAGGCACGTCACACTTGAATTAATGTGTTCAGATTTTTTTTCTTTAAAACAATTGTTCAGTATAAAAATAAAAACTGGATAAATAAGAGCGGCTGTGCAAAATAAAAATGTTTCTAATGTATAAAGGCTGGAGTGACTGGATGTCTAACATAATAGCCAGAACACTACTTCCTGCTTTTCAGCTCTCTTGGTTTTCACTGATTGGTTACCAGGCAGTAACCAATAAGTGAATTGAGGGGGGGGGGGTCACACGGGTCATACCTGTTGCTTTTGAATCTGAGCTGAATGCTGAGGATCAATTGCAAAGAACAGTTATGTCCCATGTGGCCCCCCCCTTCATGTTGCTGACTAACTCAGAGTTAAAGCGCTGAAAAGCAGGAAGTTGTATTACACATCCAGTCAATCCACCCTTTATAGGTTGCATTTTTGACTAACTAAGTATATTAGCCTAAACACTTGTCAGTTGGCACTTTTAAAGCATGCATTACAGATAGATGTAAAAGAGAAAATTTCTAACTACAAGTTGTAGCAAAGGTACGTAATTAGTGGGGTTACAGTTGCCCAACACTTCAAATTACACTTGCTCTACTTTTAATTTATGTCACACATATGAGCCCACATATGGGATTTATTATCTGGAATACTTGGGATCTGTCTTTCTGTAACTAGGATCACAATTCCCTTAGGGTATTATAGGAGAAAGCATTGCCATATTTCTGTGTTCTAGATAACAGGTTACTGGATAGTAGATGCCATTTAACATCCCCTTACCTGACTGGCAGTGCAGTTGGAGACACATGTTTTGCCATCTGCCCCCAGGTTGAAGTTTGTGGGACAAGCACACTTATATCCTCCATTAGGTGAAAGAAGACACAGGTTACTGCAGCCACCATTATTGGTTTTACAAGGATGATTGGGAACTAGAACAAGAGAAAAACAAGTCTGTGCATGAATTTACATATCACAGTTTATTCACACAACTATCACCTTCCCTTTAGACTCTTTTATATCATATTGTAATTATTTGTTTACAGTTAACCACTATATCAGCTAGCTACTTATTAGCCGAGAAAAGAAGCTCATGTTTATTCCAAATAAAGCTGGTATTTAATGCTTTCCCCTGGAGTCCGCTATGTTACTCACCATCTGGCTGTCGGTATAGATGGTAGATATGGATGTCCATAGGTCGATGCAGTGTGCTGATCAGCATTGACTTGTCTACTCCAGTGGTTTTGTGTGCTCTGTTTATAGATTTTGTCTCCCAGTCTGTCCAGTAAATGTAGTCTTCAAAGAGTGTTAAAGCAAAGATGTGTGGGATGTCTTGGCTCATCACTAAGGGAAGATAATCATGGGTATATTTATGGCATCTTAGGATCCTACACTACAATTTATTTTGCTCTAGCAAATGTTATCAATTGAGAGACAGTTTTCTCCACCTTAATCTGTGCTTAGACTACCTACAGTTGTCACTTATTGAAAAGGAGCATGTTTTTTAATTATAGTAACATCACTAGCAACAGACATAACTGGTCAGAAAGACCATGCTACATCTACTCACCGAACGTAACTGTTGTATCTGTCTGAACTTATGTTTAAACAAAAGATGTTACATGAATGTCTGACAATTTTAACTCCTTAGCAAATTGTACCAAGTAGCAACAACCTAAAATGCTATTCACACTACTGTGAAATCTCCTTGACATCACTTTGACATCACTTTGTTGGGGGTTACATCAGCCAAAATTAAAATCATTATTCAAGAATCATAACATGGCATTATTTGTATTGTATATATTTACAAACCCTAGTGAACAAACAGACACTTTGGACCCTAAAGGCAAGTGCATACTGTACACATTGGGCCCAGAGCTATTTCCAACACCCATCACACCCTCAGTGGTTAGACACATGTAACACATCTCCATGCAATCACACATTTATAAACCAGGTCCCGTTCAAATTGGCACCACTCTATACAAGTAGAACATGATTTAATGCCATATAAGAAATTGAGCCAGAATGATTCCTTGCTCTGCCTATTATTGCCCTATTTCTAAACAGTCACTTTTATAATATAACACCCATAGGATTATTCACCTGTGTGCCGGTTGCTACCATCAAGACTGGCAAATTGAATATAGTCTTCTCTGGCATCTGCCCAGTATATTCTGTCGTTGACATAATCCAGTGTGAGGCCATTGGGCCATGTTATCTTTGAGTCCACAATAACGCTTCGATTTGTGCCATCCATGCCAATTTTACCAATAAGAGAATTATCACCCCAGTCTGTCCAATACAGGTAACTGTAGAGGAAAGAAGTATTAATTACATCTTTTAACTAAAGGCTTAAAAAAAACAAAAAAAAAAAACAGTTGAACAAAAAATTATGAACAGAGACAAGGGGAGTTATTAAAATTTTTCTCCCAATTGTCTTAAAACCACTCCGACCAAATCCGCACAGACTACCCCCCCCCCCCATTTATCAATACATTTTTCGCAAAAAATTCTTGTGCGGGAAAAGACTTGATAAAATCGTGAAAAATCTGAATGGTATGATTTTACGTATTCTTCACCAAAAACGGTGACTTTTTTGGATTTGATGTCTGAAGCATGCGACTTTTCCAGATTTGACGCCCGAAACAACGAAATCTTTGGTTTACTGAACGTAACCCAGCGCAGATCAGGATATCTTCATTTGTAAAAGGGACATCTGCCATTGACTTCTACATGATCTCGGCAGGTCTAAGGTGGAGTATTTTTTTATTTGGACTTTTAACATCATCAGTGTTTAATAAATATCGACAAATTCGAGCTATTTCCTTAAAAAAAATTAGTTTTTCCTCTTTAAGAGGAACAGAATCTGAACAAAATCAGAACAAAATCTGACTTTAATAAATAACCCCATCATATCCTTATAAGACCTTAGAGTGCACAACTTGTATATGCACGCAGCACACACCTCGTCTTTCCTCCGGGTTGCCTTTATGTAAGATAGGAATAGTAGGTATAATGGCAGAATTAACAGGATAGGATGGAAGTAAAGAGGAGATCCTAGAAGTCTTATTCCCTAAGGCTATGGACACACAGGCTGTTGTCAGCCTGCATAGTTTTGCAGGCTGAGAGAAGCAGATCTATTCAGTGCCCCTGCTCCATTGATTTGAATCAGATCAACCTTTGTATGCTTACACATAGCGGAGCTGAAGTCTGATCTGATTTAAATCAATGGAGCAGGGGCACTGAGCAGATCTGCTTCTCCCAGCCTGCAAAAATAGGCAGTCTGACACCAGCCTGTTGTGTCCATAGCCTAAAGCTCTTCCCCTTAAAGTGCTTCCTTTGCATCAATAATGGTGGTTTTTACTTTTCATTCAAAGACAATTATTGTAAATCTTCCTAATTTTATATCCAATAACCTCTGATCAATAAATGGTCTGTGCTGCAATGCAAAGATAAGATTACTGTATGTTTCTTACCCATGCTGCACATCCACCACTAATGCACGGGGCTCCCTTAGGCCAGAGTTAACCAGTACTGTGCGATAAGCTCCATTGAGTTTAGACACCTCAATTGTGTCTCTTCCTTTGTCACACCAGTAGAGGTTCCCTCCAACCCAGTCCACAGCAAGACCATCAGGATTACTGAGTCCAGTGCGATGCAGAACCTATTAGATAAGATACATTGTGAAAACTGTAGTCACATAATTGCTGCTAATGCTGATACCTGTTTAGAACAACCATGAGAATCCCTATATCCGGCAGAAAACATAGCTGGTAGAGTAGAGATTGTTAATTCAAATCTTATATCCATTGGTTATTGTAATAGTGCAAACTTGCAGAGTAGTAGCAACATTTGACTGAAGCAATGGCAGATATTCCTTTAATTGCTACCAAACCAACACTAAACCAAAAGAACTGCACAATTAGCGGTCATGCCTTAATAAGAATCATTGTTCTTCTATAACATAATGGTGTTTCTTTCCTAAAAAAGCTGTTTTTTCTTCTACATTTTCAAATGAGAACTGGATTCAGGTCCCATAAGCAGCATGATTTCCATACCTGTTAACTGCAAATATGTGGTGACAAAACAAAATATCGCTCTATTAACTATTTCGTGTGCAAGAGATATTCCTTTATTGCAAATTGTATGAGCTTGTAATAATAAGCCATGTCCAAACACGTGACTGTATATAGTAGAACTTAAAGGGGACCCGGCACCCAAAAAAATATTCAAAATCCTATTTTATCACATTAGTCAAGCAAAATTAACTTTAATTATACCATATAAATTATTTGAATCTTGTTTCCTTTAGTCTAGGAATTCATAATTATAGCAAGCAGGCAGGAACCATTTTGTTATTAAGACAAGTCTTGCATCATCTCAGAATCTTGTTTGTGCACCAGAATGGGGGACCTGATGTCCATCCCCATGCACTGGTTACAAAATTAAATTGTAAAAAGAATAGGGGAATGTGGGGAGTGCAGTGACATCTACGAAGTGCTGAATGGAAAGTTAAAGTAATTGTCCGCCCAGCCTCTATGCCTAAGGCATAGAGAAGGGGCAGACAATATTTGATTGACAGCTGAGTTTTTAAATGAGCTCACAACAGCTATGAATGCTTAAATAAAAAATAGAAATTGGATTTCAAGTTTAATTTGAAAAGGACTTTTATTATACAGCTGTTTGTCTGGTGGCAGGTCTACCTTAAAGGAACAGTTCAGTGAAAAAATAAAAAGTGGGTAAATAGATAGGCTGTTCAAAATAAAAAAATGTTTCTAATATAGTTAGTTGTAATGTATATTATTAAATGTAATGTATAAAGGCTGGAGTGACTGGATGTCTAACAGAACAGAACACTACTTCCTGTTTTTCAGCTCTTTCACGCTGAGTTAGTCAACGACTTGAAGGGGGGCCACATGGGACATATCTGTAACTGTTTAGTGAGTTTGCAATTGATCCTCAGCATTCAGCTCACATTCAAAAGCAACAGTTATGACCCACGTGCCCCCCCCCCAAGTCACTGATTGGTTAGTGCTTGGTAACCAGTCAGTGTAAACCCAGACAGCTGAAAAGCAGGAAGTAGTGTTCTGCCTATTATGTTAGACATGCAGTCACTCCAGTCTTTATACATTACATTTTTGCCTAACGATATTAGAAAAATGTTTTATTTTGCACAGCCTATCTATTTACCCAGTTTTAATTTTTACACTGAACAATTTCTTTATACAGAAGATATAATGAAAAAGTAATTCTGCTTTAGTTTGCGGCTTTTCCCGAGTATACCCACACGTGCACGGAGGTGATTTGACTTGTAAACAGTGATTGGGCTGCAGTTACTTATTGTAAATGACTAAATACAGTGCAAAATACAATGCAAATACCAATTGCTAAATCACCTGCACGTTGCTGCCGTTGATATGCATTCGTCGGATCATGCTCCCTTGAGTGGTGACATCGGTCCAGTAAATCATCTGCTCTCGGTAATCAAAGTCTAGAGCAACTGCATTATTCAGCCCCTGCAAGTGTATAAATCCATCACAGTGTGAGTAGTTCTTTCAATCAACATGGCATGCAGGGATATTTAAACTTTACTAGGCAAGCTAGCTTATATAACCTAAGGCCAAAGTTAATGAGTAGTTAATGAGGCAGGGTAAATCTGACTATCGAGTAATTCCGCTCCAGGTTCTCACAGATATACACCAAGAAACAGAAAACCATAACTGCATATAAACATATATAGTTTCTGTATTCTTTCTAGAAAAAAGTATATTTCTCAAGGACGAGAAAGGCCCTAATGTGGGCCAAAATGTTGGATATGCATTGAATAAAAACACATTTATTTCAAAATAAAATGGAGTGCTGGTCCTATTAAGCTGTATAACAAATTTTGACCATTGCACCCAAAATCATTTCTGATCCGGTAAGATTGTGAACACTGTATATATATACTGGTGTGTATATATTGGTGTGCTGATCTTCTTGACAAGTATATACATAATTTAGATCAAGCACCCATTGTATGTGAAATGGATTAGAGTGCGGATACACACCCGAACTTCACTCCAGTCAAGGAGTACTCTTCATGCCTGGGTGCTGTCAAATGTATTATAGATAGTAGTTCCCCAAGATTCACAATGATTATTCCAAAAGAAGAAGTGGAAATAAAAGCAAGCCACAGAAACTATCTTAATTCTATAGTCACACGTTATTCTCTCATTATCCACCACTAGAATATCTTCACATCAGGGATAAGGGATTGCAACTAGGGCCTAAACCGTAATAGTTAAGATTCTATGTAATCAACTTAATTTAATAAATAGTCCTTATATACAGTGTAATGTCCCTTGTAAGAATTCCTAGAAAGGGAACCACAGGGATCCTCACTTAATAAAGTGCAGTGCAAATAGGTGAAGGACCAAATTAATTACAACCTTGAAAATTACGATTTCATTGTGCAAATTCAATTAAAATTCATCCATGTAAAGTGCCGTGCAATAAATACCCCTATAATAAATATCCCCAATTAATTAATAATGGCAGTAAAAGAGTAATTGTTTCATGTGATCAACCCCAATACGAGATACAATTAATACCACTTGCTCCAGTTCATGAAAATAGATTGGAAATGATGCCCCTGATGAAGTATATACCATACGAAACGCATTGGACCTCTGCTATTAAATAAATTATATTATCTTACAAATTACGAGTGGAGTAGATTATATTATCCCCAAAGTCGGATACCGGACCGCCGAACCAACACATGTAAAGGGAGCCCGGCAACAGACCCATGCCGACATCATCATAGGACGCGCTGAGACAGGAGCTCTACCTATAATCATCGCAAACTGACAGTCCACCTCCCACACAACGATCTATTTGAACCATGCGCAAAAGGCTCGGTAAGTGTAATTTGCCTGCGGGGCGAAACACAAGCTCCGATATTATACTATTGCAGTTTCCCCCTAGGTATACCGGACATTACTTTGAGTACAAGCTGCAACGATCCCTGTGACAAGCATAAAATCAAGCAGCTAATTTGTGAGTAGATCCGACTAACCTACTTATCTGTCGGGGAAAACTGTAATACACTATATAGAATTTCTATCTTTATTTAGACATTGGGGATTCTATATCGTACAAGCACACCAGACTCAGGAACATTTTTTGTATACTCTTTGGATTCACATATATCTCTGGTGCTGCTGACCATTTCCTTAATTGGTCTCTGCGCAGCGCTCACACCCGATTGACATAATTGCACAACATTGGCACAACTATTTCAGACTGAGAATATACAAATCACTTGCACCTGGAAAGAGCCAAATAGGCAATGAGGGTTCAACCCACACGCAAAACCTATTTATCAAGCGTTTAGTGTCTTTCTAAATATAAACTCACCTGTTTAAGTAAGGTATAATTTGATCCTCCAAGGCTAAGCTTTCTCAGGTAGTATCGGTTTGCAAAAATTAGGAACGGCTCCTCAACTGAATGAGAAAATTGCAATTCATGTTAATACACATACATCCCATAATGTATGCAAAGACTGCCATATTTTAGAGAATCAGACATCAGAAATGTTAAGCAATGGTGCACAGTATTGGTCAATAAACTCCTTGGTAAAGTCAGACTTTACAATTATGTCTTATGTCACAAATTGAAAAGTGAAACACGAAATATGGCACAGGAGGGCCTGCTTTTTTAAACCTTCCATGACAATTTTGAAGGTTAAATACATTTTATTTTGTATGAAGTACTGATTAATACATATAAAGGTTTGCACAAACAAGTCGATTGCACATGTGTACAAACAAGCTTAGCTTCTCACCATCAGCAGAGCCAGAAACTTTGCAGCTGTTGCTGTTGTTTCCCCTGGGTTCATAGCCTTCTACACAGAGGCAATGGTAACTCCCCAGAGTGTTGATGCACTTCTGGCTACATGGGTAAGTTGTAGTGCACTCATCAATATCAACACAAGTTTTGCCATCATCCTTTAGCCGGAATCCAGGACGGCATCTGCACTGCATAGGTCAGAGAAAACATCAATAACATTAAAAGAAGTAGAAAAGGAAAAAATGTTCTCTCAACAAGCTTTGCTTCCCATTACAGTGGTTCTACCATGCTGTCACCACTGCAATATCATTTCTATGTATCTTGTATTTATTCTGTGGCTTCAACTTTTGTAGATGTAAAATCCAAGTCTTATATACCTTGTATCCAATCTTTTGATCTTCACACTCCTGGCTACAGCCACTTAACTTCCGGTTTAGACACTCATTTATGAAGCAGTTGAGCTCATCTGAGCCATCTCCACAGTCGTCATTGTTGTCGCACAGAAGGTTATCAGAAATACAGGTCCCATTCTTACAGAGATAGAATGTTTCATTGCATTTGTTGTCTGTAATAAACAATGGGACAGCAAGAATATTACCTTCTACCCAAGCCACAAGCTCCTGTTATATTAAAATACACAGGACAACTACAAACATCTGTAATTGTACTGTAGGAACAAAATAAAACAACATGATTAATTATCTGAAATTGTGAGGGACTTCAAACGTGCAAGCTACTCAATGCAGCAGCTGCCTGGAGACCCAGAAGCTTAGATAGCCCAGTGGGGATCCTGGCTGATGCCCAGTTCCAATCTATGCGTAGAAAATAGGTCATCATTCAAAAGGTAAACTGGACATGGGTGATATTTGTGTGGGACCCATTAACTTATCGTTATACCAAAGAACCGCAGAAAATTCTGAATCCTTTAATATCAGCAATGTGAAATATTTCCAAAAGCAAACCTGGCAATTGTATTAACATTTTGTAATTCTATTTAATTAGTGGTCCCCATAGAATATTTTCATTACACCTATAATTTCCGAATTTCCTTTAATAAACACATCTATCTATCCAGGGAGGGAGAGGCGGGTGAAGAAGGGAGAGGCGGGTGAAGGAGGGAAGGGCTGGTGAAGAAGAGGGGAGAAGGAAGGAGAGAGCTAGAGAGGGCAGCAAACACAGACTAGGGGTAGGCAGAAGATGCTTAATGAGTACTTGCCAAGCACCCCCTTATCGTTGTGCCCTAGGCAGGTGCCTCTCCTGACTACCCCTAGTTCTGGCCCTGTATCCATCTATTATAAAATCAAAGAAGAAAACATTTTAAATTAACTTTATTTCTAATACAGCCTATAAACAGAACACATACATTATTTCCCTAATTAGCATCTCTTCTCTTGCTTCTATGTCTTTCATCCTACCTGTGCTAGTACAACGTGGATTCTTTGGTGCCTCATCGGATTTGTCATGGCAGTCAAATTCACCATCACATTCCCACTTTTGTTGGGACAGACAGCGGCCATTTTCACACCGGAATTCCTCAGGACCACACGTAGGGTATTCTGTAAAAGCATTGTGCCAAAAAAAAATGCCTTAACATACAGTATGGAAGTCAGAAAATAAGAATTGTTCACAAATTAACAACAGAGACTTCAAGCTGTGCTTTTTATTTATTATCATAGCTAATTTCATATGTTACATGCACAGATAATATCTGGTAAAGTCACTTGATGCACCTGTCAGCAATGTCCTGATAAAGTGCATCATATTCTGCATGTATGTTTTTTTATTGCGTATTGGAATTACACAGCTCATCGCACTACTTACCACACTCAGGAGACTCATCTGATCCATCACTGCAGTCAGCATCATGGTCACAGACAAATTGTTTGGGGATACATTGACGGTTCTGGCACATGAACTCCTTGGAGTCACAGGTATTGTTGAAAACTGAAATTGGAATACAAACAAACACACATAATTTATGAAAACACAGTCATCTTGTATTAATGACTCCAAACAGAAACAAAACACAGTACTGGCCAAAATCTTAATTGTAAGATTGGATACTGTCTATTTCTATGACAACATGGCATTGACTTTATTCTTTATAAGCTGACCACATCCATTTTTCATAGTAATCTTACAGACTGTAGTCATTAGTCATTATGAAGTTGTAGTTCAGTTTTGGTTATTGAGTAACTGGTTAATATTCAGACTTTCTCAGTATTCTACCACAGTTCTGTCCAACCTTGTTATTAGCTGACTTGTCATTAGATACATATTTGTATCTAATGCCAACATGTAGTGACTAAACTCCAGTTGAACTGCTCTGCATTAGCAGAATACCCCATAAAGAAATATCTATTAACATAAGATTGGTGCTACCTGGCCTATATACAAAATTGCACAGCAGCTGATACAGCCATGGCAAAAGACAATCTTATTCCTCTCCTAAATACTATTGCTGAGCTCACCTCCCTATAGTTAATGTAAGCAAATGTCTTTCATCCGTGTTATATCATACAATTTACTAGTTTTCTTATAAAGACCACAATATTATTGACAAGAGTAGAAACTGTTACTATTAATATTTAGTGAGATACACGCAAATGCAATCTTACTGCCCTAAGCATTCTCCTAAGGAACTGGATATGCCAAAATATGCACGCACTCAAGGACGTGTCTCCAAACCAGGTGTATAAAAGTAACAGCCTTATATTAAGTAGAAATATATAAGCAGGTGACCAGATGCACATTCTGCTCTCCTTGTTACTTGTTATTTGGCACCTGGTTGGAGAATTCTCCTTCAGTACCCGAATTACCCCCTGTAGTATTGCATCCAAACACTGAACCTATCTGAAGGCCCTACAGTTTGCTTCAGAGGGGTAAAAAAAACTTTCTGATCTTATTTTCCATGGTGCAATGAGACCAGTCTATGGATCAACTTTTTGCTATGAGCAAATTTCAATAACCCTTCCAAATTTCAATCCAACCCTTTCTTAAAACTAATCAATACTGCCAGTAGGACCAATTTAAGTAAAGAAATGTTTGACTTCCACAGAAGAGTTACACAGTATAGGAGAACAAAAGTTATCATTAAAAAAAAAATCAACTAAAATGTAGTGGACCTTTCAAAATGCTGTTCACCTTTGAGTTAACTTTTAGTATGATGTAGGGAGTGAAATTCTGAGACAATTAGCAATTGGTTTTAATTTTTTTTATTATTTGTGGTTTTTGAGTTATTTCGCTTTTTATTCAGCAGCTTTTCAGTTTCGGCAATCTGCACTGAGTCAATTGAATAAGAGACTGAAATATGAACAAGCGAGGGCCTGGATAGAAAAATTAGTAATAAAAAGTAGTAACAACAATACATTTCTAGCCCTACAAAGTCTGTTTTTTTTTTTTTTACGATGGGGTCAGTGACTCCCATTGAAAGTTGGAAAGAGTCTGAAGAAGAAGGCAAATAATTCAAAAACTATAAAAAAGAAAACATTAAGGCCAATTGAAAAGTTGCTTAGAGTCATTCTATAACATAGTATAAGTTTAAAAACTAAAACTTTAAGATGAACAACCCCTGTTTCACAAATACTCTTCGCTGTTTTTAGCAGTTTATGAGTTCCTCAATCTAAAACTTTGTATTATGCTGGTAATAAGCCTAAATTAAAACTACTGTGAGAAAGTGCTATGAATATGCATAGAGTGAAGTGAGTTTTCAGATTGTATGGATTTATTTTGACTGATGCAGAAACCTGTAAAGTATTTTAGTGGCAAAAAAACCACTTATCAGTTAATAGAAAGACTCATTTGTACTCACTGCAGCCAGCATTCACACTCTCGTCAGCACCATCCTGGCAGTCTATATCGCCGTCACACAGCCAGCGTCGGGGAACACAGACATGCGTGCTAGGGCACTGGAATGATTCAGGGCTACATGTGTTTGATTCTATAAAATATAAAATTAAATCAGTGTCCACAGTCTAAATGTCGAAGATAGGCACTTTTCATTTCCATTTGTCTTTACTTACGGCAGGCGTCTCCTTCATCAGATTTATCGCCACAGTCATCAGATCCGTCGCACACCCAGTGTTTGGAGATGCAGCGATGGTTGCTACACTCAAACTGCATAGAAGTACAGAATTTGTCTAAAAATAATAAAGATAAAAGTCAGCCAAGTATGGCAATTGGGTAATTTTTAGCTTAATCCTTGGTTTAAAGTTAATGTTTTAACGCAGAGTTGTAGTCACTGGGCTTTATTTCTTTTTGCTCATGAAAAATTAAAATAAACAACTTTTTAAATGTTTAATTTAGTTGTTACCTACCACAGTGCATCTCATCTGCACCATTCTCACAGTCATTCTCCTTATCACACGTCCAGCTCATAGGAATGCAGCGTCCACTTGGACAAGCAAAGTAATTGACTGGGCACTTTAGCTTCCGGATCCCTGCACAAAAAAACAAAGAGAACATCACAGGTCTGCTCCAAACTTGCAAAGCATTTAGAAACAATTTGTGTGTGCTTTTTACCTAAAACTGAATCCACTGGAATTTTTCAGCACCTCTGCTTTGCCTTTCGCTAGTAGTCAAGAGGGGTTCAATATTCCTTTAGCACTGACAAACTATCCTTATTCTACCTGCAGTGAAGTCAACGTACCCTGCTTGCTTGTAGACAGTGATGAGCAACCTTCATTCCAGCCTGCATTACTTTATCAGTTTCCTGGACCAGTTGGATAGCAGGCTGCTAGTCGATGTATAAAGCAGGCAGGAATAAAGATTGCTCTCCACAGACTGAAGGCAGTGAGGAAAACATAGCACATTTACTTTACGCTGTTAGGAGTGAGACTGGGCTGTGAATGAAAGAGAATTTCTTAGCTACTGGGAAAAGCTAAAGCAATACAGGAGGGTGTGAAGTCCTGTGCAGAGCAGTTAGCAAGAAAATATATGGCAAAGGAAAAAGCAATTCTGAAATTCTAGACGGAGTCCAGCAATGCAGAATGTCCGTTATATAATCTAACTCACACAGACCCCCCCCCCCCCAAAAAATGTGAAAGCTGCTGTTCATAATGTATAGGGAAGCTTGAGGAACAGTTAGGGGCCAATTCATTAACTTCGAGTGAAGGGTTCGAAGTAAAAAAAACTTAGAATTTCGAAGTGTTTTTTGGGCTACTTAGACCTTCGACTACGACTTCGAATCGAATGATTCGAACTAAAAATCGTTCGACTATTCGACCATTCGATAGTCGAAGTACTGTCTCTTTAAGAAAAAACTTCGACCCCCTAGTTCGCCACCTAAAAGCTACCGAACCCAATGTTAGCCTATGGGGAGGTCCCCATAGGCTTGGCTAAGTTTTTTTTGGTCGAAGGATAATCCTTCGATCTTGGATTGAAATCCTTCGAATCGTTCGATTCGAAGGATTTAATCGTTCGATTCGAAGGATTTAATCGTTCGATTCAAAGGATTTAATCGTTCGATTCAAAGGATTTAATCGTTCGATTCAAAGGATTTAATCGTTCGATTCAAAGGATTTAATCGTTCGATTCAAAGGATTTAATCGTTCGATTCAAAGGATTTAATCGTTCGATTCAAAGGATTTAATCGTTCGATTCAAAGGATTTAATCGTTCGATTCAAAGGATTTAATCGTTCGATTCAAAGGATTAATCGTTCGATTCAAAGGATTTAATCGTTCGATTCAAAGGATTTAATCGTTCGATTCAAAGGATTTAATCGTTCGATTCAAAGGATTTAATCGTTCGATTCAAAGGATTTAATCGTTCTATCGAAGGATTATTCCTTCGATCGTAGTTTTTGCGCAAAATTTTAATTTTCAAAATTTTCATTCCCAGTCGAATATCGAGGGTTAATTAACCCTCGATATTCGACCCTTGATGCATCTGCCCCTTAATGATAACTTTTGAAGGTTTATTTAATTGAAATAAAATGCAATTCTGAAAACAATATACTGTATGTATATCTGAATTTATATTTTACAAAGGTTCATTTTCAGATACTGTATAATGCAGTAGCCATGGATCCGCAGCAAAGTACACCAGAAGAAACTATGCACTCAAATAAAAGTGTCCAGCACACTATAGAAAAGGCCTTGGGTGAATTCAATAAGTATCAAAAATATTTTAGACTGCCAAAAAACAGAATGGCAGCACAATGTTTCAGTGTAGTTGTTAAGACTCCTGCCAAAGTAAAAGTCATGGTCTCCCACAATCTCCCCAAACACTGGTCTGCTATAAGGCCTGAATGCCATACAATTCACTTCCTTATCTTTGTGAATATTAAAGGGGAACTATCGCAAAAATGAAAATTTAATACAAGCTTACAACCTCATACTGATGTAAGAAACTTTCCAAATACAATCAATTAAAAATTCTGCATTGTTTTTGAAATAATCAAGTTTATATTCACTATTCCTCTTTCAGCATCTGTTTCTCTTCATTCTGTCTTCATGCAGCAGTTGGGTGTCAGATGAATGAGCCAATATGTGTTATGGGGGGGCTCCCTTTCCTAGCAGATGTAATAGAGCTCACTCAAAAAACAATCTAACAAAATAGTACAGAATAGTAAATACAGAATTTTTATTTGATTGTATTTAGAAAACGTCTTATTTCAGTATGCTGAAGCTAATATTACATTTTCGCTATAGTTCAGCTTGAACATCTTGGGAAGAGGCCCAAGAGGTATCTATTTGTTCCCCAATGCAGTGATTTTTTTTGTGGCTAGACCCTTTGTATTTGAACCAGTAAAAGCAGCTAGACTTCTTCTCTCACCTGGACAATTTATTTCATCTGAGAAGTCTCCACAGTCATTGGAACCATCGCAGACCCAACTGGGTGCATAGCAAAGAGATGTACGCTTACAGTTTTGGAAAGTCACTCCTTTCACTCCCAGTTTGAAATAGCTGCTGCAGTCGGTAATGTCTGTGAATAAAAAAAGAAGGGCTATTGATTAAGTACCAGTGGTTCCACGAGCAGGACTTACTCAAGCATTTGGGCTCAATAATATTACTATAATCATAACATCTGTCTGACTGAAACCATAACATAATTAAAGTAAAAAGGCAAAGCTACCAAGAGCTGGATTTATATCTCTCACTTTACATTATTTAGATGTATGTAAGGCCGCAACACCCATGGAAACTTTAGCAGAGATTGCCCATGTTTATTCACACCAGGGTTTCATGGTAAATAACATATTCAGAGTTTATTCGTCTGACAGGAATAAACAGATACAGTACATTAGCAGACTGTAAACTTTCACAGCCTGCTCTTTACAGTGTCTCAGCTACTCAAAGTTATTTATCTAAAACAAACAAGCCTATAGCTAAAGTTTTTTTTTCAATTATTTCTCTGCGTGAACAGCATTCTCCACTTCCTGCTTCCCCCTCTAGCCAATCCCCTTTCCCCAGTTGGTGACTCACTTGCACTGACTGACCACAACCTCTGTTATTCTTCTCATCTGCTGTGAGTATTCTGAGAGAGACATTCCCAGATTTCACAGGTCACAAAAAAAAACATCAGATTGCCCTGAGACACAAAGTCCATATTAAAGCATGTCTACATATCCCAAAAGTCTGTTACTTACTGCAGTTCATTTCATCTGATGCATCCTCACAATCAATAAACTGGTTGCAGCGGCTTGAGTTCCCAACACAGGTCCCATCCCGGCAGCGGAATTCCTCAGAGGAACAATTTGTTTCTGCAAAACAGCAAGGGTCAACTGCTTATGTATATATCTTTAGAGCAGTCCCTATAAAACTGGCAACAGACGCACAGATCCTATCGTACGAATGGAGGATTTTTGGATCGTGTGTGGAGAGTGCCAACATCTTTCGTCCGGCGGAGATCGGTCGTTTGGTTGATCGGTCAGGTTTGATTTTGACCTTGACCTGCCGGAGCCCATTGCACATCGTAATCGGATCATTCGGCCGAACGTTCAGATTACCCCCGATATAGCCATGCTCGTTAATGGCATATCGGGGAAAGATCCGCTCGTTTGGCTATGTCGCCAAACGAGCGGATCTATGCGTCTATGGTCATCTTTAGGCACATGTTAGTGAGGCAAAGCACACTAACATGTGTGCTCATTTACAAAATATAAACGCACATTTATAGCTTGTAATAAATTAGTATATCTGTCAAACTAGCATTTCAAATGCTTAGGTTCCAAAAAAAAAAGGTTGTGGGAGTCAACATTGGCTGTTTCATATCTTGAGGTTACAAATGTCTACAACCTTGACCCTTACTTGCTTGGATACATGCTTGGATACAAAAAGTCTGAAAAACCTCAATGCTAGTATATGTGCACCAACACCTTTTCTATAGATGACCCCTACCAACTATCCTGTGACCAAACAACATTTTTTTCCAGTTAGAACATTTTGCAAACTTTACAGATGTGGCATTATTATTAAAAAAAAATGTAGAATTATTCACTGAAATCTGATTTTCTCAATTTAATTTTGCAATCTAACATGGTGCTAGACATGCAGGGATCAGCAGGGGGTAGATTTCAACTAAGGGTAAGGGCACACGCTGCTATTTCGGGAGATTAGTCGCCCAGCAACAAATCACTTCTTTTTCAGGCAACTAATCTCCCCAAACTGCCTTCCCATCGGCTAGAATCTACATCGCCGGCAGGATGGCACAATTTACATTCTAGCCAGTTGGAAGGCAGTTCGGGGAGATAAGTCGCCCGAAGAAGCGATTTGTGGCTGGGCGTCGAATCTCCCACAATAGCAGTGTGCACATAATAGTAATGGGAGGCTACAAGTTACCCTCAGCTTGCGACTTTTGTCTAAATATATTTAATGGTACGTGTTTTCAGAAGACAATTCCAGGCCAGAGGCTATACAAAAGGGAAATGACCCTCAGCAAAGTCTCAAGTGCTGTAGTAGTAGTTGTAATGGACTGCTTTTACGTTGTAGTGCTATCTAGAAAGGGGTGTAATCTGATCAGCTTTTTAGTTTAGACATGAAATACATGTTGTTGCAATGCACAAGTGAGTTTACCATCTACAGAACTAAAAATACTTACTTTTACAGGCTATCTCATCAGAGTTGTCACCACAATCATCCATCTCATTGCACCAGAGGGAACTAGAGATGCAACGTCCATTCGTGCAGTGTCTGAAACCTTTTCTGCAGTGGCGAGTTCCTGCGAATGGAGAAAAGAATCCATTGGATTTATCTGCAGTTAGAAATACACTAAGGTGTAAACTGTCATTTAATTTTGCACATAAATGTTCAAAATATCTGGAGAAATGTCAACCTCTGTCTTATCATAAGAATTTGCAAAGCTGCACATCACAACACATATACAGAAAATAACAATGCCATATGGTTAAGTTCAAATCAGACATTTATCTGTATCTTACTGCAGTAGGAGAGCTTCTCATCAGCCTTGTCCTTGCAATGGGGCACCCCATCACACGTCATGCTGTAGTTAATGCAGTCTCCATTGCCACATTCAAATTCATCAAACATATTGCAATTAGAATTAGGAGCTGGTGGCAAGAAACAAATATAAATCAGTGAAGTAACAATACATACACCTATTACAAGTGATTACATATATTAACATGTATTAAGCTTCTGCCTGGTTTCCACTTTAGTCTCACCACAGATGATCATACCAACCAGTGCAATATATAAAGAAGAAACGCTGTGCTCATCTATATGAAAGCAGACAGAGTATCCTTTTGCACTCACACATCCTGCCTGCACACATTATATACTATATGGCAACAAGTACTGAAACTTCCAATAGTGACACAGAGACCATTCAATTATATTGTCACATTCTTGACAATTCTAAACTTTTTTTTTTGTAAAAACATTATTAAAGGCTCCTTCATGTTTTAGCAGGATAACAACTTTGGGTAGAAGACAAGATCCATACAGAATTGATTTGCATTGATGGTAGTGGCACAGAGCCCTGACTTGAAACCAACTGCACATCCGTGGGATGGACTGGAATGCTGGTATCAACCAACATTATTGTCCAACCTCTTATGTATGAATAGAAACAAATGGCAGTAACTAATAACTGTGCTACAGCATCCAATGAGGGAACTACAGATAGAAAGATTAATTAAATCAGAACTTACAATTGCAGGTGAAATCTTCTTGAATAATTCGATCTCCCCTACATGTACAGTTCACTCTACCCTCAGGAGTGAGAACACAAACATCCTGGCAGCCCCCATTGTTGGTTTGGCAGGGGGATAATTCACCTTTTGGAGAAACAAGTGAGATATGAATACAACTATGCTGAACCGTTAGATATTGTTAGTGTAATAGTCTATATTGTCTAATGTTGTTTTGAAAACAGAACAGAAAGCAGTAAAGGACACAAACATTTTTCCAAATAGGTCTAAGTAGTACACTGATATGTTTTGGTTTAAGAACCCATTAAATGTAATATGAACAGGAAATATCATTACCAACTGGTTTTTTTTCACTTCCCTTTCACTATATGTAAAGCACTAGGAGTACAAATGGCTGCATATTGAACTGCTATAGCAGCTAGAAGTGCAAGCGTGCAATAGAAGACCTGACCCGATTCTTTGTATTCGGGATCTCTACCTACCAACTGATCCTTGTAAAAAGACTCCTCTATCAAACCAAATAGACCGCTCCAAGCTTACCCTCCCATCGGTTGTTCCAATCCCTCCTTGTTAGGTGCTCTGTCCGCAGCGTCACCACCGCTTAGTGTCAGTTCAAAGCCAAAAAGATGGACGGCACTCCGTTCAAGGAGGTAACAAGTTTATTGCAGGCTCCTACAAGGATCTTACGCCCTACGCGTTTCGGGATAAAATCAGTGGCGTAACTAGATATTACTGGGCCCCACAGCAAATTATTTTTCAGGCCCCCAAAATGTTTAGAGGTTGACTTGTTTCTCCAATATTTATTGAAATTGTACATGAATTAGGGCCTCATGGGGCCCCTATACCTCCTGGGCCCCCCTGCAGCCGCAGGGTCTGCTTCCTCTATAGTTACGCCCCTGGATACAATCCCTTAATCATAGGCATCATAGTGCAGTCCATCTTTTTGGCTTTGAACTTGTAAAAAGACTGCCTCTTTAATTAATGCTAGAGAATTGTTACTCACAGCTGTTTGTGTCGTTTGCTACTGCGATGATGCCCATGGGCTGCTGTGGGATGTCACCTCTCAGAATTTTCAGATCTGCGCCTATGTATTTGTTGGCACGGTGCACTGCCCTGCGCACCCAGTCTGTCCAGAAAATATATTCCCCGTAGACTGCCAGACCGAAGGGATGGACAGGATCAGTTTTTAAGATCGACTGGGTGATGGGAAGAAGAAAATCAGATTACGATATATATTTATATATATATGGATGTCACTGCACAACATCCTAATTGTGCTGCCCTCATAGTGATTCTGGCAGAATTACATTATAGATAGGTGCACGGCCATCTAGTGGCCACTCTCACTGAGGCAGCTATAAAAAACAGGTACTGTATTAAATATGTAAGCAGGAAGTGACCTAAACCAGGAAGTTCTAAAGTTGCTTTCACTTTGTATCTTTTCTCCACATGATTCTGGGTGTTTCTTCCTCAATCCTGGAACATCAATTGTCTGTAAGTTCATAATTGCACTAAGATGCTTATATGTATAAGTGTGTTTACATTTGTTCTGCATATGTGTATAATTATTCGCTGTTATCGGTATTGTTTTTTAGTTTCACAAAAATATCAATATAAAAGATATAAGAACGTTAGAATCCACCAGTAAATATTGCAAGAAAGCAACATCTTCTGTTTATTGAAGATTCTAGCTATTGTTTACTTACATATCTTTTTGTCCCGTCGTACTCGCATCGCTCAATCTTGTCCAAGGTGGCATCGGAGAAATAGAGCTTTTCAGCCTTATGATCAATGGCAAGTCCATTTGGGGTACGAATGTCTTTGTCAATAATAATCAGCACGTTTCCACCAGAGAGGGTGGCTCTCATAATACTGGGGTGCTGCTCATTCCAGTTGGTCCAGAACATAAGGCTATATAGATAAAGTGGGATAAAGTCATTGAAATCATTAAAAAAAATATTTCTGGGGAAGAGTTCTAACACTGACAGTGTTATAGTTCTAACACTGTGTACCTGGAAATGTCAACACTGATCAACTGTGCAGAAATATTTCAATCATTTTGTGACCAGAATTCCATTTGAAGTGTTTGCTTTAACTCAATAAAAAAGGGCCAATAAATTACAACTGTATAGTTATAACTGCAACCGCTTAGTAAGCAATATATGGTTAAATATTTGTTTGACACAAAGTTGTGACAGATTCACACATACTGTATACTCTGAAATAAATAACTGGGTTCCTTGTTTTTTTATAGCCATAGCCACGCAATTCATTCCAAAGAGCGAATCAAATGGAAGATGTCTCTTACTTTTGGCATTCATCCAAAACAAAGGCACGTGGGTGATCATCTCCAGACATCGTGACAACAGTCTCTCTGTCAAAGGCCCCCAAACGGCTTTGGTCAACAGTGTGTCTGGTGATGGTTGAGGTGGTATAACTAGTCCAGTACAAGGCATCCCATGCACGATGATATGCTAACCCTTCCACCGATCCCACATCTGTCAAAAACGTAGAAGAAATTAAGCTTGTTGTTTAACTTTATTATCTAATGACCTGATGACCATGTCTCTCTCACACGTATCCCTCTATACTGTTTTTACAATGGGACCATTAAAAGTACAACCTTTTATTCACAATGACCTATAATGGCAAACTATCCTGTTTTTAAGATACAAGAATTAGTGGCAACATCCAGGCCATACTTTATGGATTTCCATACTTTATTAATATGCTAGCACATTCCTACTGATTACTTAACTGTGCCAAAGATGGAGACGCTAGTAATTGTGAGAATGACTGTTCTAAATGTTATCCAGCTTTTATTATCTTTGTAATATATAGTTGTAACTAATTATCTGGAAGAATGGATGATCTTGCAAGACAATACTTCTAACACTTTACATGTAACCTATTTTTTTCCACAAAATAATGCCCAATTACTCTTTAAAATAGTACCCAAGACCACACATCTTACTTTCCACCACAGTCTTGCGTCCAGTGCCATCATAGTTAATTTGCTGGATGTTTCCAAAGTGGATGTCACTGTAGAAAATGCGTATGCCTCCTTGACTGGTATCTCTGTAGTGAAATGCTAGAGCAATAACATTCTTCATGTGCTCATGGTCCTCAAAAGGCTTCACAGGGGCATTGAGACTACTCTCATCAGACAGATGGATACTTTTTAAGATGGTTCGCTCAGAGTATAATAGGTAGCCATCATAGTTCCTGCAGTTTAATCCATTTTCAGCAAGCATTCCATGAGCACAGGCACAAGTACGATTGTTATTGCCTCGGTACAAGCACAATTGTTGGCAGCCACCATTGTTTATAGCACAGATATTGGTTCCTGTAAAATACAAAGGCAACCTGAGCAACAAAAACACAACTTCTTTGACCTTTACCTAACTCCCCTAACCACCCCCTGTTGTCTCACATAGAGGCAAAAAGTATAATATAAAAGTACCAGCACTGACTGCCTGCAGTCAGAAAATTCTCAATCCAAAAAAAACACAGCAGAGTGTAAACAATCATGAATACACATTAAAGTATTGACTCACCAAGATTCAGAAGAGGTCAAGGTGCATTGCCCTGAGCCTTCAGGTAGGGGAATAGATCAAAACCGTGTTGTAGTAGGGCAGGAACTCAAAGAGCAATCTTCCCACCAGAGGTGTAAAAACTTCAAGACTTTTTGAGTGCCTGCTCTACTACAACACCATCATGAATCCACCCCATATGCCACAGGTATAAGCTTGCCTGAATTTACAACAGTAGAATGTCACTTTGACACACTTGCAACACATACTGTATATGTGTCTGCGTGTGTATTGGGCAAAATATTGTATTGGGTAATCATGGGTAATCATGTTGGGGAAGAGATATGAATGGTAAATAAACGGATCTCCTTAAAATATAATTAGCACACAAAATGTTCTGCATAAAGGTCCATGTAAGGTCTAAATGCTAGATTCAGTAGATATATGAAGGTTATATATGATAAAAGGGGCAAAATCTGTATTGCAGCACTAACCTTCAAGTATTGCACCAGTAACCTTCAAGTAAAACTAACAGTAAATGGTTGCTATAAAAGATATATTGGTTTGATGCAAAACTAACTTACCCTACAATGATATGGGGTCCTTAACCATGCACATATTAAATCAAACCACATGCTCTGAAGGAAGGAAACCCAGAGACAAAAGTGCATTGGTGCTTGCCCGCATTTACTTAAGAATGGATCAAATACAGCTATCTGCATTTCTATTAGTAATTCAAGTCTTTCAAATATATACTATATATTCTCATAACCAAAATAATCATATTACAATGTGCTCAAGAGCAGGAGCAATGATCAATGCTTGATGGAATGCATTTAGAATAAATTACATACTGATACAGGTATGTCTGTAGTTCTCCTGTGTTAACCAGACGCTAAAGGGTTGGCCTATTTTATAGGAGGAGAATGTACCTTGGTGGATCAGTGTTTGGGCATGGGGTGCCAGGGTTCCCTAGTTTATAAAAAAAAGAAACCCACATGTGCTTGTTTTTTCAGGGGTTTTGTCCCCATTTACTAGCGGAGGCGGTGTGTTGAAGGACCTGGGAGGGAGTTGGAGTTGCAGTAGGTGATCTTTGGATAATATTTAACTGGTTGCTTTAAGGCAGGGATTCCCAACCTTATTTTCTCATGAGCAACATTCAGATGAAAAAAAAAAAAAAAAAGATTAATTTTCATATTGGCTCAGCCAATATGAAAATCACCGATGATTGATGAAGCCAGAAGGAGAAAGGTAACCAATGCAAGGTTTTCTCTATACAGCACTGTACCGCAAATCAGTTCCATCACTGATAATCCTTACAGAAACTGTGCCAGAAGTCTGTTGGCCATGCTTTAAACAAAATGCAGCATAATGTATATATCAGTAATAAGGACACTTTTTTCCCCAACCATGCTCTTTGAATGCAGACGTTTTGATGTTTTACCAAGATCCTTGGTATCTCAGAGGCATTAAAAGGCATTATGCCATTAGCGGAGAGATGAGCCCTTGGGGTATTGAGCTCCAAAAACTTGTGTAGGGGTGGTGACCAAAAGGCTAAATTGGAATGCAAAATAATGAAAATTGTCTCACAGGCCACTTTTCTCCATACCCCAATTTTTTTTAGGCAACACATTCCCTCCCTATATCTTTCTTTAAAAATATGATAGATATTGATTTATAGAAGGGCTGCATGGACATGTACTGTGAAAAATGACATGTTAAAATGATGCATATCTACTGCTAATACAGCCGACAAACCTGGGCAGGGTCTAACCCGATAAATATGACAAAATTTGGGAGGAGTGGACAGAGGCCATTTCGTAATTGGCCGCAAAAGTGCCATTAGCCTACAATAAGGGATATATGATACCACTGTCCTCACACTGTTACTTCTAGTGATATTATGTTGACTTGGTCTATAACTGCAATTGTGTTGTGTGACTGTTGTAACAGTTATACTGTTAAAAAATAATGCATATAAATACAGGCCAGTCTTCCACTGTTTATTCTACATACCCTTCTGGCGGTCTCTGTTGAACACCTTGATATCTTTTAGCTGCACCCCAATACCAGTTCTCAGGGGCACAGAATCTGTAGCATTGTCCTTGTGCCCTCGTTTGATGGATCCATTGGCATGAGTTCTGTAAGACACACACAAGGAGAAAATTAAAAAGTAGTATGTGCCCTGTAAAGAATAAAAGAATAGTTTATTCCAAATGTAGGTCCACATGAAAAATCTAAAAACAACAGATCAGATACAAAGATTCCAAATACCCTCATAATACTCCCATAGGCTAATCCCCTAATTAGCTACCCGTTCACCTACCGAAATTCACACTGTCTTTACTCATAGTTATAGAAATTTCCATCTAGAAAGTGTACACCCTGGACAATTACGTAGATTGCTTGAAATGTATTTAAATGCAATATGAATGCAGTATTCTGGGAATTCATTTGAAATCACTTGGTGCAAGAGGTGTGAAGTTTTACCTGTCACTCCAGTAAATGTAATCCCCAAAGACAGAGACTGAGAACATATCCATGTTGTTGTTGGACAGCACCACCTCTCTGTTCTTTCCAGTCTCCAAATCAATTCTCTCAATTTTATCAGTGCGAGCATCACACCAATACAGCTTGCCTTCCTGTAAAAAGAACAAAAGGATACTGGGTACTCCTAACATAATTATTTAATAATATGGAAAAGAGATGAGCTCCTTCTTAATGACTTCTTAACGGAGAAAGAAAGTTCCCCAGGCCAGGGTTTCAGGTAAATGATATTAATTGCTGGTGGGGGTCTAACATTTGGCACCAGCCAGTGATTTTAAAGGGGACCCATCACTAAAAATAATTATTCCAAATCCTATTTTACCATGTTAGCCAAGCAAAATTAACTTCAATTACACTATATAAATTATTTAAATATTGTTTCCTTCAGTCTGGGAATTCATAATTATAGCAAGCAGGCAGGAGCCATTTTGTGGACACTATTATTAAAGCAAGTCTTGCATCATCTCAAAATCTTGTGCACCAGAATGAAGGACCTGATGTCCATCCCCATGCACTGGTTACACAATTAAATGCTAAAGAGAGCGGGAGAATGTGGGGAGAGCAGTGACATCTATTAAGTAAGTTGAATGGAAAGTAAAATTAATTGCCTCAGATTTTTTAATTAGTTTACAACAGCTATGAATGCTTTAATAAATAAAAGAATTTAGGTTTCATGTTTAATTTGAAATGGACTTTTATTATATAGCTTTTCAGGTCTGGGTGACAGGTCCACTTTAACTTTCCTTCTCCTTCAGTGTTCCCACTATTCCTCCTTACTAAAACGACCAGTTAGGTACTGTAAATCAGGACAGCATAATGTAAGTCTTAGACTATTGTCATGGAGTATTTTAGACTTATCAAACTGGTTGAAATTTGCTGTTTGTCACAAAGCAAGTTGCTTTTTGTTTAGAAACTAGTCTAAATGAAGACTCCAGTGCATTCTGTTCAGACCATGACTGCAGTCACATGTGTGATGATTATCGGATAAACAGACTTAAGGGTTCCCTAAACAACTAAAAGGCTAGACTAACTGGCTATGAAGTCAGATGGTATAATCTCTACCTGTTATTTAGGTCTGGGAAATAGACCAATAATAAATTATTTTGTGACATTATTATTATACTATATTGAAAGCTAGATTGGAAAGGGTTATATACAGACTGGTCTGGAAAGGGACATTTGAGATTTGACAGGTAGTGTTACATATAAGTTCTCATACATCATAATCTATGGAGACTCCATTGGGCCAGCTGATGCTAGTTTGCACAAGGATAGACCTTTCACTGCCATCCAAGCGAGATCTCTCAATGCGAGGGTGCTGACCCCATTCTGTCCAAAACAGATACCTAGAGAGAAACATATCTATTAAATATAAATCAAAACATTAACAGGCATGATGATTAATGCTGGAATATATCACAGAGTTTAAGACACAAGGAAAAGCCTATTGTTCTGTGTAACTCTTTTCAGCCCCTTACCCTTTCTCAGGATGGACCGTTATGGCACGTGGCTTATCTAACCCTTGTGAGATCACCACATAACGGAAAGAGCCATTCAGACGAGCCACCTCAATGACATCAAAACCCTGATCTGTCCAGTAGATGTTTCCTGTAAAAGTAGGGGCATCATAACCAAGTCCAGGATCACAGTATGGGTTTTCAAAATAATTATTCATGAAATTACTTGAAATTGTGTTTTACATACAGGTTGAGAAAAAAAAAATGGCACCCTCTCCCCAACCCCCAGCAGCAGAACAATGGGAAAGTAACCAGATCACAGTTCCCTGATAGATATAAGGAACAGCAGTCAATAGTAAAAATCCATGTCCCACTGAGACACCTTCAGTCACATTGAGTAGGAGAAACAATAGCCTGCCTGAAAGAAGTTCCAGGTGCTGGCTCCAGGCCTAGATTTGTGGAAAGGCCACCAAGGTGGCCAGATTTTAGGGAGCGGCATGAAGCCCAACCATACTCGCATTGGTTCGGATCATGAGATACAATAGTGTTTTTCACCGGAGGATGAAAATTTGTGCATGTGCAGAGATTATGGGTAGGGGACAGGGCTGACGAACGGCAGCAGGCCTAGGGGTGGCCACTATATAAATCCGGCCCTGGCTGGCTCTTTCTGAAAGCACATGACCAGGCAAAGTGACCTGAGATGGCTGCCTACACAACAATATTACCACAAAAAAAAAATACACTTGTTGGGTTAGGAATGAAATTTTACATGGTAAAGTGAATTATTTGCAGTGTAAAGTGTGTAATTTAGAAATAAAAACCACACCATAACAATCATGACAGAAAGGTCAAAGATAATTAAATTTCCTTTACAATTCATATTGTGCGTATTAAAGGGCGGGCATAACCAAAAAATATAATAGGTAATACAAAAGTTGTCTTGACATTTTGATGTATGTATTGTGATAGGGTGTTTGGAAAACACCACTGTCTTGCAGGAAAGTACATGGAAAAGAGTACATTTAAACTGCAAGATAGGTGTCGCAGAGGGATACTCAGCTCAGGTAGGGTTAATATTCCCTCTCAGCCAGGTAATTAAGTGGCAGCTGAGAGAGGATCTACCTGGCAATGTAAAAGGGCTGTGTGAGCACAGTTCAGGGGTCTCCAGAGAAGTGAGGGGCTGTGAGAGACAGAGCTGGGCAGAAGGAGCTTTTCTGCCAGCAAGAGAGTTCCAGAGCTTGGAGCCTAAATCCATTGTGGGGAAAGTAAGAGAAAAGGACTGGCAGAGGCTAGTGAGTCTGAGTCCCAGAAGGGTGAAGTCCAAATACTTCAAAGTGCAGGAGGGTGAGAGTTTCCCTTGATGGTGAGCGACCAGAGGGGGGAAAACCCTGAATGTTTTGCAGAGTATTTTCTGAACTGTACCCTGCATGTTCTATAGTGAAGTTTTTGAACTGTAACCTGAACATTTTTCTGTTGCCTTTTTGTTGGGAATGCCCAGTGCTTAATAAAGTTGTGTTTTGTCCTAAACCTTGGTGTCCCTGTCTCTAAGCTCAAATTTCCTACGCTACCTGCCTACCAAACCCTAATTCCCCCAAAAAGTGCATGTGCAGGCCAGTGGCATGTCGCAGTATGCATAACGTTCCTAATCAATAGAAGCAAGAAAATACTCAATTATTATTCAGGCCATTAGGGAACCTTAATTATAAAGGTATAAACCTCCCAAAAAAACTCACACTGATCATGTTTATCTATTGTGGTAATCTGCCTCACATTTATATTATTGTCCCCCTCAGAAGCATCAATATTCGCCTGTACAAGGTGCTCTTTTAAGCTTTTCTATAAGGATCTATTGCTTCTACCCCTGTACTGTTTGGCACTGTTACAGGTCACTAGAATCACAAGTATAGAGCTACATGAAATAGTTACATCTGCATACTGTATGTTCATGACTTCAGTGAATATTTGGTAACTGTATATGCGTCGTATTTTAGACTGCAGGGTGTGTGAACAGCAATAATATATAATATAATATTACATTCAAACCCTGATTTTACATTCTCTCATTTTATGTTTTCATGGATATTCATTTTTTTCCGTCATAATTAATTTCATTGGGAGCATTTCCTAGATTTTAAATTTTTCCAGCATTTTACATCACAATGCAACATTTTCCTGCATCAAGATTTTCTGCAGTTTACACCAATTTTACATTTCTGTTTTACATTTTCCCACATTATACATTGTTTCCCCCCAGTCCCCTTGAAAATATAAAATCAGGATTTGACTGTACTTTAACAAAACTGTACCGAAATTTCCTATAAAATACATACTGTATGCCCGGTTTATTATGCAAAGTGCTAACTTAATTGCGAAGGTTAGATCAGTTTATACCAATTGCCTAAATTAACTGCACCAATTTTTGACCTACCTGCAATCCAATCCACAGCAATGCCTTCCACTCGCCCAATTCCATTTGTTAGCACATCTTCCCGCCATGTCTGGTCTCTTTTGGCTCGACTGATGGTGCTGAGACCCATGTCCACCCAGTAAATAGTGTCATTATCTAAAATGATTTATTAAGCAATTATAGTTAATAATAAGAAAAAAGTAAGAAGAACAACAGATATCATTTACAGTAGAACTACAGAAACCCAAGCATACATAGAACTTACATTCTAGCACTAACTATTGAGCCATCTTTAAAATGAATGCACCATATAACATAACTAATACAATAATTAAACCTGTACAAGATCAGCATTTAGCTAAGAGACACAACTCTAGCACAATACAAATTATAATGAAGAGAATACAAAACCAGAACAGTAATTGCAGCCACTCCTACCTGCATGGAAGTCCATTCCAACTGCCAAGGAAGTGCCAGAAACAGGAACCAAAGCATCCGATTTATCATTGGGATCCAAAGGTATACCACGTATTCCTTCATGAACAGAGTACAGCAGAAAAGAACCAACCCCTGAGACGAGACAAATACAATAATGTTATTTTTTATATAGGGGAGCATACACTTACAGTAAGATGATTATTAGGCAATTAGAAAATCTTTAGGAATGACCGCTTCCCAACTATTCCTAGAATAAAGACATTTTTAAAACAGCAAACCAATGTCCTACTAAATTTCACACACAAAAGTGTCAATTTGGTGCAAAATGCATTGAAACAATGGTAGATCTTCTCCACATCTTCAAAATGGAATAATCTACATTCATTAGTATGTACAGTGCAAGGGGAATTTTTAACTCCTCAGCAAATCAAGTGGTGGTGGGATGAATGGCTTAATAATCAATTCTTCCCTTTTAACCATTTCTAAAATATTAGCTCAAAAGGAATTTCTGACCATATGATATCAGGGAATAACAATCAACAAATGACTAATTTGGTTTTAAAGGGGTTGTTCACTTTTGAGCGAACTTTTCATATGATGTAGACAGTGATATTCTGAGACCATATGCAATTGGTTTTCATTTTTTATTATTTTTATTTGCGGTTGTTGAGTTATTTAGCTTTTTATCAAGCAGTTATTTTTGCAATTTCAGCAATCAGGTTGCTATGGTCCACTTACTCTAGCAACCATGCACAGATTGGAATAAGAATATGAGTGGGCGTGAATAGCACTAACAATAAATTTGTAGCACTAACAATAAATTTGTAGCACTAACAATAAATTTGTAGCACTAACAATAAATTTGTAGTTTTTTGGATGGGGTCAGTGACTCTGTTTAAAAACTGTAAAAGAAGAGTTAAAAGAAGAGTTAAAAGAAGAAGACAAATAATTAAAAAACTATAAAAAAAATAATTATTACTTAAGACCAATTTAAAAGTTGCTTAGAACTGGCGATTCGATAACATAATAGTTAATTTACATGTGAATGACCCTTTTACACAGGATGCATTATCTACTGTAAGTTCTTGTGAACAGGGCCTGATGATACCATTTTTAGTTTGTTAAATTATTGTAAGAGTAGTTTGTTCTAAATTAATGTAAAGTAGTGCCTAACTATACAGCTGGCGCTATGCTAGGCTTTCGTCTGAGCAATGACATGCCATTTTGACATATACTAACAGTTCTTCATATTCTAGCTTCATGCCTCAAAAGAGTATAGAGCATAGTCAGCAGGTGTTTTCTGTAACGCAGCAGATACTTTATGTATAGTTCAGCTCCTGTAAATTCGCCACTTCCACATATTATCGTGTATAATGAAAGATTCACTGGAGAGCTAAGAAGTGCAATTTGTTTTTAAGTTTATTGGAGATGCACAGCACAAAATGTTTCGGACCACATTGATTCTTCCTCTGGTGCACCAGAGGAAGGACCCATGTGGTCCGAAACATGTTGTGCTATGCATCTCCAATATACAAAAAAATGAATTGCACTACTTAGCTCTCCAGTGAATCTTTCATTATAAAGAGCATAGTCCTCTGCAACACAACTGAACATCTGTAAAACGATGACGGTAAAAAAAAAAAAAATCTCATTATCCACCTTCACAGGTCTTGTAGCCACTTTTCAAGCTGTACCCAGCAGTGCACATGCATGACCTTGTGGTTTCAGAGGTTGGTAGACAAAGCTGAGAACATTCTCCATTGTTCACTGAGCAGTTGTTGGTTCCTAAACAAATGAAAGAAAATGTATGAAATTTAAAATGCATGTCCATGATCTGGCATATTCTATAGAGGATTCTGTTTTATTCTTGTTACTGCTTGTGGCCTATTTAGATTACAGAAACAGCCCTGGTTTTAGATAGCAGAAGCCTTCTGTTCCCCCAAAACAATTTAAATAAGAACACGAATAATGGAAATAACCCTAATAAAGCAATCTACATATTCACCATTAGGCTATTATGTTGAACATTATAAACCTACTATACTGTATATGTTCCTATCACTCACCCGTTTGTATTGTTTCATCATAAACCTTCATGTGCATCACCTGGTTGGTGTTCTGGCGCAGGACCCTTGGGTCTGAGCCATCTTTCTTGTTACAGGTGCCCATCTTATCAGAGGCATGGTCAGCCCACCACAGCTTGTTTCCTACAATATAGAAAGTCACCTGATTAATCAAAAACTAAAACAAAATAAAGCTGCTAATGTGGAAAAGTAATATAGTCAGAAGTTTGTAAAAAGTTGTCTTCTTAGCAACTGAGAAATTAAAGCCATTTTAGGTGCAAAATTGCACTCTTCCAAGAGCTGCTGTACCAAATTCTTTGGCTTACTGAATATGAAGAAGGTATGCCAGTCATAGGCTTCTCTGTTCAGCACCCCCAAAATGTAATCAATGTGATGACAGCAGGAAAAAGCCAATTCCTGCCAGCTTAGCAGAACATTTAAGTGTGCATGTTACCGAGTAATGGATCTATGATGGATCAGACATGGAACCCTGTGGCAAAGTAATAGATCAGTTAGGTAGTTTGATCATTGTGGAAGTATGGCTCCATTTTTTCTATGTTGGAAAACAATCCAACATCAGCCAAGATTCAAGGGGTTTCAGCCCTGATGCTCTCACTTATTTAGGAGCCACTCAAACAAGCTGATGACTATGGAAGAAAACTTTTAAAAAATTGGCCTGTGGGGTTCCAGAATAAATGTAGTAGAAGTAAACTTCTCTTTTCTTACCCATGATAGCTAATGCAGTTGCTTTTCCCAGATATGCCTTCATTGTACCAATGACTTCCAGCCCTGTCCCATTTAGATTACATCTGTTAATCGTGCTAGCGCCAGAACTAATCCAGTACAGTTTGCTGTCAATAAAGTCAATGGATAATCCTGCAGGACAAGAAGCATAATGTTAAGTAATCCATTTACAAATAAAACATTACTCTTAAGGAACATGCACATTAGAGCAACAAAGGAAAGAATGAACTATATTAAAATGCCAAGCTCTCTCTGACACTAGTAGACTGTACGGTAACAAAAAATTATGTAGTATAAACAAATTGATATAATGAAAAACTTTTGGCCAGTAAATTAATTAATCAGGAAAAAATAAAGATGATAAAACATTATATAGATCAGGAATTCAATGCACAAGGGCATTGGTTTAAATAATTAGGATGTAAGGTATAAGGGCATAAACAGTGAAACAATCTCCATGTGTTAAAGAGAATACATTTTTTCCCCAGTGTAAGCCACTGGAGTCTCCAAAAATATACTATGCTTAGAGAATTTATTTTGAGCTGGACATGCTACTTAATTGTACTGTATTTCTGTACTAGTTCCAAAACCATTGAAACAGTTTTAGCATACTGGAATGGGAGGTATTCCAGATTTTATACTTGGCTCAACACCAACATATTGGTGTTGGTGCCATGCAACAGAATATAACTGCTAAAGTTAACTCATGCCATTAGTTAAATAATGGAATTAGATATACATTTTTCAAGTTAACGACTGTTATTTGTAGACTTGTGTTTAAATAAAGGGACCAGGCCAGTAGGAAACCTAGCCATTTTTGACTCTCCATGAAAAAAAACAAAACAAGCAATAGAACCTTGGTCAAAAGTAGAAAAATTGTGCACAAAGCGAAAGTTGACTGTTGGTAACTTCAAGCAACAAAATTAATCTCCCAGAGGTCCATTATAGACAATTCTGTGCCAACGTAATGATATGGCTTTTGCATTAATGAACAAAGCTAATACAAAATATTAAGATAATAAAATGTCATGATAAGCTTCAATGTTACCATTTATTGTACATTCAGTGTCAGCAAATGATCCTAGGTTTGATTATGAAGGCTAAGTGAGGCTCTTACCAACTGGTCCTTTCTGATTGGTGAACAGGACTTTACGATCGGAGCCATCCATGTTGGCAATGCTAATGTTATCACTATCTGTCCAGTAGAGCTTTCTGAAAGAATTTAAGTGAAGGTTGAGATACATGAAAACTAGAACTTACAGCCTACTAAACAGAAAGCTTTATCAATACACTGAGTTTAAATAATAAAAAACCAAGGCAAGAAGGGGGCATCAACTAAACTTTATTTTTGTTGAAACACCAAATAATGTTTTAATGAACAACTGAGCCTGTAGCAATGATTTTGGAAGATCAAAGCATGGAAGCAAAGATTTAGGTTTCAACAGCATACCAGCAGAGCAAGGGTAGTAAGAATAATCATTCTAAAATAAATAACAACCAATCCCTAACATTTTCAAGTTGCAAGACATTCCATCTAAGTATTGAATATACTATATGAATTATTTAGGGAAAGGCTGTCTTATAGAATATTCACATTTTACTGGCATTTAGCGAACATAATATGCAGTGGAAAATGTCTAAACATTGGCATGTAGACTGCAGAAATGGTTTGGCCTCAAACAATTTTGTATTCAGTGTTGGCTTCATCAACATTATGGAAAATAAGATTCACTTTTCTAGACCCATCTCAGCTTATTTTTCCTTCCTATTAGTGAGTATCAAAACTCGAGTCACGAGAAACTGGGAACAGGCCTAGTCTGGAAACCTACAGCAGACAATTTAATGTTTGTCTAAATTATTAGACCAGAACAGTTACTAGATCACAGCATTGGACACAATTTTAACAGAGTTTGATCATAACTGCTGTTTGGACTCCAAACAGACGACACAAGTTACATAGACCACCACATACCTATTACTAAAACAAGTGGTGACAATTTTCAGCCCTCAAGCTATTAGCATGCACTTTCTCCATATTTCATTTCTATGGAAGGATTGTGAAGTGGACAAAAATTAAGTTTGCAATAGACTATAAAAGGATACATAAAAATTGGGACTTCAACAAAAGAACCAACTGCATAATGAAAACCCATTTCTGCAGCCACTGGATCTAGAGAGAATTACTGTATGCCCAGTAAGGTTTATAACAAAACTACTGGTAAATACTTAAATAATATATAATAATTAAAAAGTGCAGTATAATTTGCTTTGTGTTCATTTATACGAGTTCAGCTGGCTTTTTGGAAATACTGCACATTAACCAAACCAGCCAGACAGCCAATAGCGATGAAGCACGCACTCCAGGAGCCAGCCAATGTCTTTAAAAGCCTTTAATAACAGCTTAAACAAACGATCCTTACGCGTTTTGTATCCGAAGATACTTACTCATAGGCATAATTAAAAACAGCCGTGACCAGAATTTAAACAAGTAAAAAAGATGTGACATGCAAAGTCAGTCATCCTAACATTAACCCTAAAACATGATATCTTAGCTGAAGTGGAACAATTGCTTTCTTTTTTTGTTTGAACAGTGAAATGCTGATAAATTAACAGTAAAATTGTAAACAATTTATCACAAAAAAGAAAAAAAGAAGCCATTTTTAAATTAAAAATTAAAGTATAAATACTATATAATAATGTAAAACAATCGGAATATTGACCTATTCAAAATTACTGCAAATTATATTTGTGCTGATGTAAACTGATAGCATTAACAGTTGATGTGTAAAGGCTATATAACAAAATTAGTTTTAGCTGTTTTTGAATAAAGGCTTTTAAAGACATCGGTTGGCTCCTGGAGTGCGTGCTTCTTCGCTATTTGTTGTATTACCCCCCCAGCTACGGGTTTGGGGCGCTGCACCCAGCCACCTGACATCTTTGGTGAGTTTTGAAACTATTTCATGCGATTGCTGTGAACAAACATTGTATGCCACACACTGTTTAAAGCTACACCGGAATACGATAGACCCGGGGTTTGTACACCTGGGTCCTACTCTGTATCGGGTGAGCCACAATTTGTGCATTATTGACTGTTGGGGATTGAGCAGCTGTTTTTCTTTGTATACAGCCAGACAGCCATCATAAATGTGGCAATTGCAATTAGGATAAAGCAGACATTTTTAACCTGAATGACACAAGGTAAAACCATTTTGCATGGAAAGCCAACAGGTTCTTGGATTCATTCTAGTTACTCCATGACATTATCACCATTTGATAAACAATTTCCACACATTTAACTTTCACCCCCGCACAGATGGCTCTGCTTATTTCCATATTACTGGAAATTGTAGCAGTCCTCCCTCGCAAGCAGACCCCAGCCAAAACCAAGGTCGCAAGCAAAGCCAAACAAAGTCATGAAGGACTATGATTCGGGAAAGTGTCCCATATTTCATAATTATGAGCAACATTGGACTTGAGAAACAAAACTTATAATTTATCTGTAAACTTTTTGTGAATATTCCATAAGATAACAAAATGATCTGTTAACTAAGCCCTTACGGCATGTGTCCAAGAAACCAGCCAATTCAGCGATCATTTGAAATGAACATATATGTAGCATGTATTTTGCTTCATTATCTGTAAGCTGAAAGACAGATTATAGAACTTTTCTCAGTTAGCGAAGAGTCCTTACAATGTATTATATAATCATTAAAATTATAGTATATTATTATAATTATTATATTTATAAATTAAACTATAAATGTGAAGAAAAATTCAAATTCAGAGTTCTTCTACTACAGTTTTTAGTAGGAGTAAAGAATGGAGACATTGTGCATTACAGACATTCTTCTTCACCAACCAAATCTATGCAAAAACGAATGTAAAAAAAAAAAAAAAGAAGATGATGATGACCACACACATTGCAATATTATCATTTACCCTTTTAGTGGATGAACTACCAGGCAGTGGGGTTTATCCAGTCCCTGGATGACAGCATTTTTAAATGATCCATCAAGCCTTGCCACATTGATTTGTTTCTTATTAGCATCATAACTTGTCCAATAGAGATTTCGAGACACCCAGTCCACAGCCAGTCCATGGGCATTAGGCAGATCTATAAACCGAAGTAAGAAAGGCAATTCATGAGAATTAAAAAGGCGCTATATATATTTTTTATGCAGCTATAGCAAGCCACATAGGGACATTATAAGGAAATAAATGGGAGGCTATTATTTCTTATATTTTTCAGAATACAGAATCCACCATGAAATATTTGACTAAATCTGAACGCTGACCTCTGACATTCACAATCGACCAAAATAATAGCAGTACACAATGCATATGGTTAATGACATTAAGGACTTAGGTTGAGTTTCAGCCAGGCATTCTATATTTGTCTGAATTAGACTCCTGCAAAAAAGGCTGATATTTGGCCAAATCCTCAACAGAATCTGGAATTCAGTGCGTCTCTATTGGAAATTTTGAATAGTTTCACAACTGGAAAAAGAATAAAAGCCCTTACTATACACCATTCTGAATTAAAAGAACAATTTGTGTGAGATTTTAGCAGCATCCTGGTTGTAATAAGGAGAACCAAGAGTCTTCTTCTAAATGTGTTTTCTAAGTAACAGCATAGCCTCACTCACGGATTGGCTTAGCTTTGTCTTCTAAAATAATCGAAAAAGCAAACGTCTCTTGCTAAGATCATAAAAGGTGACACTGAACAAGGAAGAGGACAAAAGGAGAGGAGATGGACCTAGAAAAAGATGTCACAAGAGCAATTGTTAAGTTGGATGATTCTAATGCAGTCCTATGCTAATCATTCGTTCTGCTTTTTAAAGTTGAGCAGCGATTTGATTTTTAAAACAGTTTGACAGTACCCCTTATATACACATATACATTAAGAAAATCCACATACATACACAAGAACTTACAGTATGATCACCACTGTTCCATTTATTACCTGCAGAAACAACAGTCTCCACTCCTGTGCCATTGATAAATGCCCTCTTTATAGTCTGTGTGCGCACGTCAGACCAGTAGATGCGCTGTTCCAGTGCATCATAATCCACCACGGTGACATTGTCAATATCAGGGACAGTGAACGAAATAATATAATTGTAATATGGGTTATCAATATCCACCCCTCTAATTTCCATCTGACGGGCATAGAGCAGGAAATTTCTAAACTCTGAAAGGAACCAAATAGGGTTGTGAGAGTACAGACAGTTTATGTGATGAGATAGGCTATCAATGACAAGTATGCAAAATATATGAAATATTATTTCATTAAACCATAAGATGCAGTAATTGTGGTTATTACCCCATATGTTTTATATAGAAATATCTGTAAACGACGTATGTAGTAGGCATTTCAGTTAAGAAACTATCGCTTCATATATATTATGAGCCATTGGATCAAACTATCCAATTATGCCCCCAAATCTGGTCTAAGGATGGTTGCAGGCTGGTGACTAATCATAGGCATTGGGGATCTATCAAGTGATCTATACAGGCAATGGTATTGTTAACATTTCTGATCAGACTTCCAATAAGAAATGGTATTAGAAACAAGACTATATTTAAACACAAATTGAATCTGTACAGTAACAGTAAACACACAAAAAATTACTAAAGCTACTATTGGAATTGATTCCAAATTAAAACACATGATAAGTATTTAAGACACTCACCAAGACAAGTCTTTTTGTCAGGGGACAGTTTCATGAGATGTGGGCAGGCACAAGAGAAGGACTGATTGTACGTGATAAGGCACAAGTGGCTGCAGGGGCCCCTTCCATCATTTGCAGCACAAGGATTGGGAGCTTAGAAAGAATCAAAATGAAAAGTGAAAATCTTTAAAAAAACAAAACAAAACAAAAGTATGCATATACCCCTTTAATTGTAACATTTATGCTTCAATAAAGTTGTGTTATGTTCTGTACACACCTTGAGGTTGTCGAGATGGATGATAGACTTGAAGATCAAATGGTTGTGTGTTGGTACGTTGCACCACTTTTACATTGTGACCTGTCCATTTGTTGGCCTTTGCTAGTGTGTTAGTCCTCCAGTCTGTCCAGTAGACCTCTCCCCCATACAAAGTGACAGCAAACGGGTGGGATAAGTATTCATTGCCCTTTAACACTTCTATGAGTCCAGAGCCATCATATTTAGCAGAGTATATTGCATCTGACCTGTAGAAAAATGGCAATAGTGTAATATAGGAGTGAGTTGGGTCAGTTCTAATCACGTGATTAATTAGTGGTAAGGCGTTTTTGCTTAGCTTGTTTGCCAATGCCATGAAGCTTTCAGCCAGTACATTTATTTTTCATTAAATTTTTATTCCAACCATAAGCAGTGGTTACTGGGCCCCACAGAAAATGCAATTTAGGGGCCTAAAACATTGGTAAGTTGACCTTTTTTACCAAGATATATTGAAATTCCTCATTAATTAGAACCTTATTAAACCCTTTATACTGCTGCCAAACCCAACTGCAGGTTTTGCTTCCTTCATAAGATTACTACTCTTAATGTGCATTTAGCAACAAGATAGTTGAGGTTTAGGCCTTACATTCCAGCTCCTTTTCACCACCTAACCCCCAACACCAATATATGTTGTTATATGTTGTTATATGTTGTTATATGTTGTTATTGAGCACCATTAGGATATACAAATACACACACAAGCAAAGGTAATATGTAATATTTTTCTGTGTCTTTCCTAATGCTGTGCCTGTGTGTATCTTCCATTATAAATTACACCTGTATTACTAATCACATATTGGCCTCAGACATAGACTTTTTAAATTCTGGTATAGGTCTCTCTTATCAAGTATCTGTAGTTTTTCAGATTCCACAATATATTTTTGTTGACTGACATTTCCATAAATAGAATGTCAATTACACTAACTCATTAAGCCATCTCCATGTTACATTACAATACAGTGCATTGATTTAACCTTGTATTTATCAAATCTGAACCTCCACAACTAGCTAGAATATTCTAATTTTATAGTTAAATGTGTCACAATTCAAGTACACATTTGTAAAACAAGAAAAGGTAAATTTTACTCTACACTTTGTCTGTCGGCAGCTGATCAAAATAATAGCTGGCCATAGCATTAGATTAGATTGTTTTTTCCTGTGTGATCCCATATAATAATAATAAAAAAAAGCTTTAGATATGATTATTTGTGCTGTAAAATGTGTGTTTAAAGTTTCTACACATCTTTTTTAGCAAAAAATAATTTGTAATAATGGATATTGGATGACTTGCCCAACAAAAAAAGAAATTAGTGGTAAAGTCATAGACTCAGGGTAATTTTAAGGCTTTGGTAGGCCCAGAACAAATATCCCTTTTACAGTCTTAAAGCTGCCATTCATGCAATGAACTCTTACCTAGGGGCTGTATAATAAATTATGGTAAATAGACAACCAAAGAGCTATAAATAGGTTAGTCTAGTATACACCTTATTCATTGGGTTTAGGGTATGCACTAAACGTAATGTACAGCTGCCCTACGGAAGTGCAGCCCAATACCTTTAGGGGATTTTTAACTAAACTCCGAATGCAAAAATCACGAAAAATCTGAAAATCTGGCATCTCAGATCTGTCGAGGTTGCATATAAGTCAATGTGAGAAGTTCCAATGATTTTTTTGATGTGTGCTGGGTTTCGTGCAATACCCCGAAGTATTCAGGCAAAAAACTTAAGAATTTGGAGTTTTCGGGTGAAAAATCTGAAAATATCACGAAAATCTGATTTTTTTTCCCGCAAAGCAAATAATAATAAGGTTAAAAAACCAGAGCGGATTTGATCAGAATTTGCAGCAGAAAATGTTGAGATAAAAATCAGATTTTGATAAATAACCCCCTTAGTGTTCTTCTGAAACTCCATATTTTGCAATCTTTTGTCCATTCCCACAGTGCCACAGCTTATAATGCAAGTTCTGCAGTCAGGCAGTGAGTAAAAGCAATTTATCTGATAATAAGATTTAAAAAAGCCTCTCTAGGTTCTGCTCTTTGTTGAAACAGTTGGGAATTCAGCATGATTACAAAAGAATAACATTTCTTTGATTTACTTGTCCTCTGTTACTCTAGTCACTGTCTGGATTATTGAAATTCCATAATAATTACACCTGTCTGTGCTGCCTTACATTTAGAGTAATAGTTGGGATCCATCACCCTTGATTTACTGGGTTGTTATTACTTGGCTAGTTATTTTAGACTTGCTCCTTATTACATCTCTAGTTCTCAAATGCAAGCATCTTTCATTCTTAATTGTTTTTTTTATGTTTTAGCACTATTATACCTTGCATCGAGCCACAGGATACGTTCTTCCAAATAGTCTACAGTGAGCCCATTTGGCCAACCTCCAGAACCTGTTTCTTTGTGTATAGTCCTACGCCCTTCTCCACTCATAGATGCAGCTTCAATTCGAGGCATGCTGGAGTCCCAGTCAGTCCAGAAAAGGATTCTAGATGAAGAAATGAAAGGTCATGATATCAAATGAATAACCAATCACACTCAAACTTTAATAACACAATTTAGCTTCAAAAAAATCTGGGAATTCAAAAACTTGAACTTTATAATATTAAATATATATATATATATATATATATATATATATATATATATATATATATATATATATATATATATATATATATATATATAGTTGTACAGTTGTTTTGTATAATGAAAAGAAATATTATATAATACATATAAATATATATTATTTTGACTGAATAGCAATAGAACACAGGCACTAGAAAAAAAAAATATTGAGAGAGCTTTTCAGTAATGAACTTCAATGTTCAATGTCAGCATGAATACTGGGTATTATTATTTCTTCTCCATTACTCAGTTATATAGAAGATAAGATCTCTGGAAGAGGGGACTAGAACAGAGAAGCCTGTTTCTATTTCAAATCACAGCAATGTACACACATTAATTATTCCCGGATGCCTTGTAATAACCAGCTACTTTTATAAATCCTTAATATTTTAAGAATATGAGAATGCACCAGATTAAGAAAAAACCCTACACAGAATAGATTAGACTGTAATTCAATGACCTCCCTAAAGCAGAAAGAAAAAGGCCTACAGCCAGAAAAACGATCACAGGGAGGCACCACAGAAAATTATACAGAAATCCCTGAACCATGGGTCTAGGACACCGCTAACCAAGACTCTATGACCAAAGCATAAAAATAGAATAGCATATTAGTGGAACCAAAGCGGAGGCATAGCTTTGATTTAATGAGTAAAACAATAGGGAAGAGTCTGGTATAGCTAAAGGCTAAAAAACGGTCTAGACACTTTGCTGATCAGTGAAATAGACAAATATATACAAGATAAAAAGAAACTGTATTTTTGGACAGTAAAATCACACCAGTTCTTGAGGAACCTAACTAAAGTGAAGAGTATCTGCAAGTCATGGATACTACTACAACTTATTTTCAAAACCTTACTCCCTGTCAGGGTTCTCCAATAACAACAGAAGAAAAAATTTGATTAGCTTCTACTTATTGAGCACAAACCCATTACGAGGATCTAAAGCGATGGCTCGAGGGTGTTCGATGTCTCCAGCCAGCAGGGTAGTCCTCATTGTGCCGTTCAACTTGGCCACTTCTATCTGGTCGAGGTTGCTTTCCACCCAATAGATGTTGCCAGCAATCCAGTCTACAGCCAAGCCCTCAGGGGTTGCCAGCCCATACTGAATGATGACCTCAAAACTAGTAAGAGCTATAAGAAAAAATAAGTAAATACAAGCATTAAATTAGGGGCTTAATTCTTTATTTTGTTTTATATTTGTACATATAACAATAAAATTAATACATCATCTTCAATTTCACGTAAAATGTATGATTTCCATATATAATACAATTTCTTATACATATATATATATACAATATTTGTTATGGGTAAGTATACCAGGAATCAGTTGTAGTTAATATTATCCAATAAACTAAAACAATTCATAAGACAGGTAACATATAGCATATAATCAATGATATGTTGTATTTTATTCAATTCACTTTTAATTCCATCTTTTCCTTATTTCAACCATATAGGTCACTATCATAATACCAATGGGTATTTATTTGTACCCTTTTAGATATTTAAACCACCTTGACCATATTTCAACATATTAGGGGTTTAATTCTTATTCTTGACTCTTGCAAAACAATTTAATTTGACTGATTCAATATGATTTTTATGCAGACAAAAAACTGTGAGCGGAGAGCAAACTCACTACAAAGTACTGATGTTTCTAATTCAGTTATTTACTAGATCCACCATCAAGATAGAGTTTTAGTAGTCATACAGAAAAAAAAAACACCTTTTGGGTCTGAGTTGCAACACACTGATTCTCACAATCTCACTTTCAAAACATTTGTCACTTCTTAATACAAACACTCATATATGTGTAGAAGATTCATAGATATTGCCGGCAGACTCAGCTGACAAGGAAGCATTTCATCAGGTAATAAAGGGCTCTGTCAGTACATATTTTGGTATGCTACAGAGTAACCTGACTAAAGGACAATTTGCATTTTGTTTTCCCCTTCTTCCGCCTCCAAGTAATTGCCATCAGACTATAATTAGCATTAAAAGCAAGTTCTGAATGCTAATTAACTCTTGTATCATGATGAACGTTTTCCAGCTAGGAAGGGTATCATTAGAAGCGCTTAATGTGAAATCCGGACTAGACGCCTCTCTAGGCGGGGTGTTGACTTTTGGTTACAGACTCAGACACTTCATTATCAATGCTTTTCCAAGATAAACTTCCCTTGTTACCCTCTACCGTCCATTCCTCTGTACTACTCAACAGGGCAGCCATCAGGGGGGGACAGGGGGGAGAATTGTAGGGGGCCCCGAGGGTTAGGGGGGGCCCGGCCAAGCCACACTTACTTGATTAGATGGGCCCCCAATCTTTCTGAGAGCTGCTGACTTCGGGAAAGGCGTGGACGTTTAAGGGGCCCTGGCCACCAATTTTCTTATAATGTGGGGGGGGGGGGCTGGCCACCAATTTTGGCCACCAATTTTTTTTCCTCATGTGGGGTCCTAGCCACCAATATTTTTTAATGGGGGGCCCTGGCCACAAATGTTTTTTTATGGGGGGCCCTGACCACCAATATCTTTTTATTTTTATTAACATGTGGGAACCCTAGCCACCAATATTTTTTTTGTTTTTTTACTGTGTGGTGGGGAGGGTGGACCTGTAGGTGGGGCTTGCGGTGTGCGCAGTCCCGGGGGCCCAGGAAATTTTGTCGTATGGGGCCCTGTGATTTCTGATGGCGGTCCTGCTACTCAACACACACACATACACAGAGCTCTGCCGGATAAATGTGGTACCAACACGACATCAATGCTAGTATACAATTTTTTCTAACAAGAGGCTTTAAAGCGGATCCTTTCAACAACTATAAAATAATAGGCTGTAAATGATTATTTTGTTCACTGGGCTTTTTTTTTTATCCCTCCAAGTCACATGAACAGGTCGGTATTTTAAAATTGAGCAACTGAACTTAAGAAACAGCATATGAACAAATGAACTTGTCCATGCAGTATATAAATGATGGGCATTGCAAGAGACAAGCTTTAACATGTATATTAAAGGAACAGTAACACCAAAAAAATTAGAAAAAAGTAGAATGACAATATAATTTACTGTTGTGCTGCACTGATAAAACTGGTGTGTTTGCTTCAAAAATAGTACAATTGTTTATATAAACAAGCTGCTGTGTAGCCATGGGGGCAGACAATAAAGTTCAGGATATACAGTAGTTAACAGAGAAGTTCTGAAGAATCCCATTGTATACTACAGAGCTTATCTGTTATCTGCTGTGTAGCCTGTGCCTTTTCTCCTTTTTCAGCTTTGAATGGCTGCCCCCCATGGGTGCACAGCAGCTTGTTTATATAAACTATATTTGTGTTTATAAAACAAACACACCAGTTTTACAAGCCGTATATGTTTATATTTTTATTACTTTAAGATACAATTTTTTTGGTGTTACTGTTGAATAAGAAAAATGTCACATATTCTTACAAGTAGTTGTTATATGAAAATCCATTATCCAGGAAGCTCAGAAATAGAACAACTCCACTGCCCATAGAGTCTTATTGAAAGAAACTATTTAATTTTTTCAAAATAAATAGTTTTCTTGTCTGTAATACAACCGTATCTACATGAAGAGGATAATATCCATGCTGATGGCAAAACAATTAAGATTTTTTTTTAATGATTTGCAGCAATAAAGCATTTTGAGATTATAGTCCCTGTACCTAAATATTGTTTTGGACTTGCAAAAGTGTGACTTACCACCACTTTCAGACAGCTTTCCACGATAGATCTTGTCTTCCACCACATCTGTCCAGTAGAGGGTGCTCTCATTCAAGTGGAAATCCAAGGCAATGGTGTTTCGCAGACCAGGCACGAGGACACTATAATCCCACTTGTTCAAATCAATACGTCGAATCTCATGACGATTTGAATAGATGATGAATGGTTTAAATGGATCTGAAGAAAGAGATTGCAAAAAACAGGGTTATCTCCTCAAACCAAAAATGTGTTCATGGCAGGCATGCATTGTAGTTATACTTTCTTATAACTTTATGTTTCAAGAGAACCAGATTGTAAAAAAAAAAATTCTACTTTCCTGAAATGGTTTCAGAATGCTCATTTTATCAGTTCCCATTCCTAAATGGTTGTTTTGAGAGTGCAGTTTGCATTACTTATGTGATTATTAGCATGGCTGGGAATCTAGGCATTTGCACGGCTGTTGAGACACGCGAGGACCCTGTGGTTGTGCAACACTCAAAAAGCCGAGCTACCATACCATAAAGCACCAGCAGCAGGAAACAGCCATAAATCATCCTCGCCTGCTATGAAAGGAAAAAGTCATCTGAAAGAGCTATTTACATACCCATGATGTGAATTATTGGAAGAGAAAACTGTAGTCAAAGAACATCATGCTCCAAAGTGAAAAAATATTTTTATTATTCAAATGAACCCAAAACCCAAACTTATGGTACGTGAAACAGAGTTTATAAACGGTTTTCAATGGATAAAATTAAGCCGTTAATTGTTTTTTCATAATACACAAAACTCACACATACTAACACCCTTTTTCTAGCTGGAGTTAATACTGAACTGTGTCCCAGAGATGCATCAATAAAGTTGACCGTCAGTCAGAATCCAACTTCCCAAACCCTGGCACTGTAGCAGTTGCTGATCTTTCCCTTTTAGCAGCAGCATATTTTAGAGATTTCTCCCACTCTTCCCTGCAGAACTCTTCAACTGTATATCTAATCTCTACAGATTTTCGTTAAAAGGACATGTTATGTGGTGGATTCCCTAACATTAAAAAAAAAAGAATTTGCATTTCTTTAAACTTTTTGCAGTGTTTTCCAATGGGTTAGAAATGTATTTTTGAACAGTTTGTTATATTATGATCTACAATGACCTACAAAATTCCCCTGTGCAAACACAAGAATGAGAATTTTCCTTCCTGGCCGAGTCTTTCCACCCCACCCCCTTAAAAATGTAGACTAAAAAAACATGTAGATAAAATGCTGAAAACCTGTTTCCTTTATCCAGGGAGAATTCTAAAAATTCTAAAAATCCTTTAACAAATTGCAAAAAAATTTCACTTTACTTAAAGAAATAAAATAAGTCTTCATTAAAGACAAAAGTTCTGCTTTATTTGATGATAATAAATGAAGGCAACTATACAAAAAAAATATTAGAAATCATCTAAGAAACAACTATTCTTTACCCTTAAAGTGATACTGACACAAAAAATTCTCTTTTCAAAATATTCATCTACATTAAAAGTTACCTATAGCTCATATACATTAAAAGTTACCTATAGCTCATATACATTAAAAGTTACCTATAGCTCATGTTGATCGTTTTTCACTGATAGTTCTTCTTTTGTAAGTAATTGTCACTTGAAGTTCTTAAACCTGACTGTCCCTTCTCAACCTGTCAGTTAGAGTTTCTAATGCTAACAGACTCCTGCTGCACAAATATGGCAGCCCCCTCATAGAGGAACAGGGTAGTAAGAAAGGTAATGTTTTCATTAGCCAAATACTTTTATGGCAAAATTATAAATAGCATTCAAATACAATATTATGATAGATATTAAAAAAGGTTATTTTCTGATGTCAGTATCTCTTTAAATATTTACATCAGAAAATGAAAATTTAATATAAGCTTCCTCATACTGAAGTAAGAAACTTTCTAAATACAATCAATTAAAAATTCTGCATTGTTTCTGAAATAATCACGTTTATATTCACTATCCCTCTCTCAGCATCTGTTTCTCTTCATTCTGTCTTCATGCAGCAGTTGGGTGTCAGATGAATGGTCCAATCTATCTTATAGAGGGGCTCCCTTTCCTAGCAGATGTATTAGAGCTCCCTCAAATAACGGATTCAAATACAAACAAAATAACTGCCTTTTGCACAAATTCTGCATGTAGAGTGACATGATTTCTGGTGATTTTAATAAGAGTGAGCTTTTAGGCAAAAGGAGCCCCCCTATAACATATATTGGATCATTCTGACACCCAACTGTTGCATAACGACAGAATGTGAATATAAACTTGATTATTTCAGAAACAATGCAGAATTTTTAATTGATTGTATTTAGAATAAGAATTGTATTTCAGTATGAGGAAGCTTATATTAAATTCTCATTTTCGCGATAGTCCCCCTTTAAAGTCACCCAAGACTGCGTATATACTTCTGCACAATGATATATCTGTCCTATCATGATTACATGCCACATGAGCTTTATAAAAACGGAGTGTCCTCAATAAGATGGGAACCACCTTATTGTTGCTAGAAGGCAGTAGAGTTTAGTGAAAGGAAAAGTGAATAGTCATTTTGCTACAGTTGTTTCACAGTAACCTCCTCGAGCCTCCAGCACAACAAATGGACTGATGTGCATGTGCTTGTGCATGGTGGCGCTTTATAAATAAACAATATTAACAAATACAAAAATAACTATTTTCCATTTTATTTTCATCTCGCCCTGCTTTTGAATTATATTTGCCTCTTTCCAGCTTTCTACTGCACTCTGACTGTTGGTTCCTTATGAATATATTCAGTTCAGATATCTCAACTCCCAAGGACTGAACTGAATATATTCATAAGGAACTGAAATGTCCACTTTGCCCAGCATGACCGTGTACTAGAGTTGTTGTATAGCACGGGGGGGTTCTGGAGGAACGCCATTTTGTTTCTATGTACTGTATTTACTGTATATGGCTGAAATGACAATAAAATCCACTTGACTTGAAATATCTTGTATGGCATGGCATAGAGATTCAATTTAAGCACTATTACTGCACAATACAGGGTAAATTAACAAAGCCAATGAAGGCGGCATAAATGAAACCACTGTACACATGGAAGTCTACGGAAGCTGAATATAGTAACAAACAACTACATTCCAATAATGTTTTTAAATATTCAATAGGGGAGCTTAATCTGGGTCAGGGACCAGCTGCCTAACACAGTAGCAGATTATACATTCCTGGTGTAAAGCAGACTGGATTATTTTTGCCTTTACCGTTACTTTCTCAAATGCCCATGTCCTCCCCCTAAAACATACATTTCTATTCCATTATCAGTTCAAAACGGCTTTGATGCATGTTGCTGGACTGTTACTTTCCATGGGAGACTTAAAAATGATCTATGCATCTTCAAAACAAGCAGAAATCCCAAATTCTGGCACCTATTTCCTAGAACAATTGGTCTATTATATGGCCTTGTTTATATGCTGAATGTGCCTCTCGGAGAGGGACAGAGTCTGAATGAATAGCTGGGTCACGGTTCTCTTTGGCACACACTAAAAGCCGACTGAACTTATTTGCTTGAAACTAATGGCCTCAGGTACTAGTATAAGGATTTCCCCTTGTATTAGCGCTTTGGACTGTACGACAAAGGCCCAGCTATTGCAACTATGAAGCATTTATTTTCATTAAAACACTTAATAGAAATAAAAATCTTATAACTAATGAACATTTCCTGCTAAAATAGGAAACACCACAACAGAAATAGTAAACATGCATAGGGTTTAGCATATTTAGGCAGCAACAAAGTATGCATGATTAATTCTAATAATGCCGCTCCCTAATATTGTCTTCACCCTGGTGGTGCCACAAATAAGGTCAATATGGTTACAGTAGTTCTTTATAGTGATGGACGGATCTGACCCGTTTCTCTTCACTGTAAATTCACAAAACGGCAATTTGTGGAAAAGCATTAAAGTCTACGGGCGTCAAAAATTTGAAATTTTTTTCTGTACAGTGACATTTTTTTTCTCCAATTTGCGTCACTTTCGTTGTGACTTGGTGAAAAATTTTGCTCATCACTAGTTATTCAAACTACTTTGTTGAAGTAAAATTAAAATTAATATTACCTACCATTTTCAGTAATTGATATTACTCTTCCATGATATGCCCTCTGTGTGATGGTGAGAACTTTCTAGAGACAATAACACACGCTGATAGACAGCTAACCTATTCCAAACTAAAGAAAATGAGGACCTCCTGGCTACCCACCTAGACTCCTGCAGCTCTCTTTGTCTGGCTCTAGCATCCATCCTTCATAGCATGAGCACTTGACCGTGTCCTTTTCTTGCTCACACCGCTGACTGCAGCGCAGATGCTTGGCGCAGTAACTTTGGATTTGGCAAGTCTTGTTATCAGATCCTGGCTCCATCCCCAAAGGACATGAACACACAATCCCTTCGCCTGGTGCAACAGTGCAGTTATGGCTGCATCCACCATTGTTTAGTGAGCATTGATCTATTCACAAAACAGGGAAATAAATACAGTCACATACAGAGAAAGCATGCTAATCTGGTCATATTTCACTGTAAACAACTATACTATATCCTACTAAAACAATATACAACACATTATCTTGGCAAGGAAATGCAGAGTGAAATTCCACCCCCCCCCCCATCTTGGCAATGTATATGTTTCTTAACATATGAAACTATATAAACATCATAAGAGAACACATGAATGGCCTGGAGGACTAAATTCCACCAACCTGCATACAACAGGCTTTAGGGAGATTATTAAAGAAACCTAGCCACCTGTTATTAGCTTCCAGTGTATGAGATTGGAATAAGTGGACACTGAGCCTAGATAAGATTAGGTAAGAGAATGTTTTAATAAATCTGCCAGATTGCCTGAATTTTTAAAAACAAATATATAAAATATTGGACTTAGGTGCAGAGTTGGCTAGGAGCAGAAGTGAAATTGGTGATGGTCCTGTTGATCTAAATAACCAAGTAGAGACAGGCCAAGTACTTGTGACGCTAAGTATCTGAAACATTACCTTACCCGATAGTGAGAAGACATAGCACTGGTAACAATACAGCTGCTTAGGAAGGGCAGATCCTTGTAAAAACAACTGCATATTGGTAACTGCTCGGGCAGCACATTTTTTGGATAAAGATAATGCTTTCAAATGCATGAGCCCTGACCATGCCCATATCAATCAGACATTTACTGCGAGAAACACACCAATAAATTGCTAGCATTCAGGTAACTTTATGACCCCATAGTCATGCATCATGCTTGGAACTGCTAAAACGGCCTTTGAAGTCTACAGGAGAAAAGAACTATAAAATGTTATTATAATAAGCATTTTAATATCTTAATGTATATTTATTTGCTTTTGTTGTATTTTCCCAAAGTTCTGGTAGAACTATGTGCCCAGCCAGTAAGCAAGCATGTCAAAAGACCTTTATCTCCCAGAAAAGGAAGCCGGCAGGGGACCTGGCCTGGTAGTTGAGAGGATGCGGTGTGATATTACTGTGGCTTCTTTTGTACTTATAATAGGCAAGCAGGGAAAACTCATAAGTCTATGCCAACATGACTATGACTATATACAGCAATTTTGGAAAAGCAGAGGGCACAGAAAATCTCTTTCCACCATCCTTTCAATGAGGACCCAACCTGTGAATGCCCTTCTGTGTGTACCATCTTTAAAAATGCAGACTTGCATGTGTGTTGGCAGGAGTAATCTGGCTTCTTAGAAGGATCTTCTGTTTAATCTGTGACAAGAAGCATGCACAGTTGAAGCCATGTCCAGATCGGTTTTAAATGCACATGCTCCTGCAGTAATATACAACAGAGAAGCGGTCCTCAACAAATATGGTCTCCTTCCATGCACTTATTTTAGCCTTGAGTAAGGGTATAGAACTCTTATTCACTCTCCTGAAAACTGACACATTAACAGTCCAAAATCAAAGAATAAGCATAATTTAATAAAACAAATCTCTAGGTTTAGCTACAAAAAGTCGTCTACATTCTCATCAGTGTATATATGAAGGGATGCATTCCATGGTCACCAGTCAGTAGCCATACATACCACACAGGTCTCCTTCATCAGAACCATCTCCACAGTCATCCTTTCTATCACAGAGCTTCTCTGGAGGCAGACAGATGGAAGTGTTGTTGGCACAAGTGTGAGATGGAGATTTGCACACTAGAGATTCACAGTTCTCTTCATCGGAATTATCTTCACAGTCGCTGTCTCCATCACATACCCAGGCTTTACTGATGCACCTGGCTGTCAAGAAGATAGAGAACTCACACTGAAACACCTTCATGTAAAATGACTGATAGATGTTTTTGGTATCTAGGTGCACTAACCTATTGCAACCAATCAGCAGGTAGCATTTACAGATCACCTGCTTAAAAGCAAACATCTTTTTGGTTGCCATTGGTTACTGCTCCTTGGGCACACTTTGTGGAGACAATGGAACATATTTCATGAGAAAACGTATAAGCCTTATTAACTTACTTAGTGCTAACAGGTATTGTTTTTATTGTATTGCAGTGGGGAATTTCCATGTCAGACCTCAGTGCAGTCATACTAACCTCTGTGCCACGATGCTACCCTGTTCTCTAACTTAGTTTGGTTGCATAGATCTTAAAAGAGAATCTATGTCTACAGCATTTTTTTTTTTTAAAACATTCATTTTAGTCGTTTCTGAGAGAAGTTTTTTTGAGTTTTAAAGTGCTAATAGTAGGCCTTTGGCTCAACAGCACAGTGAATGGAACACCCTAACTGTCTATGCACCTTGGCTCTCTTTCAGAGACCAATGTTGAATCAAAAATCTGATATGAGCAGTCTCAAATCAAGTATTGCCACATTAAAAACTAGACAACTATGCTATAAATAAGCACACAGCAGATCAAATTCTAATGTTTTATATTACAGGAGACACTTTTTAAAGGTGCCTAAAAAGTTGCATGTGAACTCTGTAGGTACAGGGGTAGTTTGCCATCATAAAACATTTACAACTTTAAATATGAATTCCTTTCATTTTCCTCCATCACTAGGATAAAGTGTTAAAATCTGATACACTCGTTGATACATTGCTCAGCAGCATCATAGAACTATTAGAAACTAATGTTATCAAATATACCAGTTACACATTAGTAACCCTCAGGTAGCATGTGCACAGTGGGGCTAAAAATGGCCAGTACATAGTGGAGATTTCTGCATTATGAATTTTAAACATACTGAAATGCAAAAATTATGAATATGAGGAATTATCCAACCATAAATGTGTATAGCCTGCTGCAGTCTTGGAGAGCTACTTGCTGGACATTCCTATCGCAGTTAAGACTTCCATAATTTAACCAAAAGTCAGTGGTTTTGAAAGGAGACTGAATTACCATTCATTATTTGGAAAACACATCCAAATGAATAATAGAATAATGCTTTGTAGGGTGAAATTCCCTATGCCACCAGCTATGCTGAGAGAGAAAGCAGAACTATCTCTCTGTAAAAACCACAAAAAGGGTTCTTCCTGTTAATGCTATACATGTAGTGATTTATTTCCGGCCACTGGTGGTTGGCCAGGCCTCTTGAAATCTTTTAATCATACTTTGTGCAGCAGTTAATCGTTTTTCATGGGGTTCCAATTTCAATGTGTACTATAGAGTCAAAATCATGTAGACACCCCTTCTTATTAAAAATGGTTATTTAAGCCACAACCATCGCTGCTAATACAGGTGCCACTTCAGACTTTCTTGACAATTCTGTGCTTTCTACTTTCTAGCAAGAGTTTGGAAAGACCTTCCCTTTTTAGCAGAATAATAGCACTGTGCACAAAGTAAGGTCCATACCAAATTAGTTTGATAAGCTACAAATAGAAGAACTTGATTGGCCTGCACAAAGTTCTGAATCAACCAAAATTAATATGTGTGGAATAAACTGGACTGCAAAGCAGGCACATAGGTGTTGCAGCATGAACCAAAATACATAATAATACCCCTGCTTTTGCAATGAGATGTTGGACAGCAGGTGTCAAATTAATTTGACCATAAAGTGTGGCTTACAGCAAGTATACATTTATCAGGAAAACAAGTATATATACACTGTAAAGGGAATTAATTAAACAATTTGCAAGTTTTAAACAGTTATCTTACCGGAGTCCTTGCAGCCAAATTTTACATTGGGATCACAAGCATGTGTAACACCATCGCAGTTCTTTTCATCACTTGTGTCCATGCAATCAGTGTCCCCATCACAGCGCCAGCGGCTAGGGATACAGAGCCCATCTAAACGGCATTGGAATTCATCGATGTGACAGCCTCCAGGTGGACGAGTAGCTGTATAAACAGAGACCATATGATTTTTTTCTATTATGCACAGTATGGAGAACAGAAAAATAGGTTGTCTCACATTATACATGACATTTTTGTCCTGAAGAAATGTGTGTAATGACCCACACTAGGACATATAAACAGACACAGCTGATCCACCAACATCTGGGGAGTAAGAGATCCTTGACTTCTGTCCAATTACTGGAGCATGGGGGTGGTGTTAGAATATTTTTAACATTACTGAACTCCAAATGAAAGCTACAAAAATGAGCCATTTTTATGAAGGCTGCATGGCTTGGTTCAATGAGTTCAAACCGGACAGAAAAGGGGCTCGCTTATCTTGTTACCTTGATTGGTGCAATTAGCATGAGTCTCATCACTATAGTCCCCACAGTCATTGTCTCCATCGCATGTCCAGTGTTCAGGGATGCAGCGACCGCTATTGCACTTGAACTGAGTGCTGGAACAGGAATGGCTACACCCGTCCTCATCGCTGTTGTCCCCACAGTCATTGTCTGAAGAAGAAACATTGGTGTAAAGGAATAGAAAGAAACTTAAGGAGGCAATGCATGAAAAAAAGCAGCAAAATGTAAATCTGAGTTGGTCACCTGAAAGCAAAACCAACTTGTACTTAGCTTGTTCTTCTGGAAATGCATCTGGTAGTCTGTTCCATTTTAAATATATCTGACCAATATATTTGAGCAAGTAACCAGCTCTGAATTGCTAGACTTCTATTGAAAACAGATTCCAAAAATGGCCAGTTCTCACTCATAATTTAAAGTGTTTGCTTTAAAGAATGCCCTCTCATACCCACCAACATTGGATATAAATAGGGTAATGACGTAGAACGGGTGGATCAGTTAGCAGCATGACTGGAACTCGCAGTATGACCCAACCATACACTAATTCACCTGCACTGGTCTAGGGGAAATCCTCCAGACATATTGGTGGAACTGTTCATGGCATCATGTTTTGAAAAAATTTTATTTTCACTTAAATATGTTGCTTTTTAAAAACTAATAACACGGCTGAAAAAATCATAGTTGGTCATACAAATGAAAATATCCATAGAAAATGTGCAATAGGAAGTCCAACTGAAAGCAAGCAGGAAAGCCAGACCCTCCCAACCAAGGCACGGTTATAGCAAATGCTTATGCATTCCCAAACTCTAGCTGCACAGAGAGAGAGGGAGACACACACAGAGACTGCATAGATCAGCACATGCACCATGTGTAGAGACAGCTCCCTACCAAACCTTAGTGGACCTCAATCCAAAACAGAGAACCAAAACAATGTTACAATCAATGGAGAAATTTAGTGGAGCAAGGGTTTCTCATTTACTGTCAACTGAATATTATTTTATTGTTTCCAGACATATAACTGGTGGTCATTTTTTTTTTTTAATCCTCTCAATCCTTCCACTCTTTTTTTTTTTTGTTAATTCTTTACAGCCATGACCTCTAACTACACACAGTGGTACATGTCAGATTTAGCAGAAGTTGGTTCATTAAACCTTGCATCACATCTGAATGGTTTGTCCTGCTTTGTATTCAAGCAACCACCTCATCATCTGCCATGTGTCTAAAATAATGATGGATTTTCTTTCAATGAGGCCTTGTCCCATTGTCACGCTGCTGCACTAAAAAGGACTCGGCTGCCCTGAAAGAGAATAATGGGTATTCCTTTTTGTAATTTTCAAAAACACTGTTTTTGAACAGAAAACCTTTCCCTAGAATGGCCTTGGATGCAGTTGTGTGGCATGAGGATGCATTGTGTGTGACTGCCATCAAACCACTGTTCATTTTCTTTTGTTTGTTTTTATTATTTTCAAACAATGTTCACAGTTGACTGCAAAAAGTCCAATGTAGTATCAGTTTCTAATTTAATATACTGAAGATGTCACATAAAGGCCCCTGTTGTAACTATACAACACATAGAGCTGCTTTCCTAGTATTCGATTAAGATCAAATCTGGCTGTGAAAATAAAGCACAGAACATCGCTCTGCTACATCTAGCTTCTAGCATTCCTATGGTGCATTTTGAGCTATGCACTAACCGGCAGGCTTTGGACAGAGCCATTCCCACAATCTGTTTCTGAAACCCACAGAAACCAACCCAAGACACGACATTCAACACAATGCACAAAAAAACAAGATAACAGAGAGGACACACACACAGCACAAAAACTAGAAGGACATTTGAACGATCTGAATAGTTTCTGATGTAGTGAATAAACGTGCCTTTAGGGTATCACATGAGGCCTCACAAGCATCTCCATTACAGATATGCTGGTAAATACCTCAGTAGCTGAGTGAAAGAGTGTTTGGATAAGATTTTCTATTTCTGGACAAGGTGCTGATTAGGAAATATGGTCTTCCCATAAACATACAGTACAGGTAAAGAGAAAGCGGCAAATCAAATATGATTGCAACTGTACCTGTCTGGTTGTTTAATTCTCTGTTCTGCTGGCAATTCCATTTTTGTCATGATGCAAAACTCATTTATTAACAGTGGGCAAACTTGTGAATGACCCCATAGGACCTTATCAGATAATGATTTTCTGTATGCTACCTGCATATTGTTGACTGGTTGCTACTAGTCACTGCACTAAGAGGATATTGAGGATAGTGTTATTAAATGAGCTCCAATAAATCTCTGGCATTTATGATTTGCTTCTAATTAAAAGCTCATTCCTCCAGAAAATGTCCAATCCCAAGTCTGGCATGAGTTTTCAGTAATAGTAGTAGTAATAACAAAGACGTAAAAGTAGGGAGGGGTGTGTGTATGGATGCTGGGTTTTCATTTGGAGGGGTTGAACTTGATGGACTTTGTCTTTTTTCAACCCAATTTAACTATGTAACTATGTAACTATGTACATATTTTGGCTGCAACTGGGTAAAGGGTTTAAAAGTACATCATTGGTGCGCACTTTTGCATATGTTACTGCAACATCATAGATTGTTAGCAGTCTAAATTGTATAGAAATAAACACAGTCAGGCAAATAGGCCATCCAAATCATCGCAGATGTGTCCAGTTTTAGTCTGAAATGAGGTTGGTAGTGTTTTTTTTTTTTGCCAGGCATGGATTTCGACACAACAAAAGGTCGCCAAGTCAAAATTGAGCTGAGACAAAAAAGTTGCCACAAGAAAAAGCCCATTGAGTTTAAAGGAGAAGGAAAGATTAAAACTAAGTAAGCCTTATCAGAAAGGTCCATCTAAATATACCAGTAAACCCCCAAAGTAATGTTGCTCTGAGTCCCCTGTCAAAAGAAACACAGCATTTCTTTCCTTCTATTGTGTACACATGGGCTTCTGTATCAGACTTCCTGCCTTCAGCTTAAACCTCATTGCCCTGGGCGTGAGCATGCTCAGTTTGCTCCTCTTCCCTCCCCCCCTCCCTTCTCTGCTGTAATCTGAGCCCAGAGCAGGGAAAGACTCAGGCAGGAAGTGATGTCACACCATGTTAGTACTGCAGCTCCTATCTTAAACAAACAGAGAGTTTCTAAGGATTTTTACTCAAGTATGGTAAAACATTCTACAGAATAAATATAGCATTCTAGCTTGCACTATTGCAGCTAATCTATTGGCAATAAAATGCCTCCGTAGCTTTCCTTCTCCTTTAATGCATTTGGAGTGAGAAAAAATAGTTGCGCCCATTTTTGTCGCGTATAAAACAATTTTGACACCCATTGACTTCAATGCAATTCGCTCATCACTAGAGGTTGGTGAAATATGTGGCCGGACATTATACGTAAGAACGGCCAGTTTAGTGCACTTACCATTATCACAGCGCCAATTGATGTTGATGCATCGCCCGCTGTTACAAGTGAATTGTGTGAGAGGGAAGCAGGTTGGATAAGCTGTTGAAAGAAAGTAAAATGGTAAACCAATGTAGGGCACCTCTTAAATTCTCCAGAGATTCTCTAAATGCCTTATGTCTAGATTACTTGCTTCCAGGTTTCTGATGTACAGTACCATCTATTTTTGTATCCTATCTGAGCTTGAAAGGCTAGCTATCTTGCATAAATTTGCAACCATATTTTATCCTATTATTACCCTATAACAGGACTTTTTTTTCTGGACAAAAGATGTTTCCGAAATTTGGATCTCCATACATTTAGTCTACTGAAAAAAATGTAAACATTAATTAAACCCAAAATAATTATTTTGCTTCCAATATGGATTAAATATAGCTTTTATATGAATAGGGTTCAAGTATGGTATGGGACCTCATATCAGAATGCTCTGGGCCTGGGGTTTTCTAGATAAGAGATCTTTCTGTAACTTGCACCTCCATACCTACTTAAAAAAAAAAAAAAAGAAAACAAACATTGAAACATTAATGAAAACCAATAGGATTGTAATGCCTCCAACAAGGATTCATTCTATTTTAGGATGAAGTACAAGGTACTGTTCTATTTTTATAGAGAAACAATAAATCATTAAAAAATCTAATTATTTCATTAAAATGGAGTCTATAGGAAATGGCCTTTTTCTAATTATTTTATTATTACAGAGAAAAGGGAAATCAAAAATGTGAATTACTACTTAAAATTGAGTCTATGGAAGTTATCCTTCCAGTGATTTGAAGCTTTCTAAATGGTTTCCAGATAACAGATCCCATACCTGTATTATTATCATCTGGAGACTAAAGGGAATGTTGACTTATGTCAAGAGAGGCATGTTCAGTAACAAATACATTTCTCAGTTTCAGAACTAGGTGTTCTATGCCATGCCAATTGTTGAAGGGATCACTCTGCTACCTTGATACCCAGTTCAGAAATATTTACCTAAGAAGAGCCAAGGCAGTATAAGATTTAACTACTGAACATGGTCGAGCCCTTCATGGCTCATTTACATAGTTAATAAAATTAATGTATCGCACTGCCAGCTAATGAGCTTAATACTCTATTAGCTAGTCGCAGTAGTTAAAGCCTGAGCTGCCCTGACACTGCATCTGCATCACCAATTTACTTTATTATAAAATACAAAGAAAAGGGACAATTTCTCTATTAAATGAACACACATCTATTGACAAAGCTAAAGAGTTATTTCTGCATCAATATGGGACAAGTTCTGACAGCTTCAATTCCCACAGCAATTAAGGATTTTAAGTATGCAGATTGCATTGACAGAACAAAATCCGTTAAACCTGTGAGTTGCCCCAGTCATTGCTAAATGTGCAGTGCCCAAGATCTTCACAACAATTGGCTTTTGGGTGGTTGGGAGCAATGTTCCCTCTAATTTCTTCTTGGACGTGTGCACAAAAGAAAAATTTTTAGAATCGTGTGTGCAAAATTGGTGTAAAAATGTTTTCACAGAGATGGCAGAACCTAAAACAAAGGAGTCCTGCTGTCCTTACAACTACAATTTCGAGTATCCGAGTTTGGTATGAAAATGCTATAATACAGAAGGTTATCGATCTTACCGCACTTTGAAGATTCATCTGAGCGATCACCGCAGTCGTCATCCAGATCACAGGTCCAAGACAAGGGAATACAACGACCACTCGCACAGGAAAACTGATTAGATGGGCAAGTACGAGCTGTATAAAGGGATAAAAAGAAGATAAAGAGATATACAGTATACAGTGCAATCATTACAAAATAAAAAAAATACAAAATGTAGACTAAGGTAGAAAATCAGAGTGCAGGAAATAAACACTAATCTTCACCTGAGCAAGTAGAGTTGGATTCATCCTCGCTGTTACCACAATCATTATCACCATCACACAGCCAACGATTGGGGATGCAACGGTTGTTCTCACATTTGAAACGGTCGGAGGGACAGGTATGCTGATCTGGGCATGGACAGAATAAAGAATTTAGGAATGAATCCCCCAAAAAAATATTAATTTAAATAAGGTACAGCACAAGCCTTTGTCATCATTATAATGTCATATTCCCTTTTCCCTGTCCTCGCCAGTCTGGCTCTTTTATCTGGAACTTTCATGCCTCATATGTCTTCATACATCTTTTGTCCCTATAGAATCCTTTATAGATGCATTTGATATTATATCATAGACCGCACAGCCGAACATGTTATGAATATTGGACATATTTAATGGACAGTATCAGCCAACAGCAAACGCTGTATATTGCTATCCTTGCCCACATCTATTATGCCTGTGTATTCATGGTTCCTGTCACATTATCTTTCTCAGTCATCCAGTCTCCATTACACCATGGACAATCTCTAAGATCGAATTAATAAGAACCAAAACACCAGGGAAGAAAAACTACTTTACTACCTCTATGGCTCAAGCTTTAAGTGGCTCAGCTGGGAAGTAGGAAGGGGAAAAAAAAGACAACTTCTTTCATCAATTTGTAATTCAAATCATATCTTGTACATTTTTTGGCCTGGAGATAACCAGCCACTGCTTCTCTCTTGCCTTGGTTGACTCAGAAAAACAGAAGGTAATAGAATACTGTATATGTTTTACAGCTCTGCTTTTGAAGCTTGTCCTCTGAACACAGAAGCACTGCATGGTATTTCAATATCTACCCAGGAGCACAGTTGGATCGATTCCCAAGGCGCATTTGATTTTTCTTCCATTAAAACAATGGTGGAAAGCGTTGTGCTCAAGGCCATCAAATGGTTATGAAAGGTGTATGGCTTTCAAGTAATAAATCACTCTTTTATTTAAGAACATATTGTGCTGTAAATAAATATAATCTAGCACACTGCTGTTTGCAAGTAGACTATAGAGAAATTGATTAGCTGTATACTGTAGCTGACCAGACATTCTACATCCAGACCCATAGATATATCTGTCCCACTCAAATACTTACGGCAGAGCTCTGGGGCCTCATCACTGTTGTCCAAGCAATCATTGTCACCATCACACTTCCAACGCTCCTGGATGCATCGACTGTTCTTACAGGCAAATTCACCTAGTTGGCACTGGGGAGGAGGGACGTAAGATGGGTTGGCTTGAAAAACAAGGAAAAAAAAGATGAGCTGCAGAGCTTGGCATCCTAAAAACAGAGCTAATTAAGAAGAGCACCAGGGAATGCTGTGCCTTATAAATCCATCGGCATTTATCTTTGGGGAATTAAAGAGAAGGCTGATGGCTGCTATAAAAGCCAGAACTAAGGGAAGCCACTAGGAAATCATGCAAAGCAGAGCATCATAAGAACATCATTAGAACATCATTGCATACAAATATCATAGGTCTGTACAATAGGGAAGTGAAAATGAAAAGAGTTGCAATAACTTAACAGCTGCACACTGTTAAGTGACATTCAATGTTTCTCCCAGATGTTTCCCATCTTTTTGTACAGTTCAGTTACACATACTAGCAACCCCTGATACACTAGGTCCATTGAGGTGTATTTGTTAGGACACTGAATGAGAAAACTTTGCATATTTGAAATTGCATGGATTATATATATTTGGAACATTTTCCTGTAGGTCATTTGATACCATTTTCTGAAGGACATTCCCCTGCTGTGAGTTAAACAACAGACTCTATGAATAAAACATATACATAGTACATAAACATACATTGTTTTGCTGCTATACCAAACAGAAGATGAGCGATCTAAAAAAAAGCCTACCTTTGCAGGTGACACCATCATCATCCAGAATCTGATCTTCAGCACAGGCACACTGTCTGCTCCCAGGAACAGCAAGGCAAAGGCTACTGCATCCCCCATTATTCACACGGCAGGCATTGGAGCCCACTTTAAAAAGGAAAACATATGCATAGTTAACAGTCAGTCTAAAACAATCCAATTCATTGTGGTCACATAACCCTAAATGTGATGAGAAACACTGGAGTTCATGGTTCCCCATAAGAGATGCAGTAGACAATTCATATCCCTACAATGTGCTTCATACTGCAGTCAGAAAAGGTGCCCAATGCCCCAAACCACCAGCACCACTCCCCTATCCTATCCCTGGTGGTGCAGGGGTATTGGCTACCAGCAGCTACAGGTCAGCTTCCAATATACTCAATAGTAGGTAGAAAATGCAGTTTTATGCAATTTTTATGGCAAATTTTATGGCATACAGTTTACCTTGCTGCTGCTGGGCATCATACATCCTAATTTCAAAGATGGGTGGCCTTTCATTTCTTAAAAGTGTTACAGTTTTGGAGACTTGATCCAGCCGGTAGATGCTACCACTTCGGTATTCTGTCCAGAAGAGATAGCTTCCATAGTGGCAAAGGCCAAAAGCATGGTTCAGTTCCTGACCTTCGTAGACAGGCTGTGGGAATATGATAGAACGGGTTAGACCAAAGTTGTTGTTCTGAAAAATGTTTCAGTACAGGTATGGATCTGTTATTCAGAAAGTTCCAAATTAAGGCAATGCCGTCTCCCATAGACTCTATTTTATCCAAATAATCCAATTTTTTTTTAAATTATTTTCTTTTTCTATGTAATAATAAAACAGTACCTTGTACTTGATCCAAACAAAGCAAAAGCAGCCTATTGGGTTTAATGTTTACATGATTTTCTAGTAGAATTAAGCTATCAAGATCCAAATTACAGAAAGATCTATAATCCAGAAGATAACAGGACCTACACCTGTATATAAGAAAACGTACCTAACCACCTAGTCTAAATCTGACTCTCAGTTTTATAGCAGACAATTTCATATTGTTAATTCATATCAGTTTAATTTTTTTCTAGGTCAGAGTCAACTACTTATGAAGCACCTATTTCATACAATTAACTTCCTTCTGAACATCTAATGAAAAGCATCCCCATACAACATGCTTGCTCTTTGTTAATAGCTATTCCTTATCTATTCAAGAATTTCTGACTTTGGATAGCTTTGCATTGCAATCAAATTGCCTTTTCGAATCCATAGTTCCATGGTGGGGGGATAATATTGTCTTTCTTTAAACACTATGCATTTTGCAATAGAATATAACAATAAGAGGCCATACTCTATTAAAAATACACAGGTCTGATGAAAATTTTTTTTAAGCAGGTCCCCATATCATCATTTAAAAGCTATTTCAGTTTTGTATGTACTGTATAATTCTCCAAATTAAATTTGTGTTCCCCATCAAAAAATACAACGGACAACCCAGATTATATATGTTCCTACCTTGCGGTTTGTACCGTTGGTGTATATCATTTCAATACGATCATAGAAAGCATCTACCCAGTATAGAATCTTGTTTGGAATGTCAATACTTAATCCATTAGGCCAGAGAACAGTCTTAGATGTGACAAATACAACGCGGTTGGAGCCATCCATCCAAGCTTTTTCAATCTTTCCACGCTTGCTCTCCTTTGGATCCTCTTCCCAGTCGGTCCAGTACATCCAGCTTTAAGAAGAACAGAGTTTCTAATGGCATAAGTTCCTTAAAGTTGGCCATACTTGCACTAAACACTGTCCTACAAAACTTCCACTTTTTAACAAGAATTTGGGATATGGAAATACTGGAAACCACAACAGCCCATGTGCCACCAAGTCATTAAGAAACACAAGTTAGGAAGTGGCAGGAGGTGAAGCCCGCAATAAAGCCCTGACATTACTGATCAATGCTTTGTGCAGGGAATGGCATTTTCTGGAGCCCAAATGCTTGCATCCCTTAGTGCCCTTAGTGCTCTAGTACTTGCACCCTAGGGAATATCAAGTGTATCCTCATGTCTCTTAGATAGCAAGCGGGGAGGGTGTAACTTTATGGTTGCACAAAGCAAATATACAGAAGAGAGGGAGATCTCAACTGTATGCCCCTCTAGCACTGTAGCACTATAGACTGCAACTACTTAATAAATGGTTGCAAAGATGCTGCTTTACTATTATCTAGCATCACAAGGTCATGTACTCATCACTTTTAACAAGGAGAAAAAATAAAAACTCTGAAAGGGTTCCCATATCTATTGCTTGCATAGGAGATGGCCATAAAAAGAAAGCGAATTGCCAAATGATCGTTTGTCCTACATACATTATACTGTAGCATGGGGAGTGTATTAAATATTAATTTTATAAGCTACACAGGACATAGATTTTGTATAAAAAAAATATCATCAATCAATTTGGGTGGCTTCTTTTCTCCATAACCAAGGTCTTTCCTATGCCTTACCCATAAAGTGGGTCCACCACAATTGCTCTAGGATGAGTCATCTTGCCCTCTACCAAAGTCTTCCTAGTCTGTGAAGCTTTCTCTAGTCGAGCTACGCTTATCGTCTTCTTTGGGCCATCATCGGTCCAATACAAGTTGTTTCCCATCCAGTCTACAGCAATGCCTTCTACATTATGGATACCTATGGAGCATAATAAAGAACAGTCTAGTTACAAAAGAGGAGGTTTATAAAAGAGGAGGTTGCACATGCCTACAATTTGGATTGCATGGTTTCACCAAGCAGTGAACCTGGTTATCTTTGGGTATTCCTCTAGTTGTGCAGGGAACACCTCAGTACCTTTTCCACAGGGGGCCCTTGCACAAGCACCAACATGTTGAAATATTGTTTTCCTACAAAGTCCTGCTCCACAGTACCAGTCTTCCTAGGACAAAGGTGCATAGCAGTGTTGGTAGCCACAAGTTCAACCTCTTTCACATAAGGTGGCCATAGATGCACTGATAATATTGTACAAAACGAATTTCAAACAATATTCGGTGCTTGTATGGTGATATAGCCAGAAGACTTGGGCACCGGTCGGCTTGCCAGAAAATTTTGATTGGGTGCCTTTGAAGGCATCCAAACATCGGCCATTGTCAGATACGGGTAGAATTCTATTGTTCTATGTGAATGTGCTGTGGCAAGTGTGAAATTCTGGTGCTAGTTGGAAAAAGGTGCACAAAGGATGCCACCTCTTTTTCATAGCATTTTAAACCACTTTTTATACCTGAAGTGCTTTTGCTACCTGAATTACCCCTCAATGGGTCAAGATCTGATTTGGTGTAATTTTTGCTTTTAGTATGGCATACAATCAGATATAAAAGCAGATACTTTAACACGCAAGGACTACAATGGTGAAGTATAAATAAAACTACATTTTACATCTATCACATCATATTGTAATGATCTGCAATGCTATTTTACAAGGCTATATATAAATACAGCCCTTAGTATCTGACAGAGCATTGAACACAGTGGTAGGATTGTAAGTTGCTGAACTTTAGAACTCAGATATTTTCCAAGTATTTGGACAGGAAGCAACGTGCCTCTACTCCGCATGGGGATAAACAGGAAAAAAAAAAAAAAAAAAAAACGAAGCATACAGATGGAAAACATAAGCTCATATCATTGTAGGTTTCTGTAAGTCATACCATAACATGGGTGGGTGCTGAGGAGGTGTCAAACCTGTTTTTTTGTTGTGTTAAAGGGAAAATAAATATGAGATTACATTTGTGTTTATTTTCCATGCATACTAATAATTATAAAAGGCTTATTATTCTATTAAAATTACTTACTATTCTTAGAGAAATCATCCTTGGTTCCCTATAAAATGTGCTGAAATATACATGTTGTTTCATGTCAGCTTTTGCAAGTGACCCCTATTAATAATTCATTACATTTAAATATGCATGGGGGAATGTTCTGTACTCTTTACAGTCTGAAATAATGCAATGAAATGGGTATTTTGATATGTGCATCATCTGGTAAAACAGCAAATACATAAAAACACATTTACCTAGCTTTAGGAAGTACCTAATAAAAAAAACTACTAGTTATTAGAGTACAAAGACATTTGCTCACATCTTACTGCAAAGGTGGACACAAAAACATAAGTGTCAAGTATAGGCAAGAGATCATCCCACAGTTACAGGTATAGGACCAGTTATCCAGAATGCTCAGGACTAGGTGTTTTCCGTATAAGGGATCTTTCTGGATCTTCATCCCTTAAGTCTACTAGAAAATCATGTAAAAATGTAAATATCTAAAGTAATGTAAGACAACACAAGTGAAGTTTTCTAGTTGAGAGTGGGATGAAATAAGAGAGAAAGAAAGTAAGATCAGAACCAAAGCATAAGAGGCATGAGGCAATGGGCACACAGTGTAGGCTCCGCTGCTCTGAGCCTGTGTATTTTTTGCAGGTTGAGAGAAGTGGATTCACTTTGTGTGCCATCTCAATTGATCTGAATTAGATCCACCTGTGTGCAGTCACCCACAGCGGAATAGGAGGGGAGGTCAGCCCAAACATGTTAAAGGAGGCATCTTTGAACCAACCTCCGCCGCATGTGACTACACACAAGCAAAAGCGATGCAGATGGGGCACGGAGTGGATCCGCTTCTCTCAGCCTGCAATTGAAGGAACCACCTCAGTCGGCGCATTAATTAGAATCAGCGCTGCCTGAAGGGTATTTTGAGATCAGAGTGGAAATGTAGGGAGGAGCTTTCTTGTGATGCGCCTTGGGTGCGAGTATTAGGGTAGGACTACACGGGCGTTTTCGGGGTGATCCGACGCGCTACACAAACACGCAGGCGTTAAGTTGGATGCGATGGAAATAAGGCAAGATATACAAATGTCGAATGAAGTCGTAGCATTGATCCGCAGCGTCTGCATCCGACAGTCGTGTCGGATCAACGCTGAAACAACATCCGACAATGTTATTACTTACCTTAGTTCTGTCGCATCCGACTTGATGCCCGTGTAGTCCTACCCTTAGTAGTATGAATTTAAGAGGGAATTAGGAGCCAGTAAAAGGATTTGCTCTGGGCAGTATACAATATGCAATGGTGAGATATGGAGATGAGTGCAAGTGCAGTAGCAACATTTATAACAGACTAAGATGGTAAAAAAAGTAAGAGTGTGTATCCACTAGTTATCCACTTGAATATGATTAGAGAAATCAACTGTTTTTTGAATGTCACATGTGTAGACAGACGGTAGGTTTGCCATCTTTTACCCTATTAACATTATCATCAAGTACCCTTTTAAGTAAAAATACCAGCTAGGTGACAACCTTAGCAAATGGCGCTACAATTTGGCCAATTTGGCTACTTTTATTACAAGCTAGTAAAATCCTATACCACAATACACTAGCAATCTGGTTAACACTATGGCAACTTTTACCTACATTGACCAATTGAATCTCCAAAAATTTGTGGTTTCCTATATTTCTTAAAAGCTCTAAAAATTGGAAATATATTAAGTGAAAAAAACCAAAAAACAAGAAAACCTTTAACACCAAACCTCGCCAAGTAAAAGTTGGATCGATTTTAATCAGATTGGACTTTTCAGAATTTTTTTCTCTAGGAATTGTCTGAAATTTTTTTTTTAGAAGTTTTTGAGGTATTCATATTTTTTAGCGCATTCATTGTTTTTTTATTCACACTTTTTATATTTGGATCTTTTAATAAATTCAATGACATTCGTGGTTTCAGAGTTTTATCTTATTTAGACAATAAAAAAAACTTTATTAAGGGTTGAATTTTCAAATCCAGTTCACAGTTGCATCTCAGGTACATTCACTGTAAGCCTATAAAGTCGTTTATATAAAAACACTTCTCTTCTCCTTGCGCTTTCTCTTAGATGGCCACCTGCACCGTATACCTGGCTCCAAGATTAAATAGAAACATGAACACATTCATAACACCAGATGGAGTCTCGTGTAGTAAACAAGTCTCATGCTTAAACATAATGCTAGTAACTTGCATACTGGAAAACATGTAATGACCTGCATTCCAACAACGACAACAGCTTTATTTCAATCGACAAAAGCAAGAAATGACGTACTCTGGTTATCCACAGGCCTTGCCAAAAGCATGCATCTGCATAATCAATCAATATCGATATCAAGAACAGCACAGCCAATTCTGACACAACCCACCACCATGTACTGTATATTAAATTAGCACTAACCATAGAATACAAAAAGCACATTAACGTGTGTGAGAGTATCAATGACCCTAATAGACTATGCTCTGCCTGCAAAGTCTGCCTGTTTACCCTAGAGTTAGAGATTCTCTGCTTCTCAAAGAGAGCTGTTGGGTCGAAAGCCTGGTATTCGCAGTCTAAAACTGCTATTATCTGAGAAACAGAGGAGCACTCTGAAAAACGTTACCTTTGTTATTTTTTTGGGTTTAGATCTCCTTTAAACCTCAAGTCTCAATTCAGTAACTTAACTAGAGGGGGGCGGGCCCTGGTGCTTGACGCGCAGCCGGGCCCCCCACCCCCCTCTGTACGAAATTGTTTTGACGCGCTTTTTTTTTTTTTGACGCACGCCGCCATACAAGTCTATGGGCATCATTTTTTCAGTGAAACGAGGCTAAAAAATTCGCCCATCTCTAGTAAGCTTCTCTGAGCATCTACAAGTGTTGTGCTATTAATATTAATGTTAGCGAGTCATTCAGATAAGTGATAACGGATCCTGCCTTATCTTGTTGGACAATGGCTCTGTATTATCTAGAATCTCTGCAATAAAGTACTGGATGGATTTTGCCAAGAGACAGCTAAAACACATATTATCATCAGTAGATGGATTAACTTTTAAAGGACCAGTAACATAAAAAAAAATTTGTACATAACAAAAAATAACACATTTAACTTCAAATTCGCAAAGTCTTTATTAAAGGAGAAGGAAAGGTTAAAACTAAGTAAGCCTTATCAGAAAGGTCCATCTACATATACCAGTAAACCCCCAAAGTAATGCTGCTCTGAGTCCCCTGTCAAAAGAAACACTGCATTTCTTTCCTTCTATTGTGTACACATGGGCTTCTGTATCAGACTTCCTGTTTTCATCTTAAAACTCATTGCCCTGGGCAAGAGCATGCTCAGTTTGCTCCTCTTCCCCCGCCCCCTCCCTTCTCTGCTGTAATCTGAGCCCAGAGCAGGGAGAGACTCAGGCAGGAAGTGATGTCACACCACATTAATACTGCAGCTCCTATCCTAAACAAACAGATAGTTTCTAGAGCTTTTTACTCAGGTATGGTAAAACATTCTACAGAATAAATATTGCATTCTAGCTTGCACTATTGCAGCTAATCTATTGGCAATAAAATGGCTCCGTAACTTTCCTTCTCCTTTAAGAAATAACTTATCGATATTCCTGCCTTCTATAGGAGATAGCCAGGGAAGAGAAATCGAGTGCCGCACGATGGATCTTTGCCCTGTCGATTTTCCCCCAAGACATTTGCCTCCTGCAGCTGAATTGTATTGTCTAAATGGTTTATTGGGTATTAGCAGTTTTCAACTTCTAATACCAGCTCAATAGATATCATTCAGAGTAAGAATATCAGCAACCTTATCTAACTATGCCCAACATGCATCGTCAATTAACCCTAGGGCCACCGACACGCTGACTTTGAAAGATGGCTGTTGAGTTGAAAGCTTGGTATAAGCAGTCTAAAACTGTTCATAAAACTAAAAGGTTTTTTAGATTTCCATGAGATGAAGTTTATATAAAAAGTTTTAAGCGGAATTGATATGAATTGCAACATAGCGTTGCTTTATTTACAGTTTTATTAAGGTTGTGAATTTCATACTGTAAATAATAAGTGTATGAAAATAAATAATCTTGATGGGCATGGTCTTCCAAGTAGGTTTTTTTTTTTTTTTGATCCTCGCCCAGCAAATGTACTTCATAGACTTCTTTTTATGACGTCACTATTTTAATACAATCTAGCTCCAGCTATGAGATGGTACCAGATCATTGCTTCTATGATTATTTTCATTAAAGACTTTAGCACACAGGACAATATTCATTTTGGTAGCTGAAACAACAGTGATATCCGGGCAAGCCCCTATACCTTCAAAAATGTTAATTCAGTAGGTTCCAAACATGTAATAATTGTAAATGTGAAGTTTTTATTTTTACACCTAGTTAATTAGCTTTACTGGGTTGGACAGCTCATGTCACAAGCATAAAAGAATTAACTAGGTGTGATGTGTGAGATGGTGCAAAGCAGCTCGTCTTTCGAACATGTCAACCGTTATTGGATGACATCAGCCCTAGGAGAGGGAAAACCACTTAACGTTGTCTTCTCAGTGTTTTGCCGTTTTTCTCTTTGGTTTTTGTTTTCTTTTGTAAAAATAAAAACTTCACATTTACAATTATTACATGTTTGGAACCTACTAAATTAACAAGGGAGGAGGGAAAGGGAATAATTTGGCAGTCTATTCTCTATTCACCTAACATTTATCCATCATTTTTCCTGAATGTCGTGGTGCAAGCAAGAGAGCATAAAATCATTATAAATCATTGCTATGATGGCCACACAGACTGTTTTATGTTATACTCCCACCAACTGTTTGTCTTGCACGTCATGCTCTCTTTATTATCCCAGGCATGCTACAATCAGCACGGAAACGCTTGGACAGTAATTATGGCTCTACACATGAAGAACTGCATTGTGGATACAGTACAGCAGCCCTCCAGCAACCCCTTGCCCCTAAGCAAAAAGGACAATTTTGCCATGTGTCAAATGCTAAGGGGGATAACCCCCACCTCATCAGCTCCGCTGCCAGATTAGAAAACAAAGCACTGTCCACAGCCTTTTTAACCCTCCACTTTTATTACATCAAGTTTCATAGTTACCCATTTCATTTTGGTTAAAAAAAAGTCCATCAAGGTCAGCTCCTCCAAATGTAACCCAGTGCACTTATATAGAGATACTAACCTATTTACATATGTAAACTGTATACACACTGACACTTATACTAAACGAACTGTAGATCTTAACATCAGCCTTGGATATTATGCTTGTTCAAGAAATCATCCAAACCCCCTAAAAGGCATTAACAGAATAAGCCATCCCCAATATCACCTAGCAGGGTATTCCACAATCTCACTGCCCTTACTGTAAATAACGATAATATAGCATTGTCAGCAAAAATAGAGACAATTTTACAATGCCCACCTCCATTTCATTAAAAACAAGTTACAAAGCAAAGGGCAAGGACAGATCCCTGCAATACTCAACACTACTCTAATTAGAAAATGCTCTATTGACGACCACACTTTATTATTTGTCCTTCAGCGAGTTCTTTATCCTAGTACAAAATGTTTTAGGCCAATATGCCTTAATTTAATCAGTAACCTTCTGCGAGGTACTGTATGAAATGCTTTAGCAAATTCAAAGTAGATCACATTCACAGTCACTCCGCAGTGTAGGTATCTGATCACCTCCTCGTAGAAGGCGAATAGTTAGTTATTACACATAAAATCACGCAATCAATTTCAACATATTCAAGTATGTCAAACTAACTGGCCTATAGTTTTCATGCTGGGAACTGGATCCTTTTTTGAAAAGTGGCACCACAACAATTCATCAATTTCTTGGCATCATGCCAGATGAAGAATCCTCAAAATTAGTGTTTATAAGTCCATAGTTCACAAAAACATTTTTTTATTTTTTAAATTGCAAGCATTATTTAGTCCATACCTTCTTTCAAGATGGTTTCTCGAGCACTCCCATCAATTTTCTGGCGCCCAATAAGGTAACTGGTTGTATCAGCAAAGTATACAAATCCATACTCTGCATGGAAATCAAGTGCCCGTGGGTTCATAAGGTTCTCTATGGGGATCATGTGTTCATCTTGTACTTTTGCGCCTATGTCCATCCCTCGAATGATACCGGGACGTCCTCTGCCATAAACCAGGAATAATTCATGCTCTGGTTCTGAATGAAATAAAAACACAAAGTTCATACAGTCAAGAGTGTTTCAGTTCCTAACCTTTGGCCAATGTTGCCAACCCTGTCCAATTTACAGGGACAGTACTTTCATTTGTCACTATTTGTAAGCAATGATTTTAAAGTGAGAAACCGCACAAACAACAGCAAGTACCGGTGTAGTCAGTGGTTAGACTTTTGTTTGCTCAAGGGGTCTACAGTTTGTGGGAGATGGGTTATTTGAAAAGTGTTTTATCTGTCACACATGCCATTTATGGTATTGTTCCATTATAACCCTCTAAGAAAAAGTCAATTTGCCAAAACTATGGTACAGCAAATAATCATCTATACACCTATTTTTCATTAATTTATGTTGGAGGAATTTTAGTTTTTTGTTTTGGTAAATACAGCGGGTACATCATTCTCTGTATATTTAGGAAGGCCATACTATTCATTTAATATTTCTGGAAACAAACCTAAGTCTTAATAGTTCAAAATGACAACTCAATTCAGATCCTGCGCTCTGGCCCACTGGGGATGGAGTAACCGGATGTTTCCTTTTTTAAAAGTCGGGTTGTCTGGACTAGTGCCAGCCTCAGACTAAGCCCGCAGGACAATGGAAAAAAACGGGTAGGCCCTGGTCCACCAGCCAAGGAGGAGGGCCCTTGACTTATAATATACATATAGTTCACAAACAGTGGGTACACCGTTCTCACTATATGCTTTTTTCTTATAGTTTTTCAAATGATTCATAAGTCTGCTTTCTCAGCTTAGCATTTCTTTCCAACTGCAAGAAAAAAAAAAATCAACCATGCTGTTTATCAGTAAAGCAAAGCAAACTGCTGAATCATGCTGAAATTGGTCAATTAGATTAGGTTAAATCTGTCACAGCAGGAGTATGTTCTTTGCAGCTGAAAAAAAACACATTAGGTTGAGAAACTCACAAGTAAACTGTTGAACTTATAAAAAAAAAAAAAAGAAGCAGAAAAATAAAGACTGTGCTGAAGATTTATTAGACACAAGTTAGTGAGCTGTTTTTTCTATAAAAGCAAAAGTTCAGATTTAAAGCATGAAATGAATACAGCACATGAGTTAAAATACACTTATCTGAAGTACTCCTTTTGTCTTCATGATATCATCATTGAAAATGAGTGCTTACTTTTGCATGACTTCCCATCACTGCCAAGACTGAATCCAGATCGGCAGCGACAAGTTCTGGCTTTATGACTGTTGGCAAGCAGACATATGTCTGAGCATCCTCCAGGCTTCTGGTACTGGTCTGGTTCGCATGCATGACTTCTCACTTTAGAAGAAAATATACAACATTGATTAGCATGTTTGCTTGTAAGATATTACAGTGGACCATCCACTCATCTGACCTTCAAACAATGTTTATATTATATATATCAGCAGAACCTAAATGAAGCCACCCAAAGAGAGAACACATACTATTTTTTGACACAAGGTCCCAATACTTTATCCAGAAATGTTTGGTAGATATCTTGGCCTAAATTATTCTGTACACAGAGGCATAGATATATAAGAAGCACCAAAACAGCTTGCCTACCAAAGTAATATGAACTCCTACCAATAAATATCATATACCCCTCTGTGTGGGAAAAAATAGCACATTGGCTCACATAAGGTCACCAGATGTGAATTCCCCTATTTTTCTGAGCAAATTCAAACTCTGCTTAAAATGTCAAATACCTTTATTTTAAAAAGTTGAGGTCAGCGCCTACAATCAGTAATGCACTGGGACGTTAAAGAAATTGTGGATATGACAAATGCATCTGGATAATGTAGCATGTATCCACAGCTAATATAACATTTCTTGGGGGGAAATATGCAAGCACAATGCCTCCTCTGACTTTTTAAAGTATAATGCAAAAGAAAGGGCACGAAGTTGGCTTTGGCTGGATTCCTAAACCATTTTAGCGGATACAAAAGGATTAGCACTTCATTTTTAAATCTATAAATGTCTCACATATTCCACCTACTATTACATTGCTACACCCTGCATAACGACAGCCAATAAAGAACTGACTTCAGTTCTGAATGAGTAAGCCCACCCACAATTTATTGCCTGCCATGCAAACAATTATTCACTCAATTAAAAAAGGTCATAGATAAGTGGGGGGGCCAATGAAACTAGGTGGTACAAGCCTTTGAAGAAAGTTGTGCAGAAAGTTGTGTAACTCAAGCAGGTAAATCCCCTACATTTACAAATGTCCTGTTACACAATCAAGAGTCAAAAGTCCACTATAGATCTTTAGGGCAGAAATCTTTACTTGGACTCCCAAAAGATTGGTTTGCACTAATAGCAGTGCGTGATACTGCCAAAAAGGCCACCTTCACAATAGAACAGAACCAGACACTTCAAAACCAGCGAAGAGAGATTATGCAAAAGCATCATTAATAAAACCTCCTAGTTGGCAGCGAAGACGGATGATACAAAAGCATCATTAATAAAACCTCCTAGTACGCAGCAGTTGGCGTGCTCTATTATTTACGAGCTGATATACAACTCATTTTCTTCTAAGTCTTAGTGCACTTTAATGAATGATCACAGGTGATGTGAGAAATGGAAGACTATTACGTAAACTTCCTTCCACTAAACCTTTTCAAGATTTCACGCTTAATGAAAATCCGACGGGCCATCTAATATAAGAGGATGTAAAAAATACTCTGTTCCCTGGGGAAAAGATGGATTTCTGTAAAAGAGAATAATCAAAAGCAGGCACAAACATCAGTCACAAGGACAGGGCAAATTTGTAGCCTATACCATGTGGAGTGTAGAATACTTTTCATTCTTTCCATTCAGGAATAGTTATATTCTTTTGCACAACAACAGATGAAAATGATACCTTTAGTGAGTATCGTACTTTCAACATAACCGTGATTAGAGTCACAAAGAGCCAGAGGATGCAATAGAACACATTGACAGGAGTCAAGTATTTGGCATTTTAAACATAAATATGCATCCAAATATTCTCAATAGATGGCTCTTCTTGAATAAAGGTTATATACCAGGGTTGTCCAATGCCTAAACATTTAATTCAGTTCAATGAAGATTTAAGATTCAAAGATCTTGTAATTGGAGGGGCAGAAAAAAGCAAAAAACGTTATCAGTTACCCGTTGGTTGTCTGCGTTGATGATAGATGTGCAACGCTCCTCCTTTGTCTACTCTGGTTACCACATTGTAGTCAGAGCTGTTGAAACGATTGACTCGAATGACACTGGTTTTCTGCTGGGTATTGGCATGGTCAGTATTGGTTGCATATAGATAGTTTTCAAAGACTGTCAGGCCGTACAAATGTTCAATCTGCAAGAGAAGGGTGATGAATATCAAAGAGCTGTCTAATCAATGATGCCCCTTATGATATACAAATAACTTCAAAAATAATAAGCATTACTTTTACTTGTCTTTCCATTTATTTATAAACTATAACTGTAAAAAAAGAAGCTCTTTGATGAATATGCCCTAGTTTTCTTTACAGTGCACTTCCCACAGCTCTGCTGCCTTCAACCACCTTTCATCTGTTTTCTGATCAAAGCCACACCCAGTTTATTATATTTAGTGAAGCCTTATATATATATTTTTCACCTGCCCCCAAAAGCCCTACCAGGAGTATTACAGATAGTTTAAAGGGCACATTTACTAAGAGTCGAATATTGAGGGTTAATTAACCCTCGAATTCGACCCTCGAAGTAAAATCCTTTGACTTTGAATATCGAAGTCGAAGGATTTACCGCAAATACTTCGATCGAACGAATCGAAGGATTTTAAATCGATCGAACGATTTTTCTTCAATCAGAAATAGCTTAGAAAACTTATGGGGAAGGTCCCCATAGGCAAACATTGTAGCTCGGTAGGTTTACAGTGGAGAAGTATGTAGTCAAAGTTTTTTTTAAAGAGACAGTACTTTGACTATCGAATGGTTGAATAGTCAAATGATTTTTAGTCCTAGTTGAAGTAGCCTATTTGATGGTCGAACTACCTTTGAAATTCGACGTTTTTTTACTTCAAATCCTTCACTCGAGCTTAGTAAATGTGCCCCTAAATGTAAAAGCTTATATTTTTCTAGAAAATGTGCAAGGAAGTAATTCATCCAGGAACATTTCCCCTAGCCCACAGAGACCATTCACAGGTCAAAGGCAGAGGAATACTCCCACGTGTGGCGTTCTGTATTATATCTCCTGCACTTCCAGGACATCAACATCATCCTCTCTTTCAATACTAGCATCACTTAAATACATTGACATTCACAATCACTTCTTCTCATAGCTTAAAAAAAGGATTTTAGACTGCTTCCTGCCACCTAAGTTATTCCCCTTTGCTGTAGCATTCGCACTTAACAAGCATGAAAGCTCTTTAAGCTGTCAGTACGTATACATATAGCAGGGTCAATTAATAGAACAGAATAGCATAGTGCACACAATAATGATTGAATTTCTGTATTTTTATCTACCTGCATATAAGAGCTCCCATACAATATGTACCTTGCACTCAATCCCAACTAAGATATAATCAATCCTTATTGGAGGCAAAACAATCCTATTGGGCAATTAATGTTTACATTTTTATTTAGTAGATTTAAGGTATGGAGATCCAAATTACAGAATAACCCTTATCTGGTCCCAAGCATTCTGGATAACATATATATATAACAGATTTCCTGTCTGGTTATCACTTAAAGGACCATATAAATGCAAATTCCATGTAGCAAAAGTAACAACATTCTTTATTCCAAAGCGCTTCTTATTATAATTTACTTCTATCAGAAAGAGAATCACTGTTCTGTGTGGAAAAAACATCAATATTCAGCTTACTTAGACTGATGCATGGGGAGGTGTGTTGAGACTATACAACTTACCTCCGCAGAGGTATTCCCAAAGACAACGCGGTTAAAACGCATGTATACCCACTAAAAGGAGATAATATTATGGAAGCTTACACTCTTATTTAAATAAGTTAGATATTTTTGAAAACGATTTAAACCCTATATAACTAGTGGATAGTTATTCCTTGAATAAGTTAAATTTTGAGACAACAAAGAATGACAACATACCAGTAGCCCTTGGATAATGGTGTGTCTGTTTTTGCCTTCATAGTCCACAACCTCAATGTAGTCCAGGTATGCATCAGCCCAGTAAACCAAGCGGCTCACCAGATCCAGTGTAATGCCATGAGGAAAGACAATCTTGCTGTCCACAAGCTTAGTCCTGTTCTGCCCATCCATATCACATCTCTCCACCTTGGGAATCTGCCCATAGTCAGTGAAAAATAGCTTCCTGAAGAGAAAAAAATAAAGTATGGTGATTAATGTTATAACAGACACTGCACCTTAAAAACATGGCTCTGTTAATTTTCAAGTTAAGGTGGCCATACACGGATAGATCCGCTCGTTTGGCGATGTCGCCAAACGAGCGGATCTCCCTCCGATATGCCCACCTTGAGGTGGGCAATATCGGGCTGATCCGATCGTGGGCCCTAGGGCCCAACGATCGGATCCTAGCGTTCGCCAAACGGGCGGTCGGATCGCGGGACCGCATCAACGAACAGATGCGGCCGCGATCCGACGGGATTTTTAATCCCATCCGATCGAGATCTGGCCGACTTTCGGCCAGATCTCGATCGGGGAAGCCCGTCGGGGGCCCCCATACACGGGCCAATAAGCTGCCGACACGGTCTGTCGGCAGCTTTTATCGGCCCGTGTATGGCCACCTTTAGATGCCCTTTCCAATATAAGATGGTGCACAGCATAAGGACTGCATATTTGATTAAAGAATTAAAATATCCATGCTTAGCAGGAGGCACACAAAAATAAAACTGGCCACAGACTGAAAACATATGTGATGTTTTGATTCAATCTAGCCATGGTTCTGGATGGCCAGTAGCATAGGGAAGCAGGTGCAAGTTTTGTAGTGATCGATGAAGGGAATAGGGTGATTGGTAAGCTTTGCCTACTGTATTGGTGTATTAATCATGGTGCAGTCTAAACAGAGTGTGGAGAGGGGCTTTGTTGAATGCCTAGACCAGTGATCCCCCAGCCAGAAGCTTGTGAACAACATGTTGCTCAGAGTGGCTTCAAAGCAGGTGCTTATTTTTTAAATTCTTGGCTTATAGACACGTTACAGTTGCATAAAATCCAGGTGTACTGCTAAACAGAGCCTCCTGTAGGCTACTAATTGTCAATCACAGACCATAATTCACACCCCGAGTACATGTTTGCATGCTTGTGTTGCTCTCCAACTTTTGTTTACATTTGACTGTGGCTCATGGGTAAAAAAGGTGGGGGACCCAGGTCTAGACACAAACTGCTCAGCAGAAGCATAGGGTATGAAATATCAGGACATAAGCAGGCAGCACAAGCAACTTCTACAAGACACACAAATTGAAAGTTACTTTGTGGTAATATTTTTGACATTGTTATTGTACTGTAGGCAGCCAAATATCTTTTATAAATGTTATCAAATATGCTTTAGAACCTTCCCTTTTTCATAATATGATCGGGTGTTAGAAATAAGTTATGAACAATGTTAACCTAATAAAGATCTGTCTAAGGCTTTAAACACCTGAAAACAATTTTGCAGGCCCCATGGACCATTTCATGTACACGCTTCAGAGAAATGGCGGCTGGGTGAGGAATGCATCTGAACTACTCAGACACGTGTCTTTTATAGGGGTCTGGTATTCTAACAACAAGCTGGCACCTCTCTAGACCTTTCTCTTGATCATATCCCATCTGTTTCTAATTTCATTCCTGCCTTAGTCTCCTTGGACTATTCATGGTCATAGCTAAGGAAAAAGAAGTAGAAGGAAATAAAGAGGAATGGTCAATAAAATAAACCTGAACCAAATCTGTAGGGGACCAGAGGTTTTCTGTATAAGGGTAGTGGCAGACGGAGATATTAGTCGCCCAGCGATCAATCTTCTCTTCTTCGGGCAACTAGTCTCCCCGATATGCCTTCCGGTTGGCAAGAATACAAAATCTGTGTTTTAGACTTTTTAAACATTTCTTAAAACAGATCACCCATTTTACAAAACAAATCTCAACATTCTTGGCATTTATTTTACATTTTTCACAGCACTTTGTTTTAGAAAAAAACTTTTTTTAAAAGGCTGTAATACCGATTTTACTAAATAAGTCCGTCTTAAAGCACACAAAGTGTTAAGTTAGCAGATAGTGTGAAGACAGAATCATTTGAAAGCCACTCTCCAGCTGTCACTAATGTATATAGAATGAATCAATGAGGAATATAAGAGGGTCTGTAATTGGGAAGGAGGCTGAAAAAAAGGGTCATGCCCTTTGTTCAGTCAAGTGAGAAATGATTCAGCCTGGCTCTGACTACTTGTCTTGTTCATCAGCTGTCTTTCTGCTGTAGCCACTACTCAAACACAGCTCAGAGAAATGCTCAGACCTGTCCCTGGGGAACTAAATAAATTATATGGTTTGATAACTACAATTTATACAGAACCTCCAGTGCAAAAGAGAGTAAACTACCAAACTACTACAAAACCAAAAAGGAAATAATCTCCCATTGCTCAGCCTGGCCCAATAAGAAATATTTTCCTGCACTACATACCCCTATTACAATATACGACTGTAGCAATACTAATAAAGCGTATAAATTTAGAGCTTCAGGCAACTATTCCAATATGTCTATCCGAAATTGTATTGACATACTGGGTATTTGGTACCATATGGACTTTGCTAACAACATGTTCTTCTGTGATGCCTGAACAGTACAGAGATAATGTAGCAGAGGTTTAAATGTGAAACCTTTCAGCCAAATGAAGACCTGCAAATCATGCATTCAATGTGCTTGACCAGTCTGGTTATATTCAGATGATCAGTCGATTTGTTGCGCTGTTGATGCATCATAATTGAAATGTGATACAATTACACTTGGCTCAAAAAAGGATAAGGATTGTAGCCAATCAGACGTTTAGCACAATCTAGATGGTTAAGGGACAGAGGTAAAAGGTCTCAGTTTCTTAGATCATGAAAATCTAAGCACAAATAAGTGCGTATGTGAAGATTCAATGTATAGTATTCTATTGTCCTTCTGCAAGGAAGAGAATTTGAACCACTGCTAAAAAAAAAACATCTCTACGTTAATTACATTTCACCAAAAGCCGTCAGAACCTACCCATGTTAAAAGCCCTGGACTGTACTATTAGTTATTTGTGTACGTCCCTGTTGGTTACAAATACAGTTATGGTATCAAGTTATCTGTAGCGATGGGCGAATAAATTCACCAGGCATGAATTCATGGGAAATTTCCCTGTTTGACCGCCAGCAAATAAATTCACGAAACTGCGGCAAAAATTTGCCGGCAACAAATCTGCCTGCCTCAAAAAAAAATGTGGGCACGTCAGAATAGTCGCATGCATAGAATTTGTTGCACGTCAAAATTATTCACACACCCATTGACTTTAATGCATTTGGACAACATAGGTGTGCATAAAAAAAAAAAATTACGGGCACAGAAATTGATGCATGTCAAAATTATTTTGATGCCCATTGACTTCTTTGCGAATTGTGTGTTAAATTCGCTAATGTTTCGGGACATATTTGCCCTTCACTATTTATCTGGAAAGCCCCGAATTACAGGATGGCCATTTCCCATAGAGTCTATTTTAAGCACATAATTTACATTTTTGAATACTTGAAAAAATATCTAACTAATCCTTATTGGCAAAACAATCCTATTACGGTTTATGTAATGTTTAAATGATTTTTAGATATGGTGATCCAAATCATGGAAAGATCCCTTATCCAAACCCCCCGGGTTCCGAGCATTCTAGATAACATGTCCCATATCTGATACAGTTCCTTTATAGCTTCTATCTCCATTAAGTCTCCATTATGTCTTCCCTCAGTCTCGCTGAAGTCAACTGCAGACAAAGATCTTATTAAGGTCTTTATGTTCACTAAGGTCAGTTATCACGAGTCAGTTAACCAATTAACCAGCCTGTATGTTTTTGGAGGAAAATGGACTACCAGGAGGAATAAAATATTCTCTAGCTGTAATTGAAAGTAACAAGCAACCCAAGATTTTTTTCTTCTTTGGCATAGCATAGATAAACACATTTATGAAAATAAAATTAGGTATATTCCTTTAAATTGTATTTTTTTGTTGGGGTGAGGATATCAATCCTCATTAAACTGCCTGGTATGGAAAGAAGCATGGAATTTAATCTAATGGCACACCCTGGTAGTAAATCCACAGCAAGAAAGCTTAGTGGGAAAAATCCAATAAGTATTTTAATAAAGAATGTTTAAGAAAAGATTGGCATTGTGTGACACGTGGAACATGAGCTAATCCACTTTAGAGCTCTAGCCATTGTTATCCAGACTCATTTCTCTGCATTTGGATACATAATTCCAAGTTTTTCTTAGAGCATGCGAAGCAATTCTTCCGCTACTAAAAAGAAATCACTCTTCTTGTTGTGGCTACTGCTCGTCTGTCTGCTAGAGCGAGAAACTATTTGCAAGCGTCAGAATAGCATCTGTATAATGTAAAATGCCTGTCCCAGTACAGTGAATGGTGTTGATGTTCTCTTGTGCTGGAAAACAGAGCAGCTGTATCACTGCATCACCTGTAAATATTCAGCCCAGGACTGACCACTAAATGGAGCTGCCCAAAGTTACTCATGGGGCAAGTACTGGTACTTTTGCTCCTTCCTTTCCAGCGTTCACTATAATTGATCTGTATTTTCTCCAGGAAGCTGCATTTGAAGGTCATTAAAAGTGACCACTGTTCTGTAGGGAAAGATGATGACAGTGGATGTTGCAGTCCACTGCTAAACATGCTGCTGTGATTACGTTGTGTGGGCCTCAGATTATACCTCCCAACTGCCCCATTTCCAAAAGGACAGTTCTGATTTTGACAGAGCAGCAGTGCTGGATTTTTATTAAATAATCCTGAGTTTCTCTTTAATCTCCTGCACAGACACCAGAGAAAAATAAAATGTTTCTGAACCTTAATTAAAATAAGAGGCTTTTTGGCAGAGAGCCCAGAACACTCAGCACATGCACTTGGATACATTTGTAACAATTTAAGATAATCAAAGATACAACTGTAACTATTTAAAATAAGCAAATCTTGTGAGGAAACTAAGACTAACATCTTAAAGGGCAATTTTACCTTTATTAGCCATCTGTTAAAACACAAAACATGGCCCTATATCTCCCAGAAATCTGTTCAAACTTTCATAACCCTCCAAATGTAAAATGGACATGGTAATTAGGGGTTGTGATCATAAAATGGGCATGTTCAAAAATTTTGCAGAAGATTGTTTTGTCCCTCTTTCCATTTTTCTAATGTTGGAAGGCTAAAGTTGTGCCCATGGTACTTGGCCTCGAGCAACTGTATGACTTGGATAATGCAAGTTCATTAAAGTAATTGTTGGTTTTATTGCTTAAGTACCTCAAGTACTTTCTAATGTTACAGAAGCCACTGTGCCATGCTTAAAGGACTGCAATTAAACAAACCACATTTTCACTCTAATTGCCATGTAAATGGCCTCCATCCATCGCTTTTAGCTCCTTATGAGACCAACCCTAAAGCTTTGTAACATTTACTCTATACAGGTAGCAAATTAAAAGGGGTTAACTCCCCGACTATATAAACTTGTGTGTACGCAACCATCATTGAACAATTACTCTAGGCCTATGACACACAAGGCTCAGGAAAATAAGTTTAGTTGGCCAAAAAAGCCAACGTCTCCTGTTCCTAATAGACAGGCCGCGCTTCAGTGTCTGGTATAAACCAAAGAGACAATCAGGAGCACAATGAGAGCCGAGAGCATGAGTTGACTGCACCCAAGTAAGCCGCCAAGACATGTTGGAGACAGGTGTCAGAAGAGGGAATAAAACAGTATTAGGCTAGATTTGCCCCTTTCACATAAAGGGAGCTCTAAAACGTACTATTCTTATAATAAAATAAGCTATGTGCAAATGGAGAGTTTATTATGAGGGCAATAGGGCAGATTTAATTACACTGCATGTGCAGGGCTAAGGAGGATCAGCAGAGGGCCCACAGGTTGAGAGGTAAATAGGGTTGAACAGAAAAGGAGAAACATGTACATGAGGAGTTTGTGTGGACATCGCCAAACGAGCGGATCTCTCCATGTATGGCCACCTTAAGAAATGAACAGTTCTGACCCATGGGTATTACCTGATATCAAAGGCCTTTACACCTTGTAAGCATTAGCAACAAAGTTAGATAGATAGAGCTATCAAGAGACGTATGTCAAGAAGTTCCTGCTTGACTGGCTACACTGTCCAAATAGAAAATTCCACTAGACAACTAGTGAATAGTAAAAAAAAGTCAGATAACCAAGGGAGATGCAGGACAGTTTTGTGATTAAGAAATGATGTTACAGGCAACATACCGCAACACCATTTAAAGTAGGGATGCACTGAATCCACTATTTTGGATTCGGCCAGATCCCCGAATCCTTCGTGAAAGATTCGGACGAATACCGAACCCTAATTTGCGTATTCAAATTAGGAGTGGGAAGAGGAAAACATTTTTTTACTTCCTTGTTTTGTGACAATGAGTCACACGATTTTCCTCCTCACCCTTAATTTGCATATATGAATGTTGCTGAAAAAAGGCAGAGTCCCAAACCGAATTCTGGATTCGGTGCATCTCTAATTTTAAGTGGTTTTATTTATTACCTTCCTGTTCTGCTTCTCTATCAACTCAAAAGAGTGGAGTTACTTTATAACCTCACTACTAGAGTGTGCCATTTCTACACAACATAAGCTGGATAGAGGGAATTCTTGTACAGAAAAACACAGGTGAAGGTTGTATCGCATGGCATTTACTGTAGTTAATTAGGGTGAAAGATGCACATACTTATACAGATCTATCTGCACTCTTATGTAAATATATATATATATATATATATATATATATATATATATATATATATATATATATATATATATATATATATATATATATATATATATATATATATATATATATTTATTTATTTATTTATTTATTAACTCACTGCCCTCACCATGATGCACCAACTACCCTTCTTCAAATGATAAGTTTAGTTCCTTAAAAAGGAGGTGGCCTGTGGATTGTTTAGTTTTGTTGAACATCACTAACAAAACATCTAGTTAGAGGGCCTTGAGCCAGAGGTGACCATCCAAAGGATTTTGAGGCCCAGAACCTGCCAAAGATCCTCTTCACCCCTCCCCTTTTTTTAAATGCATTTATTAATTTCTAATTAAACATACAACTTTCCCTGATGGGCCATGACATGAAGATACAATATAACAATATGAGTATGCAACATTGCACATCATTTATAAAAGAAGGTACAAAATCTGGCCATGTATGACATCTGAGCCAACCTATCAGTTACAGAAGTACTCCTTTCCCTTGTTCGTTGCTGGAACTTTCCAACACAACTGCATATCAATATGACCTGGCAACTCCCAGGTATGTATCCTTCCACTTTGACATGACTATATGACTATACAATAAACACCTCTTTAAAGGAGAACTTAAGCTTAAGTAAAGAAGTAGGCTAGAAATGTTGTACATAATGTTTTGAGCTTCTCTACCAGCCCAAGGCAACCACAGCCCTTTGGGGGCCACAGAACCTCCCTGCTAAATATACCCCAGTAGCTCCCATCTTGTTTTCTGCTGATTCACTGCACATGCTCTATGCTGCTGTCACTTACTAGGCTTAGAGACTGACTCAATATATTAGGGATGCACTGAATCCATACCTCCAAACATTTTGGAAGTAAAAAGAGGGACAAAAATGTTTTCTGCATGTAGTGCGGCAATTTTTATGACCACACCCATTTTTGTGGCCACACCCCATAATTACCATGTTCATTATAAAAATTTGAAAATATTTCTCCTTATCTAAACTGTTAAAATTACTTATTTTCTTATCTCAAAATTGTTGCAAAGTATCTTTGTTGCACCTGTTAGCTGTACTGGCCTCTCGCCAAAAGCCAATTAAGTTAGAAACTTTGTTTCTTTTTCTGGCTGTTCAGTGCAGAGAAAAGAGGGACTTTCTAGTACAAATGAGGGACCTCAGGTTGAGCTGTCAAAAGAGGGATCCACTATTTAGGATTCGGGCGAAACCCCAAATCCTTCACAAAAGATTCGGCAAAATATCGAACCAAATCCAAATTTGCATATGCAAATTAGGGGTGGGAAGAGAAAACATTGTTTACTTTCTTCTTTTGTGTCAAAAAGTCACATGATTTCCCTCCCTGCCCCTACTTTGCATATGCAAATTAGGAATCCTGCTGAAAAAGGACGAATCCAGAACCGAATCCTGGATTCGGTGCATCCCTACAATATATACAGAACAAAGACTATAAATGTCACAATAAAAGGCTGATTAGTAATTAATACAGATTACTACATGACAGCACAGAAACCAGTGCAATTAGCATCAGAATTGAATAATCAGCCCTGTAGCATCATCTTATATTACAGGCCAACCTCATTTTCTGCTTGATAATTTGTGACGACCCCTAAGTTTAGCTTCTCAACAGCTGCTCAGAGCCCACTGAGCATGTGAGTGTCACAGACACTTTCCAAGATGGTGACCCCCTGTGACAAGTTTGTAGTCCTGGATCATTGCTGCTATTGAGATGCTGAAACAACAGGCTGCTACAATAAGAATTATTGCATTTTTGCCATATTCATTATTAAGGTTTAGTTCTCCTTTAATACTTAAAAAAATGTATTTATAAGATTATAAAACCCCAATATATAAATACATTCAACCAAAAACCCACTGCAAATAGCAACATTATACCAAAGGAAGGGCAAAATGTCACAACTGTTGAAAACACATACACACGCTATTTCTAGTTTCTTCGAAGTGATGTTATCACAAAATTGGTTTTACATTGGAATTTTGACTATTCTTAAAAGTGCAGACCACACACTTCAAAAACCACAATAACCTGCTCAGCAGAAATCAGTTCAGCTGACAAAATAAGAGAAATGACACCAAAACTTGAACTCTCTTGAGAAATTCTTGAGCAATACTCATTGGAAATGGTGGAAATGGAAATATTTACAGACAGTTACATTTCAGTGTCATTCCACAACCCTAGCCTTATCATTTATTCATTTTGGCTTTTTGCAATTTTCTCCATAATAAGACAAATAAAATAGCAAAAAGCTCATCGCTGAAAAATGGACAGGACTGATACAGAAACAATATGCAAACAACCTTATTTTGTATAATGTTTGGATTTGTAATGGGTATCTAGCTGTTATAAATAAAGAACAATAGAGGTCCTAAATAGTTTAGGCACAAATAAACAATGAAATACAATGCTACAAAGCAGCATGAAGTAACACCTAGAGAATCTAGATTCCTGAAACAGATCTATTTCTGTTCTAAAATCAGGGCTATCCAACTGCTTAAGTTGCTCAAACCATTCTTCATTAAACTGGGATATACAATGTTAATAACACAACAAATAATAAGGCCTTTGGAGGGGATTCAATCTTGAATCATTACTAGCAGCACTGGGAAATGGGAGATGGGGTTAACAGTTCCAGATCACACATGTGGTGAAAGCCAACTATAGTTAAAATACATTCTATCTTTTTATCCTTGTGGTGAGGTTAATTATTGAGCTTCTGTAGGGTTTAACCCAGTTCCTAATTGATAGCTACCCTTCTTTGTGCTGTAGCTGTCCATTCTCCCCTTTATTTGGAACAAGTAAATTGTATATTCTATCAGTGGGCACCCCTAGGTTGCATATCAAAAGAATAAACAACTTTCAAATACTCACCCCATGGTTGGATCCAGGGCAATTCCTTTAGGATTGTACAGTTCACGGTCAAGAAGGTTGACACAAGTGTCTCCATTTTTATTGCAAACAAAGATTCGATCATCAATGTCATCCACAAAGTAAACGTTGCCTGTTAACCAGTCAATAGCCATCTGCTCAACATCTGAACAAAACAGAAATAAGACTGTGGTAAATTTAATTTAACAAGCAGAATCTTCAAAAGCGAGTTTAAGAAAATTTGTCAGTGCCCACTGGGATGCCAATTTATAATGAGGGAAATATGACTGTAGCAATGCTGTTTTCAGAATAAAGATATAAATAATTATATTTGTTCTGCTCATAGTTAGGGGATGAATATGTAAATTACATCCAGACAGTAAAAGTAGAAATATCAATGTGCGTGAGTGGCAGGAAGGTGGTGTTAAAAGCAAAACAAACTATAAAATCCTACCGGCAGCTAGCAGTGAACAAGACTGCTTTCTGGGAGATACAGTACAGAACATTTACAGTTTACCACATATACATTCAGTGCTATAGGGGGTGGAAGGGACAGAATAGACTCCATAACACAGAATGGCCCAAACTGTAGAACTGGAGGCAAGTGGGCCAGATGAGGTCTGTCACTATCAGACCTCATCTGGGGACCATGGCGTAAAGATAGAATTACCCTTGCACACCCTGGCCGTCCTGTCGTAGGCGAATTCCCGGTGCTCCGTGAAGGAGGCGTTGGCAACCTCCAGTTCAGCGTGAAAGAACGAAAAATCACCGGCACAACATGGGTTATTTCTAGAAGGGAGAACCCTTGCTCGTTTATTGCGGATGCAACGTTTCCGGGCGTACCACTTTGTCAAGCATCATGCTTGACAAAGGGGTACGCCCCGAAATGTTGCATCCGCAATAAATGAGCAAGGGTTCTCCCTGCTAGAAATAACCACATGATGTGCTGTTGATTTTTCCTTCTTTCACGCTGACCGAGGCGGAAAGGCATTTTATGGGGCCAACTTTGACCAAATTTACACATACTGTAATTCATAATGGGATTTACTGGACAACCAATCTCCTCCATGGATACATTTTAAAGCACTTGTCAAGACAAAGATAAATTATACAAAAAACTCCTTAAAAACAGCCAGTTCATGCATTACCTTACAAGAACTTGATGCACTGTGTAAAAATTAAGGGAGGGTTGTGTCGTTACTTATGCTGGTATGACTTAAGTGCGTCACAAACACACATATACAAACTCAGAGAAAATATAATATAGTTTGAAAGTTCAGAAGTCCTGCAGACTGTGATTTGTATATGTATTTATTAATAATTTTTCCATTCTGGATTTTGATACCCAAATTGATAAGACTATATAAAAAATGCAATTAAGTGACTGATCGTCTGACGTGCTCTTCCAGTTTCCTATTAGTACTAGGGATGTAACAAATCCTGTATTGGGTTTGGTCAGTTTCGGTCCTTTTTAGAGCATTTGAGAGAATATGGAGTTCCTGGCAGAACTAAATCTAAATCATAAATATCACGTGACTTTACACCACACGACAACTGAAGGTAACCATTTTTTCCTATATACCGCAGTTCTTTCATTTGCATATGCAAAATAGGGGTTGTATTAAAGAGATACTGACACCAGAAATGAATCTCTTTTTTACATCTATCATAATATTGCCTTTGAAAGCTACTTATAATTTTGCCATAAAATATTTGCACAATGCTTTTAGATTACCTGTCTGATGCCCCATGTTCCTGTATGAGGGGGCTGCCATATTTGTGCAGCAGGAGTCCGTTAGCATTAGAAACTTTAACGGAGACAGTCAGGTTGGCAAAACAGTCAGGTTTAGAAACTTCAACTAACAACAATTTAGATAAACAAACCTCTCAACGATCAACATAACCTATAGGTAACTTTTAATGCTCATTCATATTTTAAAAAGTAGTTTCTTAGGGTCAGTATAACTTTAACCAGAATCATTTGTGGTGGATTTTAGCCAATCAAAGCTGTGGATTTGTTGCTGTCCCTAATTAACATTACAGAAGACAAAAAAGGAGAAATATGGAATTAAATTGTGCGCTCTTGGCAACACCCAAAATTTGTGATAAAAGTACACAAAACAAACTCACTTATATAATTACAAATATAATTATCACTCACTTAAAATAATTCACTTCCTAAATTAGATTAAAAGTCAATATAATGTTCAGTGATTGTTTTCAAACAAGAAAGAGGCATCATTCAGTACTAGCACATACACACAGTTCTGAATAGCCGAACAAAAGAATTTGTGAGCACAAGTCTAATGAAATATTGGGGTCATTGATCTGCAGCAATCCATAGTTCTGTAACCAGTCTGAAAGTCATTACAGGCCGCCATCGTGAATTGGCATCACTAGACAGAAAGATAGGGAGAGCCACATAAGTACAGATCCTTGACTTTCCTCATGTTTTAAGCACAGAGAAGCCTCTCGGCCTGGCAGAATGTCATTTACAATATGAGGCTCATTTATTAAAGGCTGAGATTACAAAGAATGAGAAATTTTGGGCTAAAACATTTTTCTCCCACAAATAAGATATTGATATTTAATATTTTTCAAATTTTCTTTTTTATATCTAAAATAGAATTGGGAGCTCAGTGTGGCCAAGATCCAATCTATCTAATAAAAAACAGCAGCATTTGTTTTAGTCCATTCAGTAGAGGCCTATGGAAAGGTCCTGCAGCTCAAGAAAAATTCTCAGGCATCATCACAGACACAAAAAATAATAAAACAAATGGATTTCTCACACGTGAAATGACTTGAGAAAAGAATAGTTTCTTGGATTTTAATAAATGTATATATTCATATATTAATTTGTATATAACTAATTATGTACACTGTTCCCTTAGGTTAAATTATAGTTAATTAGCATTTCCCCAATGAATCATGATAAATCAATGCCATTTTACATAAATACTGTTCATTTCCTGGTTATTGTCCCAGGAATGCAAATGAGATGGTAAATCAAACCAGAGTGATGTTGAACTATTGCCATGTTAACCTTTGTTTTTGCACCAATTTCTGAGATGTGTATGGCTCCATCTCTTTAGGCTCCGGAAGCAGTTTGGTTTTTATTCCTCAGCTTAAGGTGTCCATAAAAGTTGCCAACCTGGGACCTCTTGATTGAGTCTGCAATTTACTGGCCCATGTATGGGCCCTTCCCCACAGACTGGCATATCTATTGCGCACGCTAGAAATTTCCATCATACAAGAACTGCATTGGTGCATTTATGTGATCCTCTCCCAGAAGATTCCATCAACCTGGACTTGAACCATCAGATCATCTGAAATTGGCACATAGCGTATGCTCGATGAAGATTTTTCAGTGTGGTTATAGAATATTTTACATTTATATTTTAAAAAAAGACACATAGCTCAATCATAAAACCCAACCACATTCATGTGCAGGTTTCCAAGGAATTTAATTTGAATCCAGCCAGTCAGCTGTTATTTCTGGACTTTATACTGTTATTCCAGTTCAGGATTCTGTTCCAAATTTGCCGAAGTAAACAAGACAATTGTGAAATGGCTTACTAAGAAGAATGGGGGGAAAAGAACAGAATGTTGAGACACTCTGTAAATATAAAAGCAGTTGAGATGTACCACCCTTGCTGACTCAGAGCCACAGGATTAATGTTAAAAAAAAAAAAACAAGAGGAAGAACAGTCCGCAATTAATGCTTAGCACAGAAATAACTTGAATTAAGACCCTCAGCCCAAACCACACTAATTTGATTCCCTTAAGTTTCATTTATTACACAGTAGCAACATAATGCTACTGGTTAGGGCCACATGGGAAGACCTAGCATGGACACAAAATGTACATACAGTTTGTTTAAGAGCCACTCAGAGATTGGCTTGCAGAAGAGAAAGGGTGGAGAAATAAGCATTTTGTAAGTAGAACTAACTTACTATTCCAAGTTTGCTTCTTAAAGGAACTGCCATCCACTGTGGTATTATGAATCTGAATAGTACTTAAACTCATGGGTTATACAATTGCATTTTAGTAATAATACTTTCTGTCACTTTATAGTTTAAAATGTATGAAAATAATAGCAGACATGAAATGGCAAGTTACAGAATATCAAAAAAAAAACTTATCTTCGAATAAATGGCTAAGGAGGGTTGAAAAAATAGCAGCACCCCAGAGAAACCATGTCAAGGCCATGGATGTTCACTTGGAAAATACAAAGCACCACCAATAAAATATATTTTCACCCAATTAAGTAATAGCTCTGCAGGTGGATGCAGCAATCCCCAGATGCCTGTTAATTTGCATCCTCTCAAGCATAATATGGACTCATATTTTGGGCTGGGAGGGTGTAAATTTTAATAGTGGCATTAGCACTTGATTCACTTTGCAAAGTCAGGTGCTGATATTAACGCAATGTGCTGGAATTACTGGTAGGTCCAGGTTGGCAGCAATGGCAGAGTTTCCTTGCATCAATATCCACAATTCACCAGAGTAGGCTGAATAGTTTGTGTTCAATCTAAGGTTTAGCTGTTAAAACTCCTAAATAAGCTTTCCTTCGGTTCTCTGTACCCAAAATGGATTACTTTGTGAAAGGAGATCATAAAAAGCATGTAAGCTTGGGGCAAGGCATGCCGAAGCCAGCATTAAAGGAGCTCTGGCCTAAGACCTTGCAGCAGGTCCGGACAGCTCCGGACAGAACCCACAGATTGCCAGTCCAGGCCTGCCTTGCAAATGTGCATTCATAGTAAGAGGTAAATACTAGGCTAAAATGTGAATGTCACACATTTGTATTAAAGTCGACTTTCCCCACCTCTCTGCCAGACTGGTTGAGGAAAAGCTATATCACCACTACAAGAGGCACTTTTTCTATGCTGTGCAGACTGTCAGCTATCTGCCCATGTTCTCGCGATCCCAATAGAAATTACTCTCATTAGCTTAGATTGCCAAAGGGCAAGGAAGAAAGAATCCGTTACAGACACTCTGGTTTCACACTGTGTTCAGTGACAGTCACTTGCTGCTGCTCAATGTCAAAGAGAATCATTATTTCTGTTTAGGAAAAGCCCTCCCCTAAGGGGGACTAGAAAGGAGAGAAGCTGTCCAGCAGTAAGGCTTTTCTTTAACCCAGGTACAAGTTGTTCAGAATCCATGTATGGGCAGACACAGGAATAGTGAAGAAAAAAAAAGAACAAGCCAAAGCACTGAAGATTAACTATGCTTTTTTTATCCCATTTATTAAAGGGCTCTTTGATAGCAAAGGAGAAGGCAGAGACCAACAGATCAAATTATATATGCAATGTGTGTTTTCATAGTTAATTCTATAACTACAAGGGGATGAGGTTAATGTTATTTTTTATATCCTACTGAAAATACATAAACGCCACTTGATGCCAGACATTTAGGCAATAGCAACTTTTGACAATATGCTTTGGTGCTGAAGAATCAAGTTTCCAAATATTTTCAATTTAGATTACATTGGAGCAGAAAAACTGCTAGTGGCGCACCTGCTGCTACAAACTAGCATTTAAGTCGTATATATATTTATATTTTATTGTAGCCGCTGATGGTGCTTGTATTTGCATATTTGCACATTCACAGCCTCTGAAACAAAAATATGCACCAGTGTTTTGTTTAAATTGTTATTACTATTATTCTCCATCATCATATAGCAATGAGGTGTTATTCAAGTGCAAGTTCCACGGCTCCAGCATTGAGTGCTCCCAAGCCACCTCGATCGAAGCTGAAAGAGTTTAAGTAGCAGGGCTGAGCTAGCAAAGCCAGTGTATAAACACAGACATATACCCACAGCCAGACACAGAACACACCGGCACAACATGGGTATTACTAGCAGGTTTAACCTTGCTCGTTTATTGCGGATGCAACGTTTCGGGGCGTGACCCCTTTCTCAAGCATGCTTGAGATAGGGGTCACGCCCCGAAACGTTGCATCCGCAATAAACGAGCAAGGTTAAACCTGCTAGTAATACCCATGTTGTGCCGGTGTGTTCTGTGTCTACGCTGTTTTTGAGGTTGCCCAATTCCTCTATCATCGAGCACCTGGGATTCGTGTGATTCTGGACGGCCAGGGTGTGCGAGTGTGAGTTTTTCTTTTTTGCATATACCCACAGCCATACACAATGCACTTCTTTATTATCACAATGAGCCCCATCTTTATGCCTGAACAAAAGAATGAGGCTGCCAAATACAAATGGAGCTACAGACATAACACACAGCCATGTAAACAGTGCTTCTGTTCACATAAATTAAGACTCATTTACTACAAAAGGGATCATTTCATTTTTAGCATCATCATTTTCTGTACAACTAACATTTTTGAAAAGCATAAAATATAATTTAGAGCAAGTACCGGATTTCTGGTGAAAAGGAATCATTCAAGCTTTGCATTAGCCATCCTGTTAGCCTGGCCATACAATGCTGGTCTTCTGGGCAAAGCTGATTTTCTACTCTACAGGGGACTGAAATAGGTAAGGAAGACTGCAGGGATTATAGACTGGTTTCAGGGACACATGAAGTTGCTAATTATGTTTGTAATGAGGTGTCTGATGGAGAAGTTGGATGGATAGCCTACTCAAACAAATACAAGAGTCCTCTGCACTCAACCCATTATCAATATATTTAAGACAGAGACATTTGTGCATACTGCTACTGAAAAATGCCTTACCCTTTAAACAACACAGGGATTGTTTGTCCATATATTGCAATATATTTAAGTTGGCCAACTACGTCAAAGTCATCCCATATCTGGCCAGTCCTACACTCAATTTTCATCTGATTCATTAAGAATTCTATGGTTTCATTATACATTTTATAAAAGGGACGAATACGTTTTACCTGCAACTTACTAGCTGCTTTCAAAGTAAAACTCCCAAACTTGGCTGCCCTTTTATTAGACACCAGTGGGATCACCTGACTATAGTTGGAGAGGGTGGGAGCTACAACATGGAGCTGGTCACTGCTCCTGTATAACTATAACAAACAAGTTTGTTATAGCCTACTCTTAGGGTAGTTAATCATTAGATTAATCGCTAGTGATAAATCGCTGCTTCTCTGGGGAACTAATCTCCTGCACTCTCCAGTAAGCAGCAATTTATCGCTAGCGATTAAACTCCTGGTGTGTCACTACCCTTAACACACACACGCCCAACAGCAGTGAATTTATAGTGAAGAACAAGGACACATTCATTCTGATAAAACTAAGACCTAGTGACCAGGTTCTGCATCATGTTTTTGCGCAGTTCCTTTGATTTCAATATGTCAGAATGACATTCAAAATAGTCCCTGGCATTTTAAGTGCTAAAGACCTAAACAGTCCTACACAAACCCAACATAATTCTGCCCGTCTGAGATTTACAGGAGTGTCCAGATTGTCTCGACTTGTCAACCCTAACATAACTGAAAGCAGCTTTGAGATTGGATCCTGGGGGTTTAGTTCTACGGCAGGCACAGTATGCTTTTTTGAGGGTATAGTGTGTTTTTATTTCCCTACCCATGTGTTAGAACACCTTACGATGGGATGTCACAGATGTATTTCGCTTCATTCACGAGTGTGCTTTCCCAGAAAGCTAGAGGTTGCACCTAACAACTCAAAACATCAAAATATTTCCAAACAAATGTTTCCAACAGGCTGCAGTAAATGTAGTACGCCTTTCCTGGTCTAGAAAGTTTAAGTATACACGTGGAAGCCAGATTAGCCTGACTAATCTCTAACACTGCATAATCATTTAATACAGCCCATCTTGGAATGTTTCAATCAGAATTTTTCCGGGATAAAATGGTTTAAAATTCAAGGGCAATAAATGTTAGCTTTGTCTTGCATGAACATGTTGTAAATCTACTTAATACCAAAGCATTCACTGTTACAGGCACTGCTTAGAATTAAGGGATGCTAATAACTTAAACTCCTTTCTTAATACACAAAATTAAAAAATTTTTAAAAAAAAGTGCTCCAGTTTTAGTAGTAGTCTAAACCCACTGTGTGCTAAAGTCGTCCCATATATCATCACAAGGATGAAGAGACTGATCTGTCCCTGAAGCAACAGCTAAACTGTCCATGTCATTATGGGTCTGTAAAGTTAGGTTTCATGACAAAATGTTTCTTTAAAGAGAATCAGCGGTGAAAGTAGTTTTATATTCTGTAGGGACACACTGCAGCATCCCTGAAGAAGAACCTAGGCAAGCCTCTTTGAAGGTAAAACTTGCACCCAGAGTATAATCAATGTAATCAGTTGCTTGTGAAGGGAGCTTGCCTGGGTGAATCAATGTTAAAAAGCAGCACTACACTGCTTTTTATGTTACACAGCCTGGCAGAGGTCAGAATCTGAAGTCAGACTGTAAGGTTATTGCCTAAGGGACTCCGCAAACACACACACTGGTACCTGGTTATTTCCATTAGCAAATTAAAGGGGTTGTTCACCTTTAAAAGGGGTTGTTCACCTTCAAACAATTAGTTGTTTTCAGATAGATCACCAGAAATAAAGACTTTTTTCATTTACTTTCTATTTTCTAACCGTGCCAGTTTTTCTAATATTGAAGAGTAAAATGTCATTTTTCACCTTCTAAAGCAGCTCTGGGAGTGGGGGTCGCCGACCCTGTAAACTGTTCTAAATTGTTACATTTAGTTAAAACATTTCTTGTCTTTGTCCCTGCTGAGCAGAATCTCTGGGTTTCATTACAGGCAGCTGTTAGACTTGATACAATAGTTGCTGATACTCCAGAGACGCTGCTGAGAAATGTATCAACTCAATGTTGCAAAATTGTAAGAGTTAAGAGTCTGCACCTGAATTACTGAGCTGCCAGACTCAAACACCACAGACAGGAACATTAACTTTAAACTTAGATTTTGGAGAAAAACGGTAAAGTATAAATAATGGAAAGTAATTGAAAAAAGTCTTTATTTACAATCTAAAAACAACTGAACTGAAAAAAGTGTTTGGAAGGTGAACAACCCCTAAAACACTATTTCATCTCAGTTAGTTTCAGACCGTTTGCCAGACATAAAAACTTTTTCCATCTCTATTCTATTTGTGACCGTTTTTGTTTTTTTATACTGATGTGTAAAATTTAATTTCTCACCTTCTAAAGCAGCTCTGAGAGGGGGGGGGGTCACCAATAGTGATGTGTGGGCCAGCCCAATGCCCACGGGTCGGGCAGGTTCAGGCCAACCTCGCTGCCCCATTTGTGACCTCGCACTTCCGGTTTTATAGTCGTGCACCCACCCTGCCCCTTTTGTGATGTCATCGGCCGGGTGGGGCGGGTCTATAAAAGGAAGCCAGAAGTAGGGTGTAGGCGGGCGCAGATCAGGAGTGCATAAGAGTGCATGGGAGCGGGTCAGTTTTTCCAGCACATCACTAGTCACCGACTCTATAACTATCCGAAATGATACACTAGCTGATAAATTTGTTATCTTTAGTCCTGCTGAGCAGAATCCCTGAGTTTTCAATAAAGGCAGTTGTTAGAATTGATAACTAGTTTTATCAACTAAATGTAACAAATTGTAACAGTTCAGAGTCTGCACCTGGATCACTGAGCTGCCAGACCGAAACACTAGAAACATGAACATTAAAATTTATACTTCAATTCTGGAATATTAAAAAAAAAAAAAAAAAAAAAAAAAAAAGCAAAGCAAAAGCAACTGAAAAACAACAACAAGTCTTCTGGTGAAATATCTGAAATCTCAATTGAGAAAAAAAGGGTTTGGATGGTGAATTACCACTTTAATAGTCACTGTAAATAATATTTATGAAGGCATTATAGGGAGGACAACAATGCAGTAAGTCAGAGTTCACAGGGTAGCTGTCGCTTTATTTGGCTCATCTCTCCAGCAAAAATTAAAGCTAAACGGAAATTCCATATCACTGTCCAAACAGGAGGAAAGTCAGCTTCCCATAAGTTATGTAAATGTACAATCCTCTCTTGTTTTGTTTATCATTGTTCTGGCACTTTAGATTTTAGGCTTTAGTTACCGTTAGTCTGCCCTTTCTGTCTGTACAAATTGTTTTTGTGCTATAGCAGTTTAACACAGAGCTATGATACAACAAATCAGACATTAATATTCCCTTAGACAGGGCACAGCTGCCCGATTACCGGAGGTTTAGGCATTAACATAACATATGTATCTGTTCCTTATACGTGGTCTTTCAAGCTGAACTCATTTCCATCTTTTCGGTCCATAAATTCAAAATTACAAAACATTTCTAGTTCTGATTTACTTGTCAAAAGCTATAACAAAAGCTGTTAAGTCACCTTGCTTTCCATTGCTACCAACATATAACAAGATTGTTTTTTATTCCTATATAGTTCGTCTAATTAAAAGCAACAGTGTATATATACACACAATTAGAGTGTAAGCTCTGAAACATGCTTCCATCATTCCTATATAGTTCATCTAATTAAAAGCAACAATGTATACACACAATTAGTGTGTAAGCTCTGAAACATGCTTCCAAAAGTCAAAATGGTGGGTGTGTATTTTATATATTTGTATAAACAAAATAAAAACTGTGCTTTTGGCATTGTAAAATCACATTCCTTTTTCAAACCTGCAGCTTCCCTTCTTCTAATTCAAGGGATACCCTTGTGCACTCAGGAGACAACAGCCTTCTGTACAATTTATTGTACGCTTAACTGATACTGTGCCGCTCCTTTTAAGTATTTCAGCGTTTCGCTGCCGGCGAATAAATTCACGAAACTGCAGAGAAAATTCCGCTGCATCAAAAAAAATTGCCCGCGCATCAGATTAGTGACGCACATAAAAATTGTTGCACATCAAAATTATCTGATGTGCAAATTGACTTTACTGCATTTGGACAAAATAGGCGCATGTATAAAAATTGTCGTGGGAGTTGAAATTGACGCACGTCTAAATCATTTTGACGCCCATTCGCCCATCACTATACATCATGCCTAGATGATTATTTTAATTACTTTCACAATTTTCACAATATATATATATACACACACACACACACACACAATACAGAGGACCTCTTGTATTGTCTATATGTATTTTATGGTCGCAGCCTCATTGCACTAATGCTAATGGCTTTAAAAATTTGTGATGATTTGTGATTTACCTATACAACTACACAGCAGATGATGGAGAGGCACGTGTGTAGTGATTTTAATGTTTAAATGTTGGGAAACAGACAGGTTGAAAAACTCAGTATTACAGAGACTTAATTAAAGGGATGCTGTCATGGGAAAAAAATTTATTTTCAAAATGAACCAAATAGTGCTGCTCCAGCAGAATTCTGCACTGAAATCCATTTCTCAAAAGAGCAAACAGAATTTTTTATATTCAATTTTGAAATCTGACATGGGGCTAGACATTTTGTCAATTTCCCAGCTGCCCCTGGTCATGTGACTTGTGCCTGCACTTTAGGAGAGAAATGCTTTCTGGCAGGCTGCTGTTTTTCCATCTTAATGTAACTGAATGTGTCTCAGTGGGACATGGGTTTTTAGTATTGAGTGCTGTTCTTAGATCTACCAGGCAGCTGTTATCTTGTGTTAGGGAGCTGCTATCTGGTTACCTTCCCAAGTTTATCAGAGCACAAGTCACATGACTTGGGGTAGCTGGGAAATTGACAATATGTCTAGCCCCATGTCAGAATTCAAAATTGAATATAAAAAATTCTGTTTGCTCTTTTTAAAAATGGATTACAGGGCAGAATTCTGCTGGAGCAGCACTATTAACTAATTCATTTTGAAAAAAAAAAAAATTTCCCCATGACAGTATCCCTTTAACTAGAGAGAGTTCACTTTTCAAGCATATAAACATTTACATCTCCTCAAAATAAAAATGCATTCACAGACATCAATAAATTCAAAGTTCTAAGTCCAGACCCTCATCAACCCAAAATGTTAACTTACGGTGAAGACTCAAAGAGATGTTGATATTGCGTTCTTCAACAAAGCCTTTTAGATTTGGGATCTTTGCACAGTTCAACAAGGTTTGGGATGGGCTTTCCCCCATGTGTATCCAGCACACCGTCTCTTCCGCATAGTTAAAATCCATGGCTGTAGTCTGTTTGGTGCTGGTAGGGACGATGGTAGTTACAGCTGCTCCGTTTAAGTACGTTGCAAGGATATTTTGGGTACTGGCAATAAGCAGAATTATGGGTCTGTCCACTGGTTCTAAATGGCAGTTTAAAGAGAAAATGTATGTTAATATGAAGTTTAGATGTCACTGCCCAGGCAGTTAAACAACCACTGAACACTATTATCACTATTACATATACAAAAATTACATATGCCACACCCTGCTGCTAAATATATGCAAGCAATTGAATAATAACAAATACACAATAACATTGTTTAAGGTTATTCAGCCTGCCTCCATTGCACCCACACTGCTATCCAAGGAAGTTTAAGGCATTGTCTGACTATCTGTGTCCAAGAAAAGCAAGCAGCAGTCTTGGCTGATTCATAAAATTGTCACATTGGCTACAATTTGAAACCTCTTGTTTGCCTCTCCTAAGAGCTAAAACATACAAGAGGAATTTATGGTAATGCCAAGGAAAACTGCAAGTTAGTCACCCCGCACCTTTGACAACAATGTGATTGGCTGTCCCCCTTCTACTGTGCTTCTGGCAGGGACAATTAAGCCATGCCCACCCCTCATTTGAAACAGGGACAGGGGCCAAATAACATCTATAGGGAGCTCCAATAAAGGGGGGTTTTTAAAGATAATAATTTTTATAAATCATGTAAAAGCAACACCATATATCAATTATAATTGCCTACAAAATAAGGTTTTTTTTTATTTATATGTCTCTTTTAAAACATATTATATTTACAAATGCAAAACTAATGGTGCTGGTTGTTTAATCTGCCTTGCTTATCATACTCTTGTTAGTGACAAAAAAGGTCAGCTGCCTACTGTGGGACACTTTCCATAGGCATCTGTGGGAAATGCCCCTTCCAAGAGCAAACATGTGTCTGGAATGACCTGCAATAACAATAATGTCAAAGTTGCCCACATTCTATTTAGCAGGTGGTATCATGGCTCGTTATCTCGTCACAATCAAAGGCCCTTTGTTATCGGACGACATTTCTTGTGTCAATTTTGCCGAATAGTTTAATGATTAGTTTTAACATGTTTGTGGTCCTCAACCATTATAACTATTATATCATAGGGCCAAAAACTTGTAAACTTGCTCCAATGTCAACAGTTGATTGATTCAATAAGGTGTGATGAAATGACTAAAAAGCTTAACAACCAAACACAACAGCCAACAATGGATTATCCATCCGGTATGTACAGATATTTTAAATTCTGTCCTGGCTACACAAATTTTTGTCCCTGGTCCTAAACACTGAATTTAATCAAATTCTCTCAATGAACTATTATATATTTTTAATAAACCAGCCCCATTATGTTTGAAACAGGATCTCAGACCACTATAGCCAAAGTTCTCGGTATAGCCTTGCTAAACCTAATATCAGTCAGTACAATATATTTGTTCTTTTCCCCTTATTTGAAAATTACATAGTAAATGTCTAACAAAAAAAATCATCTGATCTGACAAACACAATCCAGTAAATATGACATATTGGACCATTCGATATTTCCCAAGGAAGTTTCAGATTTAAGAAATATTTTTCCTGCCTCTGTAGAGAAGCCTCCTTTAAAACAGCGAACAATTGAGACTATACTGACGCACGCTACCTGGCCCCATCGCCTCAAAAGAATTAATTTTTTCCCCATTAACCTGCTGCTGGCATAATAAACACCAGCCAAATGAATTACTATTTAATGAATTAATACAGAGCTAATCTGGAGGTGCATTGATTTCATAATGTTCCCTGTTAAATACACAGTACAATACTAGTGTTAAAACAAATCTAAAGCACACATACCATTTTTGGCTTTGCAAGACTTGTTATCTGGCTGCAGCAGATAGCCTTCTACGCAGCTACACGAATAAGATCCTTCTGTATTAAAGCATGTCTGGCTGCAGGTGCCGTACACTGTGCATTCATCAAAGTCTGAACAGAGAGAAAAGATTGTAGCCAGAAGGAACATATGAAAATAAGCAGAAGACATTTACACCATCAATAACATGTCATCAGCCAGAAAATGGATTCTGACTGCTGAAATTCTCATCTTATTCATAGCAATTAACATCATATTTTATTATAAACAGAACAAGAAGTCAATCAATAATAAGAAAATTAGGCTGATGGCTATCCTTTATTGATACTGGCACGGTCAGAATGTTGAACTGCTTTCTTAGCTGTATTCGTGTATATACAGTAAGACAGAAATCAGACAGTCATCCTGGCCACATAGATATCAGCTTGGCCAGCATCAGTGCACAGAAAACAGTTAAGGAAAGCATTTGATTCCCTATTTTATTCAAACCAAGGACCACCTAGTGATGGGAAATATATGCATGACTATATGATAGAAGGACAGCCTATATATAGAACATGAACTGTATGTTCATTAGAACGATGCAATCAATTCATCAAACAGATGACAAAAGGTTTGTTTGAAAAGCTACAGTCCAAAATTTTCTTTAAAAGGTCAGCGCTAATTTAAAGCTCAAGGGAAAAAATATGATGAAAAGAGGGAAAGGGAATTTTTTATAGTGTAGTATTTACTGAGAGTTGTAGTTCCACAACCAAAAAAAAAACTATTTGGTGCAGTTACCCTTTACGATTCACCACAAGTGGCTATTGAATGGGTACTTACAAACGTTTAGATTGAGCATATGCAACAGGCATATAGTCACTTATCCGTGCAAGTCCGTACTGCTGCAAGTCTTTACTAGCGGTTAATGTTGGGGTTCCGACCAGCGTTTCCTCCACAATCCGCTTGTTGCTTCCTGGACGCTTGGATGTGACGTCAGCCGTCTATGCCGAAGGATGACGTCACATCCAAGCGTCCAGGAAGCAACAATCGGCAAGCGGATTGTGGAGGAAACGCTGGTTTTTACACTATATTTGCGCATTTTTAACCTCTTCCAGCTCAGAATAATAAAAAAAATAGTTTTTTTTTGGTTGTGGAACTACAACTCTCAGTAAATACTACACTATAAAAAATTCCTTTTCCCTCTTTTCATCATATTTTTTTCCTTTGAGCTTTAAATTAGCGCTGACCTTTTAAAGAAAATTTTGGACTGTTGTTTTGTACTCGAGGAGAAACGAGGATCAGTGGGTCGGACAACCAAGGGGAAGACTCAGAGACTTTGGTCATCTAACTTTTTATAAGTTTATATCTTTATTTGTTTGAAAAGCTACAAAGTGCCTAAAGATATAAAAAAGATTGAACACAAATGGCCCCTTTTTAGGGGGGTTGTTATTTTATTCCCATTGCTGCTTGGAGCTTTTCAGTTCCTGCTTAAAATATAAGCTTCTTTAGAGCATTAGCCACCGGAAAAACTACTGAATTTATTGCACCACAAATGAGCACACTAGTAAAAAAAAATTCAGACTGTCAGCAGAATATCACGCTCTGCTGAAATGTTGATTTTCTAATAACTTCTTTTTTAGCAGAAAATTCTAAATCAACATTCACATTTTGCTGACCCAGCCACCACAACCTATTCTGACCTTTGCATGTCTTGCCGTCTTCGACGAGTTGGTAGGAAGCATTGCAGTAACAGACAGGTCCGGTCATGGTCCGTGCACAATGATGCTGACATCCCATCTCTGTACAGTTGTGTGCATATTCTAAAAAATAAAAAAAAAAAGACAAGGCACATCAATGCTAGAGAATGCAACATTAGGAGATAAGGTATTTACATCCTGGATTGTACATTACTACAGAACACACAGTTTGCATGGTCTTCAACAGCCTGTATGTCTCCATATAAAGATAGACATTCCAGACAATGTATTGAACATTTTTTTGTGAAGGATCTCTGAAATGCCTCATGGTCTTTGATATCTGCGGGCAATGCCACTATGGATATGGAAACTCCAGTATAAAACAGGCCACAGCCAAATCAATCAATGAAAAACACGTGTTTATTTCTCTTTGTCCTTGGCAGGTAAGTAGTCATAAACAAAGCCATCCCCCCAAGTCAGAAAGAAAATTACTTAATTGTGTCTAGTTTAAGCACATGTATAATATAATGTAGAATATAAATCTCCTGGGGGCTTGTGGACCTGGCACTCATTACGCACCATCGTTAATCGGGCAGATGAATTATTATGTGCAATGATCCAATAAAGTATGACTGTTCCACATCGAAATAATTGCCACAGCCTTAGGAGTAGAATTCACACAATAAAGGATAGAGATCAGACTGCAAAGAATTGTGTGAAGCACGTTTGCTGGCATTTCTATCACTTATGTCCTAAAACACAGATTTCCTCCTCTCCTCCTGGCATTCAGCAATCGGAATGGTAAAAGGCAATAATAATAATAATAATAATAATAATAATAATAATAACTGCAGTTCTCATGCTCTCTGACCTGCAGAAGGGTTTCAGATATATTACTATCATGGGAAAAAAAACATTTTTCAAAATGAATCAGTAAATAGTGCTGCTTCAGCAGAATTCTGCACTGAAATCCATTTCTCAAAAGAGCAAACAGATTTTTTTTATATTCAATTTTGAAATCTGACATGGGGCTAGACATATGGTCAGTTTCCCAGCTGCCCCAAGTCATATGACTTGTGCTCTGATAAACTTCAATCACTCTTTACTGCTGTACTGCAAGTTGGAGTGATATCACCCCCCTCTCTTTTCCCCCCCAGCAGCCAAACAAAAGAACAATGGGAAGGTAACCAGATAGCAGCTCCCACAAGATAACACTCTACAACACTCAATAGTAAAAACCCATGTCTCACTGAGACACATTCAGTTACATTGAGAAGGAAAAACAGCAGCCTGCCAGAAAGCATTTCTCTCCTAAAGTGCAGGCACAAGTCACATGACTGGGGCAGCTGGGAAATTGACAAAATGTCTAGCCCCATGTCAGATTTCAAAATTGAATATAAAAAAATCTGTTTGCTCTTTTGAGAAATGGATTTCAGTGCAGAATTCTGATGGAATAGCACTATTAAATGTGTTTTGAAAAAAACATGTTTTCCGATGACAGGATTCCTTTAAGCAGGGACTGTATAATGCAACTGTGCTCATGACACTAAACCAATGATCGCCAAAACCAGTGGCTCATTAGCAACATGCTGCTCACCAACTATTGGATGTTGTTCCCAGTGGTCTCAAAGCAGGTGCACATTTATTAATTCCTAGCTTGAAGTAAACATTAAGCTGCATACAAAAAACTGTGTGCTGCCACTCAGAGCCTCCTGTAGGCTAATAGTCCACATATGGTTTACCAATATCTAATCACAAAGAATAAACTAAAATAATCGAGTTCTAATGACAGAATTCTGAATAGCATGAGTCTCTGCAGTTCTAGACCAACCAAACTGCACAGCCAGTTATTTTTTGCCGTCACACATGCACACAGGTTACTGTTCTATCCAAATGACCATGTACAGCTGTAAAATAAAGGCTTAATTTCCAAAATGGGTTTAAGATACAAAATAGGAAAGTTTCTGGATGCATTCGCACCAGGGGCGATCCTGGCCCCTCCGCCGCCTGTGGCAGCAGCAGTTGTTGCTGCCCCCCCTCCCCCGGAAATTCGCTCTTAAAGTACCAGGAGCAGCATTTTTGCTGCCCATGGTACCTAGTGGGGCGCTGCCGCCTGAGGTGACAGCCTCAACTTGCCTCATTGGCAAAGCACCCCTGATTCGCACACCCTTGCCTTCCAAGAAATACGACTACCTGGTGCACATTGATAGAGGTATCGGAAACCTCACTTCTAATATAGCACAAAGAAATCACTGGCACACAAGGTAATGTCGGCAGGGTTAGCCCTTGCTTTAAGTGTATTGCAGCATGCAACATTTTGGGGTAAACCCCTTTGTCAAGCATATAGGAACATAATGCACAGAGCAATTTAAAGCTTAAGCAAGTAACGCAACATAATGAATGGGCGTGACAGCAAGTGCATATTAAAATAATAGTATCAGCATCTGTATGGACATCTGCTGATACTAAAGGCTGTGAAGCTTTACACTCTTTAAGCAGGATGGACTTTTTTTTCTAAAAGACGTGTTTAATTTACGGTTGGCACGTTTGTCACAGACTGTGGACTATGAACGTTATATGAAGTAAATGGATTCTTGGTGTTTTCTACTGGCCAGTGCATTTGCTTAATTACTTAATTATTTTAATATGCACTTGCTGTCACACCAATTCATTATGTCACGTTCCTTGCTTAAAGGGCACCTGTTGGGTAAAAACGTTATCCGCAACAAATGGTGCATGCTAATAGAGCCCGCATTGTGGTTGGGGATAACAGTAGTTTTTTTTTTAGTTTTTTTTAAATGCCCCCCACCAGCGCTAGGCTACCCGCACCAGGAGGGAGCTCCCTGGTGTGAGCAGCTATATTGTGTCACTGGCATGTGCATAATGACCAATTCAAGGCAGCTTTTCATTATGTGCATGCAATTGACCAAACATGGCTGCTCACACCAGGGAGCTCCCTCCTGGTGCGGGTAGCCTAGCGCTGGCGGGTGGCTTTTTTTTTGTTATTTTTTTTTTTTTAAAAACTATGGTTATCCCCAACTGGAATGCAGGCTCTATTAGCCTGCACATTTGGTTGGGGATAACATTTTTACCCAACAGGTGCCCTATAAGCTTTAAATTGCTCTGTGCATTATATTCCTATATGCTTGACAAAGGGGTTTACCTGAAACATTGCATGCTGCCATAAACAAAGTAAGGGCTCACCCTGCCAGCATTACAAAAGGCTTTCCATAACCACTGCCATTAGGTGGACCATAAGAAAACTCTCCTGCAGGTGCCCAAAGTCAACCTAGACTTGATTCGTGGACCCCCAGGCAAGTTATGGATGATTTTTAAGCAGAATGGCATTACTATATGAAAGGATGTAGCACAGTTTCATTTCGGATTCATATGAAAACTCATAAGCGCAGACATCTTTCCAACCCCTTGCAAATGCATATGCCTGCTTCTCTAGGATTATACATCTGGAACAGGATGTCTTTGCAGCAGTGGCCCTATAATACTGCATTTGTAATGGTGACTATGGTCAGAGATCAATATACCGCTGTTTTATGGCAGGCAGGAGGTAGCAAGCATAGCCAGGAACTAGTACACATGTGTGAAACACCAACAAGTCAAGTCAAGTGTATTTTGTAATTTCAGCCATATACAGTAATACAGTACATAGTAGAAACAAAATGACGTTCCTCCAGAACCCCTGGTGCTATACATAAGACTATACACAAGACTATACACAAGACTATACACAAGACTATACACAAGACTATACACAAGACTATACACAAGACTATACACAAGACTATACACAAGACTATACACAAGACTATACACAAGACTATACACAAGACTATACACAAGACTATACACAAGACTATACACAAGACTATACACAAGACTATACACAAGACTATACACAAGACTATACACAAGACTATACACAAGACTATACACAAGACTATACACAAGACTATACACAAGACTATACTGGGTACATCAAGTGTGAGTTTTTTGAAAAAGAGCAACTGTAGTACATGGCACGCTAGGCAAGGTGACCATTCCAGTTCCTTATGAATGTATTTAGTTCAGTCCTTGGGAGTTGAGATGCCTGATGGCAATGTAATGACAAGTAATGACTTTCCGTTTACAAAGTAATGCTAACATATTTTAACAGAAACATAAAAGATAAGGTATCTTGAAACAGCAAACTCATTTAAATTACAGTTAAATCTCATTTCTACATTCCCACTTTTTGTTTTCCCACATTTTTACAACTTTTTCTGTGGACCCCCCCATTTCTTATGCATTTCGACCTCAATAGATTTTTTTATACGTTTTCATTGATTTTTCTAAAAAGCCTTACAAAGCAGAAAAGGGTGAAGGATGAGCAAAATGTTTCACTGCAAAAAAACTCCCATAGACTAATGTATTGGAAAAAAAATGGTGGGCGACAAACATCCCATTGATTTCATTGCATTTGCCAAATGTATTGCTGTTCTGCGAATTTTCAGAAAAGCAAAACGTGTCAGAATTGCCCATCCCTAAAGGAAAGAAGTATAAAGCTATACATCAAAGGTATCCCAAACCTTGTCATTTACCCACTATAGTGCACAGTTTATAGTAACATTGTATAGTAAAAATGACTCGTGCTTATATCCTTTCAGTACTTGAAAATTAAGTTGCACATTTCCATAAAAAATATTTAAGTAGGAGGTTTTTACCGTGTTCGTTCCCCAGAAAAAAATAGATATCTTTAAATTAAAATAGGGAAGTAAAACCAACACTTCTATTAACTTGAAAAATAATTTTGTTTCGAAAACATTCAGCACCATAGTAATCTTGCTATAAACAAAGGCAGACTTGGCTTTGGCTTAAGGGAGGGGCAATATATGTCTGGATCCCTTTTATATTAAGTAATTTTGTTAAGTCTTTACATTAACACTATAGAATGTCTCTATTAACTAAAACACAAGTGATAACACAAAGAAGCACACACAGGTATGGGATCCATTATCCAGAAAGCTCCAAATTATGGAAAGTCCATCTCCTATAGACTCCATTTTATCCACATTTTTTAATCTCCTTTTTCTCTGTAATAATAAAACAGTAGCTTGTACTTGACCCAAACTAAGATTTAATTAATCCTTATTGAAAACAAAACCAGCCTATTGTGTTTCTGTAATGTTTATGTGATTTTCTAGTAGACAAGAAGATCCAAATTATGCAAAGATCCATTATCCGGAAAACCCCAGGTCCCAGGCATCCTGGATAACAGGTCCCATACCTGTATATCAGTATATATATCAGAAATATATAGAATAAATACAATTGCACATTTAAGAGAAAGAGGTTAAAGAGAGTTCTAATTAAGAATGGTATTTACTTTAGTGATCTCTGTGGGCTTCAAAAAGAAATCAGGAACTGTATAAACATTCTAAATGAAGTAGTAACAATGCAACGCCTGTATATTGTATATGGTGAGCAATACACTTGCTTGCTGACACACACTGAACGTTTGTACTCTGTGTTGGCTTAACATGTTGCTCCATCTGCTTTTGCTAAATAACAGGAAGTAACAGTGATCTAACATAAATGTCTGGGGGCAATGCTTAAATGTTGTGATCAACTGGCCACCAGCTGAAGAAATATCAACGAGCAATACATCTTTCCCATGTTAAATATTTTTTTTTTCTGATGCCAATTAATTCAGCTACTTTATTTCAACAGTAGCTGAACACAGGTCAAGATCAACCTGACTCAGTACTGTCCAGAGCCCTTAGTAAAACAGAGGGATTGAAATCCATTGTGATGCCCTTGGTAGAGCTATTGGCCTTTGCTTCCATTCATCAATATTAAAAAAAAAAGAAAGAAAAAAAAAAAGGGAGAAAGATCTCGCCCCTCTCCCAAACCTGAGAAACAGAAGCACGGTCAGAGTTGGTGGTTCATCGTTACAGAGCAGGAAAGCAACATGTTCCTATTACACACAAAGTCCCCATTGTGGCAGTTCCAGCATCTGAGTGCTTCTTGCACTTGTAGAGTGTCAAATCAATTTAAACAGGAGAGCTCTGATGAATCCTGATGAGCGTCTATGGCCCAGAATAATTTGCAAGTCTTTCATTCTGTTTCCTCCATGCTCACTCCACCATAAGAAAGGGAAAGGCATGATCTTGTGCAGAAAGTGCAGTTTTCCAATGACCCATAGCAATTAAAATGGGAGTAACGGCTTGCTTCAAGGGGTGCGTAAAATTCTGAGCGTGTAACAAGCCCAGTGGGTTTCAGACATGCCTTTGGTACACAAATATTTCCCCAAAAGGCTTAGGGATTTACTTAAGATTAATGTGCAGCCTTTACCACAACAACAGAGCTTTGGACTCAGAAAAAGGGGGACTTGCAGTACATTAGTCCATGGAATCAAATGTTTAAAGTCAACCGTCAGATTGCAATTTAGAGTTTCATCATATTTGCAAGGAACAGGAAAATACAAGTGATTTTGGAACCTTACAGAGAACTATGTGACATATATAAAGATTACACATCCATAGTATCCATTGAAGGAGAACTATTATTACTATTATGTTTTGGGTTTCTGTACCAGCCCAACCACAGCCCTTTAGCAGGGAAGATCTGTTTCTCCAAAGATGCCCCAGTAGCTCCCCATCTTCTTTTCTTCCGATTCACTGCACATGCTCTGTGCTGCTGTCACTTACTGAGCTTAGGGACCCACTAACAATATACTGAATATATGTAATTGAAATGTCACAATATAAGGTTTATTAGTAATTAAGTCTTATTAATAATTAATTGGTTTATTGGTACATGGCAGCTCAGAAACCAGCACAATTAGCATCAGAATTTAATAATCAGCCATGTGGGTTCAGCTAACATGACAGGTAAGCCTCATTTTCTGCTTGCCGATTTGTGACAACCCTTAAGCTTAACTTCTCAACAGCACCACAAAGCACACTACGGGGCTGGAGTGAAGGAATAGAGAAAAAAAATTCGAATTTCGAATGTTTTTTTTGGCTACTTCAACCATCGAATGGGCTACTTCGACCACAACTTCGAATCGAACGATTCGAACTAAAAATCGTTTGACTATTCGACCATTCGATAGTCGAAGTACTGTCTCTTTTAAAAAAAACAAAAAAACCTCGACCCCCTAGTTCGCCACCTAAAAGCTACAGAAGTCAATGTTAGCCTATGGGGAAGGTCCCCATAGACTTTGCTATTTTTTTTTGGTCGAAGAAAAATCGTTCGATCAATCGAACGATTCGAAGGATTTAATCTTTCGATCTAACAATTTTTCGTTCGAACTTGCGGTAAATCCTTCGACTTCGATATTCGAAGTCGAAGGATTTCAATTCGGCAGTCGAATATCGAGGGATAATTAACCCTCGATATTCGACCTTAAGTAAATTTGCCCCTAAGTATGTGCGTGTCACAGAAACTCCTAACAAAACCCAAGATGAGACTCCTGAGACAATGCTAAAGGGCTGGACCGTTACTACAACAGAGATGATGAAACTTTTAATGAGTTCAGTATAAAATATGGCATTTCTAGCCAAATTCATTTTTAGTGTTTAGTTCTCCTTTAAGCAGACTGTTAAACAAAACATTGATTTTGGTACATACTTCTTAAGGATGATAATTTGGCTCTCAAATTTTGTGATCAGTGATCCAAATGATCCACCCATGCCTGGGCTTACACTACTACTTATTAATTCTTATCTAGCAAACTGGTGTCTTTGTTTCATTTCTGAAAATGTATGTCAATAAAATGCCTGTGAAGTATTTTACTAAAACCCCCCCTCCAGTGGGTTCCATGATAAAGGGTTAACTTTACAAGGCTGTTTCATACGCATCCTTGCCATCTTCTTTAAAAGAGCTTCTGTTTGCCAACTTTGATTGCTGTAAAACACGCAGACCTGGTGCCAAACAAGCAGCATAATAACTTGCACTAATGAAGCAAGGGTGTTGTCCAAAACCACCAAAACCACAAATGAAAATAAAGGCTGTAGAACAAAGGATGATTTAACAACCATAATTAAAGATAGCGGTCAATGATCTAGAAATTATTTATACAGTCAACCCTGCCCAACCCACACAGTTACAGGACCAACACTACTGAAATGACTACCATTCTGCTAGCACACATGAAAGATAACTGGTCGATCCATTAGAAACAGGAGCCAAAAGTCCTCCAGCTTACCTTGTTTATGTGTACTACCAACTGAAAAATGAAGATGTGATATAAAATTCCCCCCAAAAATCATAAAACTAAAGTAATAAAAAATAGACAATCATCTATTAGGACAGGGAAAACAAAGGCCTAATGTGTTTTGTGCCTATTGGGGAGTAAATGATCTAGGCCTTTGGTTTCCATGTCCTAATAAATGATTGTCTATTTTAAATTACTTTTGTTTTTGATCACAGTTTCATTTTTTATTTTAGTAGTACAGCAAGTATTTTTTTCAGCACGCTCCATGAATTCAGCTTTCGCTTCAATTTGGTGAAAGTTATACAATGTCCATTTCACACTGTTCTCTTGAATCAATTTACTCACAGACAGCACCAGACACAGGATTCTTTTAAAACGACCCGAAAAATTCAGTAACGTTTCAGACTGCCTTGAGCCTTTTAACAATTCTTGAGATCAAGACTCAAGGCAGTCTGAAACATTGCTGAATTTTCGGGTCAGAGCCCATGTTCCAACAGTTCCCATTTCACTATTGAGAGAAATAGACCCAATGCAGTCTCTCCTGAGTCCTGAGATTTGGACTTCCAACCAAGCACTGCCATGGAAATCACACACCATATTACTGCCACTTAGCCTGTTTGTTTAATACTACTGATGTGAGGCTGAACCTAAAGGGGAAGGAGTTGAGATTTCCCACATTTGACATTTTTAAAAGCGGTTGCGTGTGCTGGGGGTGTGCGGGAAAACCTGCATGGATTCCTGGAATGTCAACTTAACTGGATAAATACAGTACAGTGTTTAGATACAAGGACACACTCACATTAAAATAGTCACTTTTATTTAGAAAGAATCAACCTTTTCTGTTGTGTTGAATGCAAAGTTATTAAACATTATAGAAGTTAATGCCAAACAAAACTACTGTGGGTATATTGATTCTTCAAAGGGATGCAGTCGTCAGCATTACGTTTTCTGCACCTTAGAAGTCGCTCAGTATCCCCGAGAGAATAGGCGGAGTGACGGAAAAAGGGGATTTAGGCCTGATTTCCAGGAGACTTTTATGTATGGTTACAGTAATTCTAACTACTCACATACAAAATCAGATGTGAAGGGCACAAAGGTCTACTCTCACATTCATTTGTTGTGTATTTGTGCAGGTTTATGATTAAGTGTGGCGGCAACAAATTTTATCTGCATCACGGTTTTTTTCTGATTGCATTTTTTTGAGTGCTTTTATTCTAAAGGAAAAAAAATCTTGATATTTAAAACCTGCTGAGAAAAAAAAAAACCTGCCAATAAGCAATTTCCAAAATGAATAAAAAATGAATAAGTCAGCCCTTAATAGTCAGAAAGTGCTGCAGGGTGAAGCTGTCCATTTTAGGTTTGTGTAATCATATGTGTATAAATGATAAAATTCTAAATTATTTAAAAAAACAATTACCTAAAGATCCCTTACCCAAAAACCCCCAGATCCCTAGCATTTTGCATAATAGATGATCCCATTGCAAAGTTCTTCTTTAGCATTCTGTTTAATGGATATGTCAAGACCATGGCAGTTCATCTACATCAGACAGTTTGAACTCGTGAGCAACATTGAAAAGTTAAGGGATTTGGGGAGCAATGCTAGCATGAAAAATGTTCTTGGGGTGCCAAAGAAGTGCTGTAATTGGCCATTTGGTAGCCCCTATGTGGATTGTCAATGCTCTATTTGGCAGTGCACCTGGTTTTTATACAACCAAAACTTGCCTCTAAGCCTGGAATTCAAAAATAAGCTCCAGCTCTGAGGCCACTGGGAGCAACATCCAAGGGGTTGGAGAGCATGTTGCTCACGAGCTACTGGTTGGGGATCACTGATCTACATGTACAGAAATTAACAAAGTTACCATATTGCTTGGTTTTGTTCCAGAATCATCAGAATCTCCATTATTTATGTACTTTGGTAGTAATGTCACCTTCTAACTTTAAAGAGATCATCAAAATACTGTAAGATATACTTTTCATAGGTAACATGCACAGCTTCACAGTACTTGAATATTCATTAAAAAATATATTACAAACTGGCTCCAAAGAAAAACCGTGACCACCCAGTGTTCCATTAAAACTCAGATGCCCCCCATGGCTATACAGCAGCTTTTTTAGAGAAACTATAGTAGTGTTTCTCAAGCAAACACGCCAGTGCCAGGCAACATTACATTATAGTGTCATTAGTTTAAAACACTTTCATTGATGTTACTGTTTCTTTAATAACGAAAACCTATTAAATACTTATAGGGGCCGATTCACTAACTTCGAGTGAAGGATTCGAAGTAAAAAAACTTCGAATTTTGAAGTGTTTTTTGGGCTACTTCGACCATCGAATGGGCTACTTCGACCTTCGACTACGACTTCAACTTCGAATCGAAGGATTCGAACTAAAAAACGTTCTACTATTCGACCATTCGATAATCGAAGTACTGTCTCTTTAAAAAAAACGTCGACCCCCTAGTTCGCCATCTAAAACCTACCGAACTCAATGTTAGCCTATGGGGAAGGTCCCCATAGGCGTTCCTAAGTTTTTTTGATCGAAGGATGTTCCTTCGATCGGTGGATTAAAATCCTTCGAATCGTTCGAATCGAAGGATTTTATCGTTCGATCGTACTATCTGCGCTAAATCCTTCAACTTCGATATTCGAAGTCGAACGATTTTAATTCCCAGTCAAATATCGAGGGTTAATTAACCCTCGATATTTGACCCTTAGTGAATCGGCCCCTTAGTGTTAAAATAGTTTAATAATATAATAGTTTAAGTACAGGTATGGGATCCGTTATCCGGAAACCCATTATCCATATATATCCATTATCATAATTTTCTAGTAGACTTAAGGTATGACGATCGAAATTACGGAAAGCCCCAGGCCTGAGCATTCTAGATAACAGGTCCCATTCATGTATTCCATGTGGCAGGTTTAGTTAACTTACCTCTACAGAAAGGGCCTTCATCTGAGCCATCTGAACAGTCCTGATGCCCATTACAGAGCTTGCCCATAGGAATACAAATTTCTGTGCCCAAGCAATTGTGTTCATTGGGCTGGCATTTAGAAATCTTGCTTTGCGGACCTGATGAGATTAAGAAGACAACATTTTAAAGATAAGTAAATGCTTTGCCGTTATTAGATCATCATTCACAACACTATTGTGGTGCAGCAGATAGTGAGTGTGGTGCATCTGTTACAGACTCTTCCCTTCTTGCCAGCAGATAAACTGACTGACAGAATAATCAGAGAATTCTCATGAGAATACCTCAGGCTCAGAGACTGAAGCTGCTGCATTATTATTGCTCAGAAAATCATTGCAACTAGCACAGAAAATTTTCAGAATGAACCTTCAAGATTAACTGCTTCAAGATTAACAATAGTTTGTACTTGATCCTACCTTAGATAGAATTAATACTTGTGGGAGGCAAAAAATTCTATTGGGTTGATTTGAATTTAAATTTAATTTTAATTAGAAAAGGCATGGTGATCCACATTACAGAAAAATCCCTTATCTGGAAAACCCCAGGTCCCAAGTTTTCTGGATAACTTGTCCCATACCTGTACAAAGCAAGTGTTGTCATCAATGAAGGCATGTCTTTGGGATCAGATACAGCTGGTCTGGGGGTCAGACTTCACTACCTCCACTGACTGTGAAGTGATTGGCTCTTCTGTGACGGTCAAGTGGGACAGTATATTCTATTATGGAACTATGTATCTAGAAACTTGTTGTAGGTTTACTGTAACAATACCTAGCTGGTGTTCACTCATTTTTAAAAGATTTTTAGTAAACACAAGTTCCCAGGTTTCAAGCATTCTGTTCAATATAACCCATTGTTTTTATACATGTAATAACTTCTGTAAAGGGAAATTGTTCTCTTTTCCCCCAAATAACACCTGTAGCATCCCAGATCTATCATAGTTAACAATTCCACTATCACCACCTCTCCCCAGGCCCAGTGCCTAGAGGGTATCCTAGATTCTGCCCTGTCAGTCACTCCTCATATCCAGTCACTGGTTAAATCATGTCACTTTCACCTAAGGAACATATCCAAAATACAATCATGTATTACCCAAGATGCTGCCAAAATTCTTATGCACTCTCTCATCATATCGCGTCTAGACTACTGTAACGCTATTAATTGGCCTTGCCCGCCAGAGACTGTCAACTCTCCAGTTCATTATGAAAACTGCAGCGAGGCTCATAAACCTCAGCAACCGCTCCTCCTCTGCCATGTCACTCTGCCAATCCCTGCACTGGCTTCCGCTACCTTTCAGAATAAAATTTAATGACCTTGATATTCAAAGCTCTTTATAACTCTGCCCTCCCTACATCTCTGAACACATCTCTAGATACTCACACAACCACTTACTACGCTCCTCTACTGACCTGCTCCTCAACACTTCTCTCTTCACCTCCTCACACGCTCACATTCAAGACTTTGCAAGGGCTGCACCCCTCCTCTGGAATTCTTACCCCCCCCCCCGGTCTGTCAGACTTTCTCCCTACCTTTCTGCTTTCAAAAGATCTCTTAAAGCACACTTATTTAAAGAAGCCTACCTTCACTCTGTTTAGCTACCAAATGCAATACCATATGCTGCATCTCTCGCCTGCTTATTTCTAATCTTGCCCAGTCCCACACCTTATGTCTTATTCTCTTCCCCTCTAGATACAGGGCCTTTCTCACCTTTTGTACCGGTATTGGTTGTTATGTATGTAACTGTATATGTTTTATGTATGCAATTCATGTGATTTCTTTGTATAAGCACATTCATTTTAGAGCGCTGCACAATATGTTGCCGCTCTAAAAATACATATTATTATTATTAGTAATAATCATACAAAATATCTTATGAGAATGCCTAATTAGGCAAATATATTTAATGCAGAAAGCCAGCATTGGACCCAAACTAACATGGCTTTGAATTCAATTCTAACAGTGGTAAAGTAACAAGATCTTAGGACAAATATACATCTCTTCTATAAACAGTGAGAAGACATAAGGAAACAACAGAAAGGTGCTACTGGAACTGTGTGCAAGGATTTCCCAGTTGCACAGCAACAATCTGTTTAGCATAGTTTCCAGACAGCCTCGCTTGTTACATAATTAATAGGCCCCCCTTTTTCTACAGATCCAGTGTCCAAACACATGATATAGAATGCTTAGAGGCCCACATACAATGTCCTTGGATCCCCTCTGGTGTAAAGCTTCCATAAGTCAGATCTGAATTGACCAAAACATTTTCTAGCAGGGGTGCCCAACTTTTACCCTCAGATTCCGGACATATACAGTATATATATATATATATATATATATATATATATATATATATATATATATATATATATATATATATATATATATATATATATATATATATATATATATATATATATATATATATATATATATATATATATATATATATATATATATATATATATATATATATATAAAACTGTCCACCAAGGTCATGAACAGCATCGTTTTCTAATGGAAGCCAACCCTTTCCAAGGAGTCAAGAATATAAGGATAAAATTCTACCTTAGAATAACAAGCAAAAGTCCATATATAAGGAGAATGCCACAGGATGCATAGTGCATTTCAGATTAGATATGGCTTGAGAAAGGGGTTTTAGGGGTTCTCATGCCTATATAAAATGTTTTTGTTTTTCATGTATTATTTCCAAGCATCTCTTAGCCATGTGCCTTTCACAGTGTACATGGTCATGTTTTTAAACCATTATTCGAGCATTTCAACACACACACACACCACCATTGCAGTTCACTTCTACTGCAATGGTGGTGCTGGTCCTCCATTGACCCGGCAAGGTCCCTAAGCAACAGCAATTTTTGTACACGGATCTGCACTCACTCAATTCTTTGCAATTGGGGATTTGACCCCTCTGTTTAGTATAATGTCACCAACAGTTTCAATGTTTCGGGGGGTTTCACACTCCCTTCATGAGGATCCTGATGAAGGCAGGGTGAAAAAGGGTGAACACCCCCCCCCCCCCGAAACGTTAATACTATCGGTAACATAATAAAAAGAGACGTCTTAACCCCAACTGCAAAGAATTGAGTCAGTACGGATCCGTGTACAAAAATTGCTGTTGCTATAGGTTACTAGACAAGTAGCAAATTTAAAGGAATTGTTCAGTGTAAAAATAAAAACTGGATAAACAGATAGGCTGTGCAAAATAAAAAATGTTTCTAATATAGTTAGTCAAGTCGCTCACTAGCTCAGAGTTATAGAGCTGAAAAGCAGGAAGTAGTGTTCTGTTCTGTTATGTTACACATCCAGTCACTCCAGCCTTTATACATTACATTTTTGGCTAACTAACTATATTAGAAACATGTTTTATTTTGCACAGGCTATTTCCCCAGTTTTTATTTTCACACTGAACTGTTCCTTTAAGACCATTTTTTACATATAAAAAAATATTAGATTTATTTAATTATTTTGACTAAATAGGATGGTGTGGCTTTATTACATTAGCATTGAAGCTTCCATTAACTTTGAAATCACAGCTTTATCTATTTTCATATTGTACTTCCATACGGCCACTACCTTAGGAAAAAAGAGGGACCAGTTATTAAATTATTAACAGATAAAATGTCCAGGGAATTCTAGAATGGACATTGGATTGCATTTGCATCTGTGTATTCCCCTGATAAAATGAAGCAGGCAGGGTTTAGATTTGTGACATAGAAATCAAATATTTCCTAGGCCGTGTTCCTTAAAATGGAATGATGTAAAACCATGAATTGATAGAAGCTTTTATATCATTGAGCACTTTTGCAATATGCATTCCTTTTTAATTTTAGCAGTCTGAGATATTTTGCAGTTTAGACTTATAATAACAGACTTAGCGTCAGCAGCAATTTTAGGGTTAACTCAAGTAATTCAGTAAGTGCATAGTTAGGGTTGCTGTCTAAAACTTCTTATAGCTGAGAAACCATTAAAAACAGAAGACTGACTATGTTTATACCCCCTTTAAGTCTGGCAACAAACTCATATGTCTATGTAACTTGTAGCGTACGAGACATTTTTGTATTAAAACCTTTTTGGGGAAAAAGGATAAACTACAAGATTATAAATATGACAGTTCCCCTGGGAGGTATTCAAAATGCCTTTTCGAGTAAGGAAGAAATTTCTGTTGGTCTGATTGGGGAGTACATTGTTTGAGCTTGTAGTGAGCAATGGTATTATAGGTTAATTTTAGTAGTTCTTTAGCTTTTAATCCTTTTGTTCTATAGTCCCTCAGGTTATAATTAAAAAATGTTTTAGATTCCCATTGTATTCTAGAAACCAGGCAGTGGTCTGGATGAGACAGACGGGAAGACCCCCAAGAGAGGGTCTGAACAGATAGATAAGCAAAGAAAAAATAAAAATAAAATCTACCCAAAGTATTTTCTTTTCTCGTTTCTTGCACTTGAATTGTTGAAGATAAAATATTACTTACTCTACCACAATCTCAGATCTTAAAATGATCCCATTACAAATTTAATCTGAATGTAACGCCTTATCTCACGGAAATCACTGTTATAAAATGCACTGTGCGCATTACTGTCCGTTTTCTTTATTTTTTACTTACTTTTCTTATATCCCTTCTTTTCCCCTGATCTTTATTACGGTAATCAGTTTGATAGTGTGTGTTTTTTCTTTCCCCACTTTTATTTGCCTTATTATTTTGCCTCTTTCCATTTGCGATTTTCTCCCACAGTTGCCATTTCTTCCACCTTCCCCACATACCTGTCCTCTTGCTCTATTGCTTTTCTGTTTCTGCCTAGTGGCCATTTTCTTTTGTTCCTTGACCTTCCCCCCCGTACACAAGTATAACCATTGAAATAATGCCTTTGAGCGTCAGTCTTCTCATGGGCTTCATAGAATTCTTTGCATGCAATTATTAAATTTCTATCAGCCTAGGAATACAAGGTTTCATGGCAATCATTTTGTGACATTACCCTTGAGCTGCAACTGTCATTATCAAACTATATTCCAAAAATATAGGGCCATTTCTAGAGGAGGCAGCGAGGGTGGTTTTCCTCATCCATCAATCCCATTTTTTTAGTAGTCTTTCCAGTATTCCTACAAGGATGTCATTAATTGCTGAATTCATGTAACAGAATACCTTTGCTGGCATGTGGATGTTACAGGAATAGACCTGTTATCCAGAATGCTTGGGGACTTGGCATTTTCTGGATGAGGAATTTTTCTGTAATTTGTATCTCCATACTTTTAAATGTACTAAAAACCATTTAAACATTAACCAGACCAGATAGAGGTTTGCTTAGCCTCCAATAAGGATCGTATATTTGTTGGGATTAAGTACAAGGTATGGTTTAATTATTACAGAGAAAAAGGTCATTTCTAAAATTTTTAATTATTAGATTTAAATGGAGTCTACTATGATTCATAGCTTTCTGGGTAGCGGGTAACCAAGGCCCAAGGTCATATTTATATAAAGGGTGGTATAGGGATTTATATCTGGTGCCTATATAATCGCTATTTTCTAATTTCTTTAAAAAAATTAAAAGATCTCCCCAGCCTTCAAAAGTTACTTGCATAAATCCAAAGGTGTAGCTGGGTGTGCGAGGGGGTCAGCCCGCAATTCCTAGGGGTGCAGATAGGTCCGGTGCCTAGGTTGGCACCTGATCAAATGATTAGAATATTGGGTACAATGGACCTGAACGTTACAGTGTTATGCTGTTCTGTTTCAGCTATCATAAAGTGGAATTCAAATTAGTGATTAGAACTCACTGTGCCTTCGTATTTTTATCACATCTGACTGTCCTTAGGCTTAATTTAGTGGATATGGAATTTAATCACACCAAGTATGAACCAGACAGCAAGGAGAGAAAATCAAAACGTTTACAGTATATTTAAAGGGGAACTCCACAAAAACATAACAAGCTTTTTAAAAAGTAAACAACTTTGCAATATACATCAATTATGCAGACTTTTCGTGATGTGTGTTTTTTTTTTGTTGGGTAAAAGGCAATTTCGTGTTTGTCTGCTTGCTTACACAAGCCCAGAGGGACACTTTAAGGCTTGGGTCAAGCAATGAGTGCTGCATGGCCTGGGATCAAGACCTGAGCACAAATTGATTCTGGCAAAAGTATGATCCCAACAAAAAGCAGCCACCAATTTTACAACTTCTTGGCCTAAAGCTAGCAATCCTAATAAGTGATAACCAAAGTACCCATGCCCCAAAACTGCCATGATCTCAGAGTGATATGTGTACTTCTATAGGCTGTAGCCCAATGTTTTTCTGTGAGAATGCTACAGAAGCACAAAGCACAGAAAATCATTTGTAGCTTTCGCCAACCAATATATAAACCCTCCACTCGCCGCATGTAATAAACTGACAATTTGCTGATAATGTATTAACTATTTTGGGAAAAAATAAGATTCCTTTGATTGCAGACTAAGCTATATAGTCTCTAGAAAAGGCCAATACTGAGTTTGTCAGGACAGAAGCATTTTATTACACATGAACAGGGGTGCCCGACCCTTTTTACACTTTCGCCACATTAAAATGTAAAAAGTTTTGAAGGGGCAACAATTTCCCAGGGTGCCATTAAAGGGCTGTGATTGGCTATTGGTAGACCCTATGTGGACTGGCAGCCCAAAGGCGTCTCTGTTTGACAGTACACCTGGTTTTTATGCAACCAAAACTTCCTCCATGCCAGGAATTCAAAAACAAGCATTCACTTTAAGGTCACTGGGAGCAACATCCAAGGGGTTGGTGAGCAACATGTTACTTTCGAGCTACTGGTTAGGGACCGCTGCACATGAGGAACCCCAAGACCGTTCTTGTAATAACATTAAAGCATTCTGATCCAATATTGTATTCAATAAGTATTGATTTTTCTCTCGGACAATGAAAGTAAATGATCAGTTGCAAAGAAATAGGCTGACTTTTGTTACCAGAGAGAACTTTTGTGTAATGTTCCCCCGACATTGTTCTATGATAAACTAACAAAGATATAGGAATATCACCAGCACACAAGGTATGCGTTTAGCAGGGCAAGCCCTTGCAATTTTATTTAATGCATGGTGCAACTTTTCGGGGACACTCCCCTTTGTTAAGTCCCCGAAACGTTGCACCATGCATTAAATAAAATTGCAAGGGTTGCCCTGCTAAACGCATATCTATGCCGGTGATATTCTTACACGTTTGACTGGAGGTTGCCGATTCCTCCATCACTGAGCACCAAGAGGAGAGATTTGGGAATGTAGGGTGTGTGGTTATTTCTAATTTCTTTGAAACCAGTTTTTGTCTGAGAACATTGGGTCAGCAAAGGACAGACAAGACAGTAAAGCTCCCCATAGACGCGACGATTCTTCTTGCCGAACGACCGATTTTAGGGAAGCCCGACCAATTATCGTGTGGTTAGTGGTATTCGAACGATCGTACATCTTACGATTTTTCGGCCGACATCTGTCGGGAAATTGATCGGCCAGGTCAAAAAATCTTTGTCGGTCCCAGTGCAATCTCTCTATGTTTGCAGGGCCAAGCAGGCAGCTCCCCTTTGTTTTCCTGGTAAATTGGTCTTTTTAGTTGATGGTAAATTCGTACGATCGTTCTGAGAAGATCGCGGTCTCACGATCAGGATCTGATCTTTTAAAAATCTCAACATCTATGGCCAGCTTTAGTCAAGTAAATATATTTTTTGGAAATCTATCAAATAACTTACATATCTCAGGAGCTTCATCTGAGCCATCAGGGCAATCCTTCTCTCCATCGCACCTCCAGCCTTTTGATATACATGTTACCTGATCCTTACAGGCAAACTGTTTGGGGCTACATGTTTTAGGAGCTGAAAGACAAAAAGAAAAAAACATAATAGTTAAACATTCAAGCAGAAGAATTCCAGCAAGACAACAAAACCCAGGTACATTTTTTAAACATATTTTTGCAAGCAAATCCTACAAGCCATTGTACTTTGAAAAGGGTAGTTCATCTATTAACTTTTAGTATGTTATAGAATGGCTAATTCTAAGCAACCGTGGACTCTTCTTACTATTCGGATCCTCTCCTATTCCAGTCTTTTATTCAATTATATGTATAGTTGCTAGAGTAATTTAAACCCTAGCAACCAGACAGATAAAAATGCGGCTACTGGAGAGCTGCTGAACATAGAGCTAAATAATTCAAAAACCACAAATAAAAAAATTAAACCAATTACAAATTGTCTCAGAATATCGCTCGCTACATCATACTAATAGTTAATTTAAAGGTGAATTAACACCTTTAAGTGGTGATAGTCCTATGCCACAAAATTTTGCTCATATTTACCAAAAACTGCAGGGCTACGGTAAATGCAACTAAATAAAACTGTGGGTTCAAACACCAAGCGGACAACTTTCTGTATATATGAGTGAGATCATGGCTATGGCTTACTATGCCTGGACAAACTTGGCTCTTTTTATTGCATCATCCAAATAGCCTTAAAGGTTCTTTATATATATCATCATCATCAATTTATTTATATAGCGCTGTCAAGATACGCAGTGCTTTTATATATACACACACAGGAAGAAGTCACTTCATTTTTAACTGTAAATAATCCTCTAAACAAGAAAAAATAAAAATATTCACTCTTAATTTGTCTAAGACAAAGTTGGCATCCCTAATGGAAAAGCAGTTAAGCTGACATTTTTCCTCTATAACTCTAAAGTATCTGAGTCGTCATGACATGAAAATAAAGAAGACTTATCAATGGCAGATGTAAGCACATGAGCTGGATTATTTTTCATCCTTGTCTGGGAAAAGGCTGACAAATGTCCAAAAACAGCTTCCAATTACGAGACAGTCAAAACATGAACTGAATGATTATTTAAAATATATGGGAGGGGTGTTATTCGTACATGCGATTCTTGGTGGAATCAAATTAGCGTAGTTCTGTATTTGCAAGTAGCACACACAGGCCTCCTTGTCCCCTCTGTTGGCACAGACACAGTTGACAGTTGCCTGTAAGCCAATCAGCAGAAGCAACGGCCTTGGGCCACAAAAATACCACATTTTTCTTATGAGGAAGAGAGCTGTGAACTATATACAGTATTTTGAAATGAGTTAGCTTTTAGTATGATGTAGAGAGTGATATTCTAAAAGAATTTGCAATTGGTTTTCATTTTTATTTATTATTTGTGGTTTTTTCGCTTTTTCATCAGCAGCTCTCCAGTTTGCAATTTCAGCAATCTGGTTGCTAGGGACCACTTTACCCTACCAACCACACATTGATACTGGGCATATGAATGGGAGAAGGGTCTGAACAGAAAAACGATTGATGAAAAGTAGCGATAACAATACAATACATTCGTAAACTTATATAGCATTTGTTTTTTTAGATGGGGTCAGTGACCCCCATTTGAAAGCTGAAAAGAGTCAGAGGAAGAAGGCAAATACTTAAAAAATTATAATAATAAAAAAAAATAAGACCAATTGAAAAGTTGTTTAGAACTGGCCATTCTATAACATACTAAACTTTAATTTAAAGGTGAACCAACCCTTTAAGGTTTTGTTCCAGCAGTTTACCCTCTCTAGCCTCAGGACTATAACATATTTGACAATTCAACAGTTAATAAACTAGACATGTATAACACGTAAGGGAGAAACTAAAAATTTTTTGTTTTGGGGTAAAACTACAGCAGAATATTTATGGTTATTAAGGAAATAAGTCTTTATAAGAGTATGTGGCATGTGCATAGTTACTCAAAGAGCCCTGCTTGGTTTTCATGTACATGGGCACAAAATTCCACCTTTGTTCTGACTGTGGGACATTGAAGATGTAGCTGCTAAAATAACTACCTACCTGGTTATACTTAGACAACTAAAGTCCAGCAAAAGGAACAGGCTAAAAAAAGATCTATTTTCTGCAAAGCAATAATTTTCCCAGCCCAGTGGTAGAGCAGCCCCATGGCACAGAAGATCCAGGTCTTTGAATTTATTTATTATTCTAATTTCTAAACTTGGTAGCCCCTCTTTTTGCTCTAAGTATACTGAGCACACTTTGGTATCTCTATGTACAGTTTTAGGGGGGGAAAAACATCATTAAATGTTATGTTACATACCTATCCACACCCCACTTCTGGACTAATTTTTTTAACAGATTTTTTACATTGCATTGGTGCGCATCTCCAAAGCGATCATTCAATTGCATTTAGATGAGAAGGAAAGGCAATTTAAATTGGGGGTGCCGAGTGATTATATTTACTTACCTGACACCCCGGGCCAGTGCTCCTATCAACAGAAACCTGCACCGAGTTTTTCCAGAGAGCACCACAAATCGATCGTCTTCTGGCTTCTATGGTTTTCAAATTTCTCTGGAGCACCAGCCCGGGGTGTCTGGTAAGTAAATATAATCACTTGGGGCTGCCTAACTTTTGCGTACCAGGAAATTGTTACTTATGTGATTATGTCACAATAAACCTGTGTATACTATGTGACACAATATAGGGCAATATAGAGCAAGCAGCATGAACAGAAAACCCATTTAAAGTCCGTTTGAGTATTTTGCCTTCATGAATTCTATATATTCAACATATTTGTGCATTAACCGTTTAGTAGGGATGGAATGACCAATTAATCTAGACAGAAATCACTCGGACAACTTTATTACACGGGCAATGCACTATTTTTTTTTTACTTTAAGATAAGTTAATCAATAAAGATGAAAAAAAACATTTGCTAAATACCCAAATGGCTCTCCACCCACCTCTGCTGTTTCACTTTAATGCAAATATTTATTCAGCAAAATGAGTATGTTCTATATTGACTTGTACTTTGCCCTCTAGAACCAGAGCTAGCAAAGAGTAGAAAAAAGAAAAAAAAAAGTTGGACATCTGGATATCCGAGCTAAAGTACTAAAGCAGCTATTTGTGCCTACATGTGTATGTGAGAAAAGCTTCAGGTTGTAAGCTATATTGTAACTAGGGATTCACCAAATCCAGGATTTGGTTCGGGATTCGGCCTTTTTCAGCAGGATTCGGATTCGGCCAAATCCTTCTGCCTGGCCGAACCGAATCCTAATTTGCATATGCAAATTAGGGTCAGGGAGGGAAATCACGTGACTTTTTGTCACAAAACAAGGAAGTAAAAAATGTTTTCTCCTTTCCCTTTCCCCTTCCCACACCGAATCTTTAGCGAAGGATTCAGGGTTTGGCCGAATCCAAAATAGTGGATTCGGTGCATCCCTAATTGTAACCACTTATCTAGCAAAATAATTTATATTTGTTTGCACTGCTCCATTGCGCAGCATTCTGTACATTGTATTTATAAACTAGAAATGAAACTGCAAGGAACTCAAAGGGGTTAAGTCCTCTTACTGCTCGGGAAGTTATTGGTTATGTATACTCTTGGGAGGTTTCCACAAAAGGCCCTGAATCTTGTACAAGTTCTTGTCCATAGGGGGGCTCATTTACTCCTTTGCTCTACCTAGTACCCGGGATGGATGTGATGGGAGCATGGAGCTTAAAGCCCAAGTTCCACCTACTACCAGAGAGGTGGATGTGCCAGGAGCATGGGGTCTAAGGGTTGAGTAGCAAACATGAAGCCCTAAGTAGATCAGCATCCTTAGGGAAGTCAATGAACATGGACCAAGGTAAAGGAAGTGCTCAGCCGTTTCTGTCATAGCACACTTATAGGAGGCCAGTTTAGAAAGAGCAGTACCAGGCTTCACCAGAAGTAGTGTAGAGTCAGTTCTCTTCAGTTTCCCAATTTTAGATAGAAAATGTAGGGAGGCATTAAATAGATACAAATAAACTCTGAAATGTTTCACCAACTGAATTATCCAGATACACATGTATGCATTTTGCATTTGACTCAGCACTGAAAATGAGAATTTGTTTGCCTGCATGAGATGGTATTCTAAAAAGCAGCACATCCGTGACAGGTTCATTGCAAAAGAAAAGAAGGCCTCCCACCTCCCTTCTCACTTAATATTCTCCCTGTTTGCTGGCAAGAGCCCTGGAAGAGACGTGACCAAAATGATCGGCCTTTGTTTACACGCTCCAAACTGCAATCGAGTATGTGATGTCCAAGAAGAGCGAATCTCCAACAAAACTCAATAGACTGAAAAGCCTCCTAGTTTCAGGAGAAGCATAAAATGTAAAATATCAGGACAGAAGAGTTGCAGAGGAAACAGCACAGGGAAAATACCTTAAAGCCCACTCACAGAATGTTCCCATACATTTAGTTTTTGTTTTATATCTTTTGCTTGTCTTGACCAACAGAAACCATGGGACAACATGTTCAACAAACAAAGAAATAAACACTAATGTGATGCTAATATTTATAAAGTTACAATATGCTGGAATCAGGAGAGATTCATTTAATATTGCATATGCAGCAATTATAATTATTATTAATGTTATTTACAAAATAGCAAGGGGCTGATGATGTAACTACTGGAGGGAGGGGGAATGGACAACATTTAAAAAAAACACTTAAGGACCATTAAAGGGGTAGCTCAACTTTAAGTTAACCTTTATTAAGTTGTAGAATGGCTAACTCCAAGTAACTTTTTAATTGGCCTTCATTTTAACTTTTTATGAATAGTTTTTGAATTATTTGGCGCGCCTACTGACTCTTACCAGCTGTGAAGTGGGGGGTCACTGACCCATCTAAAAAGCAAAAGCTCTCTAAGGCTACAAATTTATTGTTATTGCTAGTTTTCTCCTATTCATATTACAGGGTATTTTGGGCCTTGGAAACCAGATTGTTGAAACTGCAAACTGGAGAGCTGCTGAATAAGAAACCAAATAACTTAAAAAAAAAAATAATAATAAATTAAATTAAATTGCGTATTGTCTCCGAATACCACTCTCTATTAGGAGTGCCCATACTTTACTCATGCGAGGTCTACTTTTAGTGATGTTGTACTATTATGATCTACATCCATAAAATAACTGTTAGCATTCTGTTCCATGGAAAATATTACTTAAATATTGATTTATGAGAAAATATATATTTCTTTTGTAACCATAACATGATAAATATCTAAATGAAAAGTATAAAATAGGAGGGTGATTTAGACAAGCTATTTGTTGACAGTGTCTTGAGATCTACTGATCACCAGCTAAAGGTCTACTGGTAGATCCCGATCTACCTTTTGGGCACCCCTGCTCTAAATCATACTAAAGGTGAACAACCCCCTTAAAGAAGAGTGAAGAGATGAATGATGGGACAGCCAGAGTCATCTTCATGGTCACTATATTTTGGGCGCAAAATAAGGACGCTAGGGTGTACATTAGACTATAAGCTCCACTGAGGCAGGGACTGGTGTAAGTAGTGTATAACCTGCTGAGCAGCAAATATCTGTGCTATACAATTAAAGGATAACTATGATTTTAATTTTAGTATAGTCATATCATGGAGCATAACTATGGCACTATCCTCAGTGCAAGAAAAAATGAGGTCTGGATGAGTATTCAACAGAGAGAATTGTTATTGCAAAATATAAATTCTAAACAAGGATACAGTACACCGAACTCCAATTGAATAGCGGTAAATCCCTAATCTTCTACATCCAAAAATCAGCATCTATGGAAGCGTGAAAGCAGAATATTCATGTTTATCTTGGTGGCAATAAGTCTCTTTCAATCAAAGAAACAGAGCAGATTGTCATTTCTAACTGTGGTTCATTAAATAGACGAAAAAGGTAATGTCTGCCCTTTGTAGATCTGTTGATGACTATTCACGGTTTCCTGAAAATATGACAAAATATGCAATCAAGCTCCCTGTATGAGGTTCCCATTTTTCTAACCTGACCTGCATCCCTCCTGAGCTTAAAGTCTTAAAGGAGAAGGAAAGGCTAAAATTAAGTAAGCTTTATCAGAAACGTCTATGTAAATACACCAGTAAACCCTCAACGTAATGCTGCTCTGAGTCCTCTGTCAAAAGTTGTTTTTCATTCTATTGTGTACACATAGGCTTCTGTATCAGACTTCCTGTTTTCAGCTTAAACCTGCAGGGCTAGGGCTTGAGCATGCTCAGTTTGCTCCTCTACCCCCTCCCCTCTCTGCTGTAATCTGAGCCCAGAGCTATGAGTGAGCAAGGGGAGACTCAGTCAGGAACTGATGTCACACCAAGCTAATGTGGCAGCTGCTATCCTAAACAAACAGAGAGAGCTTCTAGAGCGGTTTACTCAGGTATGGTAAACATTCTACAGAATAAATATAGTCTTATAGCTTGCACTACTGTGGCTAATCTATTGGCAATAAACTGTTTTGGTAGCTTTCCTTCTCCTTCAAGAGTTGCAGTGCAGCAATAACAGGGCTTAGGTTACTGATAAGAAATTACTTAAAACATTAAATAAAATGTGCCAGGCACAGAAAATATTCTCATTTCGCTCTGTATACAGATACTCCTCTTTTGGAGCCCACAATGTGCAGAGATGGCCCCTACTCCTACACATGTCAGCTCTGCTTTTGTAAATGACAAATAACGGTACAAGACAAGGGGACTCCTCAATTCATCGTTCGCCTTGAGCCATCCCACTGAACCCCATTGTTACATACTTTAATGAAACACCAGGACTCAGAAACGGGGTAACATGGCCACAGCATTTATCCATATTAAATAAATAGGACCTTGCCAGCCTAACCCAGGGCAATAATCTAAAGCCAACATTTCAACAGAAATGTTATTACACTGGGCAATTACTCACAGAAGATTTGAGATCAGCACTATGTCATTAAATCCATATTAGGCTGCCTCTACCTATAGAGAGGATGGCCCCAAACTCTGCTACCAGCAGGAGCAGCATCTACTACCATGAGAGACGTTCAGCAGCCCTGCTGCTGGTCCTGAATCTGCAGTGTGTCAATGATATGAAATCCAAGCAGGCTGTCACCTTGCACAAACAGTAGTAGTGTCTATATTAGTGATTTGCAGGTTTACTAAAATTCGACCCACATCTGACCCTAACCCAATCTGGCAACACCCGCATCTGACTGGCAAGCTCTTTATATACTTACTCAACCTGCCATGAGGTCACGCACAGAGGCAGAAGAAGGCCCGAGGTGGCCTGTACTTACCCGCACATTACTAGTCTGTATCAATCAACCCACCATGCAGTCACAGGAGAGAACCTCCTTTCTCCCTCTTCTAAAACTTCCTGTGCAATACTCTGGCAAGGTCTACCGCTGCTGTAACAATTAAAGCTTAACATAATCATATATCCAGAGGGAAGCAAAAAACCCCAGCCTGAAGCCAGTGCCAATTATGCCTCAAGAGGAAAAAAAATTCCTTCCTGACCCCAATGGTGTTTGGAAACATTCCTTGGATCAAGCATTTAGAGCATGAATAAAGACCATGCTATTTACACTGTATAAAGATACAGAAAAAACAATTTAACATTCAGGAAACATCCAGATTCAACTATTAATAATAATAATATGAGAACATAAAGAAGAAAACTCCTGACATTTTTTGAAAAATATGCAAAAGGGGGAGGGTGAGATGTTTGTAACTGTTCATAAGATAAAGTGAACTGCTTCTTCCCCTGACATCACATCCTTCCATTTCTCTGAACCCAGCCCGGCTTTCCCCTGCCTTAATTAATTCCTTGTCACCCGTTCACAGCTACATCTGATTCTGTCATCTTTAAACATAAACCAGCGCAATGTCTCAATGTCTTCAATATATTGATAATGGGTTGAGTACCTCTTGTATTTGTCTATATGTATTTTGTGGTCAACCTTATTGCACCACAGCTTAATAGTCAAAAATTATTGCTGATCACAACGTTCCCTTGTTTGTTATAGTTTATACAGGAGCAGTGGCCAGCTCCAGGTTGTAGCCCCCACTCTTCCCAGCTACAGTCAGGTGATCCCACTGGTGGCTAATAAAACTGGGCAGCCAAGTTTGGGAGTTTTTACCTTGAATGAATGAGTGAGTTGCAGGTAAAACTTAGTCCCTGTATTAAATGTATAATGTAGTCGTAATAGAATTCTTAATAAATCTGATGAAAGTTGAGTGTATGATTGGCCAGACCAGGGATGACTTTGGTGTAGTTGGCCAGCTTAAATATATTGCAATACAATATATGGATAAACAATCTCAGTTTTGTGTAAAGGGGAAGGTAGTTTTAGTATCTGGGAGTTATAGTTTTAAAAGCCTTATTGAACAGCTTCAACTTTTTTTTTAAAGTGCATAAAAATCTGCCATTATTAGGGCTACTGCACGACTTAAATGAAAAGAAAAGACAGATCTGTTCTGAAGCTTATATTTTGTAACCACCCCCCTGCCTTTGGCTTTCTTATACAAAAATCATGAGAATTTCCTTAAAATCAGTGAGAGAGAAGGAACATGCTGGTTCACAAAAGGGAAAGCAAAGGCTTATCATTAGTCTTGTTTTGCCATGTAAACGATAAGGCTGTCACATTTCTCTCTGCCTGAATGAATAAATATGGAAAAAAATAAAACGTTAACACAATGAAAGCTTTTGGCCAAGATGTTATATTAGACTTCTTATACTCCTTTATCAGCTGCAGTATATGGACTTAGTTCTCAGCTATAGTTAATAGAATAATCAGAGTTTGGCTGAAACCTCCCATAATGTACTCTACAGGACAAAAGTAATTTTATGGGATCCAATATCCAAATAAAAACCCTGTAAACCGATAGATAGATAGATAGATAGATAGATAGATAGATAGATAGATAGATAGATAGATAGATAGATAGATAGATAGATAGATAGATAGATAGATAGATAGATAGATAGATAGAGGGAGGATATATACACATACATACACACACACACACACACACACATACATACATACATACATACATACATACATACATACATACATACATACATACATACATACACAAAATATGTGTAACATTTCCAGTGGCTTTAAAGTCATTTGTAAATATAGTAGTAATGAACAACATTCATGTTTCTTTTCTGTGACTCTTAAAACAACGTAGCAGAAGTCTGTTTTTTCTTAACAAAACACATTATATAGATTTGTTTTGGGTAGGGGGAATATTATAGTATTCAGCCGATGTTATTAAAGTAATGGATGCACTGCATGGACGGCGTTGCTGTGTTAATAGTTCATATTCATATCAAGGCTCTGTTCTAGGCCCTCTGCTGTTCTCGCTCTATACAACTTCGCTAGGAAAACGTATTCAGTCATTTGGACTTCAGTATCACCTTTATGCTGATGACACCCAACTCTACTTGTCTACTCCTGATCTTTCTAATTCTGTCCTTTCCCAAGTTACAGACTGTCTCTCTGCTGTCTCCTCCTGGATGTCACAGCGCCACCTGAAACTGAACCTTTCTAAAACAGAACTCATTATATTTCCTCCAAGATCTTCCCCTGTCCCTCAGATATCACTCGCAATAAGCAACACCACCTTTCATTCCACTACACAGGCACGCTGCCTAGGAGTTATCTTAGACTCTCATCTGTCTTTTTCACCACACATTCAAACACTTGCAAAATCTTGTCATATTCAACTGCGCAACATTGCTCGAATCCGACCAAAGATCAGTTCAGAATCAACTAAAACACTGATTCAGTCTCTCATCATCTCCCGCCTTGATTACTGCAACCTACTCCTCACAGGTATTCCAACAAGTCACATTTCCCAACTCCAATCTGTTCTAAATGCTGCTGCTAGACTCCTCTAGCTCGCCGCTCAACATCAGCTGCTCCCATATGGTCCATTCACTGGCTCCCAATCTCCTCTAGAATCAAATTCAAATTACTAACACACACATTCAAGGTCCTTAATAATGAAGCCCCTCCCTATATTTCATCTCTGATCTCCAAATACTCCTTCACGCAACCTTGGCTCTACTTCTGATCTTCACCTCACTTCTCCGAATCCGAATGTCTCAATTAACCTTTAGTATGTAAACTCTAATTTGTAGGGCCCTCTAATCCTATTGTCAGTGGCGTAACTAGATATTACTGGGCCCCACAGCAAATTCGTTTTCAGGCCCCCAAAATGTTTAGAGGTTGACTTGTTTCTCCAATATTTATTGGAATTGTATATGAATTAGGGCCTCATGGGGCCCCTATACCTCCTGGGCCCCCCTGCAGCCGCAGGGTCTGCTTCCTCTATAGTTACGCCCCTGCCTATTGTACTCTGTAACCCTTGTTTGTTATCCACCATTTATTCCGTTTGTTATAACTAAGGTAAAGCACTGCATATCTTGTAGGCACGATATAAATAAATGATGATATTTAAATGGATGGCTGCTTAGACTGGACTGGCAGTCATTTCATTCAATTTAATGGCTGTCAGGACAATACAAATGAACATCATGTCAATATTTGTCTGACAAAGTATCAGTTGCAAACAAGTCAGTACTTACAGCTGCAGTCTGCCACTAAAAACAAATATGGCCAATAAGAAGTTCTGCAATTCCACAATATTAAATACATATATCCTACTTCCATGGAATGGGTACATTTTACAATAAACAGTCTCCATGTAAAAAGACACCAAGCTGAAGACATCTTCTTTAAAGGGGACCCGTCACCCAAGAAAAATATTCCTAATCCTATTTTATCACGTTAGTCAAGCAAAATGAACTTTAATTACATTGTATAAAGTATTTGACTTTTGTTTCCTTCAGTCTAAGAATTCATAATTATAGCAAGCAGGCAGGAGCCATTTTGTGGACACTTATTAATGCAAGCCTTGCATCATCTCAGAATCTTGTTTGTGCACCAGAATGGGAGACCAGATGTCCATCCCCATGCCCTGGCTACACAATTAAACGGTTAAGAGAGGAGGAATGCATGAAGAGCAGTGACATCTAGGAAGTGCTAAATGGAAAGTGAAAGTAACTGCCTGCCACACCTCTAAGCCTAAGGCATGGTGGAGGGGCAGGCAATATTTGATTGACAGCTGAGATTTTTAAATGCGTTCAAGACAGCTATGAATGCGTTAATAAAAAAAAGAATTTGGATTTCATGTTTAATTTTAAATTGACTTTTATTATACAGCTTTTTATTTCTGGGTGACAGGTCCACTTTAAGGTACTGGTTCTACCACAACTGGGCCTTAGGTAATTGGTACATGGCTGCACCCAAACCTCCATAAACCCAAAGCAAATGAGAATGCAGTCTCTGAATCTGATATTTTCAAAATGAGAAGGGTCAATGTACACTCTTATTGTTATGGTTCCTTTCCTTTAGCAGTTCTCTCTAATCAGAGCCACTAAATTACAAGCAAGTAATAGGCCAGTGGGTCAGCCTTATTTTTAAACCAGATGTTGTTTGGAAAAAAAAAAAAAAAAAAAAAAAAAAGTTAAGGGGGGTATAGGCAAATACCAGTCTTTTTGTTTCTACATGTGGTTCTTCTCCAAATGCAAGTAACGTTACAACGAGAAAAACAAGCCCAGCAGCTATAAAACTAGAACTGTAAAGCTATAAATAAGTCCGTTGTGTCTGCACACACACACGCACACACATAACATTTAGTTTTTCTCTTTTACATATAAACTTTTAGCTCATTTGAACAGGCCTCATCCGTTGTACAGATATTGCTACAGTCTTTGGGAAATATGGGTTCAGTTGCACAAAATCAAGACAATGCAACCAGTCGAATCACAAATATACGTTTGCATTTGCTGCATGAATCTGTGCAAATAACATTTCATCTGCGGATATACCTTTGCAGACAGAAAAGGTGGCCACACACAGGGAGATCCGCTTGTTTGGCGATGTCGCCAAAACGAGTGGATCTCTCCCCGATATGCCCACAAGTGGGCGATATCAGGCTGATCTGATCTGATTAACTAAAGGCCACAGCGTTACTATAAATAGTAGCATCACAGACCCCCAACCTAAAGGAAATTTACAACACCTAGAACTGCAGCCTTGCAACTTCAGAGCAGATTTGATTCTAATCAGTTTCCCTAGTGTGTGAATGGACCAGGGATTGAATGAATACACATTCTCTGCATGGTACATCACCACCAGTAACCAAACAGAAAAAAAATAACTTTTCCACCACCTTTGGTTGCAACAAAGTGTGACTAAACACACAGCCAATGCCCTATCAGGCAGACTATTGGCACATTTTTCTGGGAGGCTTCATCTTTCTCAGGGAATTTGCAGCACAGAACAGATGCTTTCACACATTTAGACAGAATGCAGAGTTGCAGTGTCACTACACAGACATGACAGGAAGGATTTCTGACTAGCCAGTGATATGAAAACCAGCCAGAGAACAGGCCCCAGAGCTATCTAGGAATGGCCGTGCAGCCGCTTTCCAATCACAGACAAACGGAGATCCTTCAGTCTGCTCCAGTCAGGAAAAGGCCTCACCCTCAGGGCTAGCAATCACTTCATAAAAAACAACAAGTACTAAAATAAAGTCATAGAATTACATTCATATAGTATTTTAATTAAAAGTTTAATGCATAAGTAAATTAAAGGGATCCTGAAACTACTTATTTACTGCTCAGCTGGCTGTATTCTAACATCAAAATACTCAAATATATACATATATATATATTTTGATGTCATTTAGTATTTTTATTATTTTTACCTGACTATATTTGGCTAAATGTACAGTATATATTTGGCTACATGTACAGTTTATCTTCAACACTTCAGACTAGGAGGTGTAAGTACTAGGAAGGCTGCAGGGAAGATAGAGACAGTGATTAGTGATAGAACTCAGCATTTACAGGGTCAGGTCAATTTTTCTGCTGAAGGAAGGATGCCATCGCTGAGAACTGATGGCAGTAGTGGTGTATTCTTCAATCACCTAAAACTGCCTCCCTTTCATTTCTATTACAAACAGTGGTCAAATTTGCACCTGGGCACTAACCAGGCACGTATTTACCATATACATACCTCCCAACCGTTTTCTGTGGGACAGTTCCGATTTTGACAGCTCAGCCCACAGTCCCAGATTTGAACTTAAAGTTTCTCTTTGATCTCCTGCACGGACACCAGAAAAAGACACAAAGTTTCTGAAGCTTAATTAAATAAGAGGCTTTTTGGCTTTTTTTGAGAGCTCAGAATAGTCAGCACCTGCACGCAGATAGAACGGACAATTTAAATAACTAATCCAGTGTATAAATAAAAACTGGCTAAATAGCATGTGAAAAATAAAAAAATGTTTCTAATATAGTAAGCAAAAATCTATATGTAAAGAGCGCTCGCCGGTGTTCCATACTCCTTCAGCATCTTCAGCAAGATGGCGGCACCCAGGGGAGCCTCGTAAGACGGGATGATGTTCTGATGGCGATGCGTCATGACGGCAGTGTCAAAATGTACAGCGTCAACACGCAATGTCAGCGCATGATGTTGTCACACACGTTTTTGGCGTGAAAATCTGCCTTTACAGGGACGCCTGAGGCCTACAGACATTGCCCGATAATAGGTTCTACTTTGTGTGTTTCTGGGTGCGTTATATTGATAATTCTACTGATTCGGATCCTGACCTTGGCCTGTGATATCGTCTATTGAACTCTTGCTGCCTGAGTTGACCCTTTTACCTGGACTTTGTTATTCTCTTTAACCTTTGGATACCTCGAACTGTGTTTTGTGCCAACCGCTTCCTCCTTGGTCCGTAATTCCAACCTGAGCCTTAAGGCCACTGACACTATAAAGGCTGGAGTGACCAGATGACTAACTGTTTATTTTTTTACAGATCAGTTTGTTTAAGAAAAGCAGGTCTCTTTTGGGCCAGAAAATGCCAATACTGGTGCTTTTTGTTGCTTCCTTTTTAATTGAAGGGAGGTGGCAGTGGTGGATTATTAGGGGATACAAATAAATACATGTAAGAAATCAACCATGTGCCACCCCAGCTGAAAAATAAAAAAAAAAAATCACACGTTTTACACACCCCATAACAACTCCTTTATTGCTGGGGGCCCTATCCAAACTCCCTCTCCAAATCTGTAAGACATGCATTTTAACAGAAGAACTAAAGCTTAAAAACATGTATATACTAGATAATACAGCATATTCCATTAGGGAATCCCCTGCCAAGGATAACAAGGCACCAACACTATATGCCAAGTGTTGTCACAAGTGAAGCAGACAAATAATCTGCCCCTGAGGCTTTGATCTGTGAAAATGTTTGGCTGCTGTAACTGCAAAGGGGAAGTCGAGCACCCAGAATAGCAATGAAGTCTTGGAATAAGTGACATTTCTACTCAGGTTTCAAACACATTGTATATAATATAGCACAACATGGGTTTGTTACTCAACTGTAAAAAAAATACTTACTACTGCTGATGTAAGCAGAGAAGATAAGAAAAATTAAGCGCAAACAAAATAAAGCATTTACAAACACAGGTACATACAATAGGACACATGAAACAGAAGATAAATATAAAGAAATACAATACTTTTAGCTTGTGTAAGAAAAATAAAATAATTATTTATATATATATATATATATATATATATATATATATATATATATATATATATATATATATATATATATATATATATATATATATATATATAGTTCGAATAAGGAACAGCACTCGCCATAAATGCTCAATATTTTGTATTAAATAGTAAAACAGTTACATCACCATATATGTGCACATACGTAAAAGCGACGTTTCGAGCCGAAAAGGCTCTTTCTCAAGCCATGTGAAACAATGGTGTAAAAGTGCATACAAAGTCCATAACGTCCTTTATAGTCCAGCAGGGGAAGTGACATAGTGCATTCTTGTTCATACTCTCTGTAGGGATTCCACCCTGTAACCTGCATAAAATGTACATAGCCTTACAGATATATATACATAGGCAATTACTAAACACATTTTTTCTGATATCCCTCAATTATCAAAGAAACAGATATAGATCGTAGTCTTTATTAAGACCATGTGGGTGGAGTGAATTTAATTTATTAATCCACCAAACTTCCCTTTGTTTTAATCTCAGTTCCCGATCCCCTCCTCTCTTAAGTGGAGGTACAGTTTCCAACACCATGAATCGTAACTGGTCAACCGTATGGCCAAATTCCTTAAAATGTCTAGAACGACTCAATGGTTTTCATTTTCATTCAATTTTCCAGAATTTGTGATCATAAAGAAGTGTCATTTTTGGATATTCTAATTTACAGGGAGAGAGGTTTACAAACTAAATTATATTCTAAACCCACTGACCGAAACCAGATACTCCACTTTGCAAGTAATCACCCCTTACACACTAAACAGTCAATCCCTATTAGTCAATTCACTCGGGTGCGTAGACTAGTAAGTGATCCTATGACGAGAGAATTTCAAACTAAACAAATGAGAACTAAATTTAAACAGAGGGGATATCCATCTAGGGTATTAGACAGGGCAGAAAAAATCATTGATCACAGAAAGGTTAAGAAAACAAAGGGGTCAAGGATCACCTTTGTGACCCAATATGGACCATTGAGCAAGCAGGTCAATACCATTCTACGTAAACATTGGTACATACTACGTAGGGCATACCCTATGGTGGGGGAATTTGCTTCCCTTCCATTGATATCATACAAAAAGGGTACAACTATTGGATCGAAAGTATCTAAATCCCTAGTTCAAAAGGGAGATACTCAAAGTAATACATTTCTTGGTACCAGAAATACGGGTATGTACCAATGTTTAAATTGTACACAATGTAAATATGTGATAAAGGGAAAAACTTTTGCACATCCAAGCACTGGCGAGATTATACAGATTAGGGGATACCATACCTGTTTGTCCCAATATGTGGTATATACTATCGTGTGCCCATGTGGCAAGATTTATGTTGGGGAAACTGTCCAGAAAGTCAAGTCACGGATTTCACAACATAAATCTACCATTAAATCTGGCAATTTGGCATTGCCACTTTCTAGACATTTTAAGGAATTTGGCCATACGGTTGACCAGTTACGATTCATGGTGTTGGAAACTGTACCTCCACTTAAGAGAGGAGGAGATCGGGAACTGAGATTAAAACAAAGGGAAGTTTGGTGGATTAATAAATTAAATTCACTCCACCCACATGGTCTTAATAAAGACTACGATCTATATCTGTTTCTTTGATAATTGAGGGATATCAGAAAAAATGTGTTTAGTAATTGCCTATGTATATATATCTGTAAGGCTATGTACATTTTATGCAGGTTACAGGGTGGAATCCCTACAGAGAGTATGAACAAGAATGCACTATGTCACTTCCCCTGCTGGACTATAAAGGACGTTATGGACTTTGTATGCACTTTTACACCATTGTTTCACATGGCTTGAGAAAGAGCCTTTTCGGCTCGAAACGTCGCTGTTACGTATGTGCACATATATGGTGATGTAACTGTTTTAGTATTTAATACAAAATATTGAGCATTTATGGCGAGTGCTGTTCCTTATTCGAACTATATATATTATGGAGGACTGACCGGAGACCTCATGGGACGTGCACCGCAAAGACACTGCAAAGCGTGAGTGCTGATACTAGCATTTGTATTATACACATATATATATATATATATATATATATATATATATATATATATATATATATATATATATATATATATATTTATTTATTTTTAAAAAGTAGGATTATGCAAAAGAAAGGATAAAGGGAACAATCTAAAATGGGGCACTAAACTATGTGCAATTAAATAAAATGTTTTACAATTATTATAAAATTACAAATGGATTAGTAGCGAAAAAAGTCACCCCTGGTTCTCCAGTCTCTCTTATGGAATAAAGAAAAAACATTGATAACCAGTAAATGATAGCCTTACAAATGATACTTGACATCAACCATGTATGGCACTAGGTGTACATCACTTATGTTGCACAAGAAATAATAATAATATCCAGAAGTGCCGTCTGTCTGCGGAGTTTTTTTTATATAGGGATAGTCAAATCCATGGTTCAGGGATCACATGCAGACCATCTGTGTTCAGATGTGGACCCAAAGCAAGGCAAATCAGGAGGAAACATTTTCCTGCTGCCTACATAGATTTTATGGGGTGCTTAGAAGATAAAGAACAAAGAAATTGTTGTGCCACATTCCATAAACACACGCACAATGATATTTCAATCCGTAAATCCTCTGACAACCAACATTGGGCTAATAAAAACACAAAATATTGTAGAACACCAGCAAAAACATATTGTGCTGCCCTTCTATTTATATAAGTAGGGGCAAATTACATGCTCAACACAACTGCAGTCTTATGTCAGCATCGAGCACCTGAAGTGATAAATGGGCCTGAGCTGCTTTATGAATATCAAGACCTCTTGAGACTTGTGTCTTGCTGAAATGTGTACATGTTATAATGTATGTAAGTAGGGTAGGTCAATATTATGGGAAACATGAACAATCATGTGAAGAAATGCAATTCTCCCAGGATATCTTTTCTATTATTTATCCAGGCTTACAGCTATGGCCCAACAGTTCCCTATTAACATCTAATAAGATATTTCTCTGAAGACCCTTATCTATACTCTTAAACTGTGGCCCACTGAGCTGCCAATCGTTTTCTGCCACTGGACAACAACCTGCCCAGAATAACAAGAAAATGAAACAGGTGGTGTTGCCAGGAATCTAACCCAAGTCTTGCAGAATCACAGAAATGGGTATGCATGCCGACAGTGCTCCTCATAAATGAGAGCAAAGGCTGAAAAGGACAAAACTATTTTGTTATTGTTTTCGGGACTACTCCAGAGCACTGGTTGGTTCCAAATGAATCTCCATCACATACAGTGAATATAAACTCACTGGTAAAAGGTATGTAGTTATGCAGCCAGCCAAATTATTTTTGTACCACTGCAGTGTTCTGCAATTGCTTGTGCCAAATCAGCAATACATATGAAATAAGTGCACAAATATTGGGAGTTGGGGTTATGATCAATGAAAGGTAAAAGGCAAATGGCTCAATGGGTCACCCCTCACATGCCATAAGCCTAACAAGACAGATATAATGCCCAAGTAATTCTTGACAATGGTCTTCAGGAATGTTCCGTATAAAGTATAAAGCCTGTTAAGAGGTACTGAAAACAAAAATCAAATGGGGTTTATAAAAGTAAATATTCAAATTTTTATTAGTCTTTAAAGGAATCTTGTCATCGGAAAACATGTTTTTTTTTTCAAATGCATCAGTTAATAGTGCTACTCCAGCAGAATTCTGCACTGAAATCCATTTCTCAAAATAGCAAACTGATTTTTTATATTCAATTTTTTTTTTTTTTACATTAATCTGACATGGGGCTAGACATTTTGTCAATTTCCCAGCTGCCCCCAGTCATGTGACTTGTGCCTGCACTTTAGGAGAGAAATGCTTTCTGGCAGGCTGCTGTTTTTCCTTCTCAATGTAACTGAATGTGTCTCAGTGGGACATGGGTTTTTACTATTGAGTGTTGTTCTTAGACCTACCAGGCAGCTGTTATCTTGTGTTAGGGAGCTGCTATCTGGTTACCTTCCCATTGTTCTTTTGTTTGGCTGCTGGGGGGAAAAAGGGAGGGGGTGATATCACTCCAACTTGCAGTACAGCAGTAAAGAGTGATTGAAGTTTATCAGAGCACAAGTCACATGACTGGGGGCAGCTGGGAAATTGACAATATGTCTAACCCCATGTCAGATTTCAGAATTGAATATAAAAAAAATTGTTTGCTCTTTTGAGAAATGGATTTCAGTGCAGAATTCTGCTGGAGCAGCACTATTAACTGATTTATTTTGAAAAAAAAAAAAATGTTTTCCTATAACAGTATCCCTTTAAGTCCAGTTTATTCTATGCAGTTGTACCAAACAGATGGTTGTGTGAAAACAGTGTCTCTAATTCATACAATAGAACTAGAGCTCACCATTAATAGGCCAAAGCAATAAATGTTTGATTTATATAAATAGGGCCCTACATCAGGCATGAACTGCCTGCAAATCCCCAGAAGGTGTTAAGAAATCAAGTGTCATGTTTGACGTTGTAGATTGAGGGATGCAGTGCTGTACCTTACACAAGGAAGGTAGGAAAGTAAAAGCACCATTCTAACCAAGAAGGAAATATTTATGGTTCAGCCAAAAATGTTGTATTCCAGGATAAACAATTAGAGCCTCCAACTTTTTTTTCCTCCTCCTTTTCTGAAATGTTCTGCTGAGCTGAAACATTCTGGCACTGAACAGGAACCTCAGCAGCAGTCTATCCCTATGGAGCCCCGAGTCCAGGTCATTAACATAATTGTTGCACAGGCTGAAATTGTGTATCCCGACTTAACACTGGTGGCCAGTCACACTTTGAGGCTGAATTCCATCTCTCACTGCATCCTACCCCCGCTGTTTCCATCCCCCATGGAATATCATTTAGCAAGATGGAATTTCCTCTGCATTCCTTTCACAGAGAGTCCTCCCATTTCATTTGCGGAACTGCCATGTAACACACCCCATTTGTGGTCAGCAGTAAGGGTTTGATTTAAATGTGTTCAGAGGGAGACATTGTAGTCTTAAAGAACAAAATCCATTTCATATTTAGCTCTGCTTGCATGGATTTTCCTCTGTGTAGCATAAAGTACATACAGATCAACAGGCAGCTTTTGAGTCCTGGAGGAAGAAGAGACATATGCCTACTCTGCCAGCCTATTCAATTTAGCATTTATGGGAAATGCACATATGAAAAATAGTACCCCCGATTACTAAATAAGTTAAGAATCAACCAAATCTCAAACTACTACATAAATTGTGAACGAAAAATTGTGTACCGAACGACATCGGTCAGAAAATCGATCAGTCTGGATAGAAGATTTTCATCATTCACAGTGAAATGTATCCATTGTCCAAATGTTTGCAGGACCAAGCAAGCAGCTACCCAAAGTTTCCCTGGCTTAAACGAGACAATATTGTTTGAAGTGGTGTTATTTAAATGATCATTTCAAGATAAGCTTGGTTTTACGATAATGAAAAGATCTTTTAAAAAAATCTTAACGTCTATGACCACCTTAAGTTAATGTTTGATATTTTTTTTCAAGAAAATCTGCAAGTCTATGAAGAGGTACAAGTTAACATTACAATAAAATAAGCTTCCATAAGCTACAGCCTAATCGTCATTTCCATACAGAGTATAAAGAAGAGTGCACCTTAATATTTTTATGTCTTTTAGACTTTAATGGGCATGGACAACCTTTTGAAACACAACAGTATGGTATTACCAAGACAGGATTCCTGGGGACAGCTTTTACAAACCTTCTGGGTTTCCCTGTATTCCTGTCTGAACTTCTAGACCCGATCCACTATGTGCTACTGTATATGTCAGGGTTGCTGCCTGCTCTCTAATATCCTTGGTGTCCAACAACCCATCTACTCAAGTTCTTTCTAGCTCAAATTCTAAACAGTCTATCCTTAAAACTACTAGTATTCCCAAGCTACTCTGGTAGGGCACAGGATAGAATAACAAATTCTTGGATTTTAAATACAGAGACCTGCATATGTAATATAAAGACATACATCGAGATATAATACAGCAAGATTAACAATTGTACAGATGCCTTACCCTATAGGATCATCAATTTATATAGTTCCAACAAGTTACACAGCACTTGACATTATTTTATAACAATTAGGGATGCACCAAATCCACTATTTTGGATTCATCCAAACCCCCAAAACTTTGTGAAAGATTTGGTCAAATAGCAAACCGAATCTGAATCCTTTGCATATGCAAATCAGGGGAAAGAAGGGAAGAAGAGAACCGTGCAAAACACAAAATGTTTACTTTCTTGCTTTTATGAAGAAAAGTCATGCGATTTTAAGGATTTAGATCCGTTCTGCCAGGCACAAGGAATCGGCCGAATACCAAACATAATCCTGTATACAATGTTTCAAATGTATACAAATGAGGGGTGGGAGTGTTCCAATAGTTCCTGCCAGAAGCACAGAAAAGGGGGGATAGCCAATCACAGCCCGGCAGTCACAAAAGCCATGCTCCAGTTCCCTAACAGGTCTGCCTAGCTGATGATTGGTTCTTTTTCACACAATTTGTCTCCTTTAATAAATGATGTACAAGCAATCTGTTTTCTAAACGGTCATGGAGAGGACTCCCTCTAAGTTTTGGTCTCATACACAATGAGTGCAATGGAATGTGTGTATGGACACATAATACTCTAGTCAATGGGGCATTCATGGCACTTTTGCCAAAATGCTAATTATTTAATATTTGACAGTAACTGGAAATTGCCAAGAATTCAGCAAGAATTTACTAGTCTGTCTCACCACATATGCAAGAAGATAGAGAACAAAGCAACAGGTATGAGGAGTTCCATAACAACGTCACTTCAGTAAAGCTAGCACCATATACAAACATGATGTACCAATAGCAAATAAAAAAGGCACCTAATTTTTTTTAGTTTAATGTTACATTGTGTATGAGGAAAGAGAAAAAATAATTCACATTTAGTAATATGTTACCAAGCCCCACATTAGGGCTTTACCATCAAGAAGGAGAAGAGGACCAAAGGCCAGAATATATTTTACAGTGCAGTGTAACATAAAAAGAGGAATAGAAATGGGTCTGTAAGACGGAACCATTTGGACAGTGTAAGTAAAACCATGTGAAAGATTCGGTTATAGAACACCCCTCTCTGTAGCAGAGACAATTTACTATCTCATCAGTCTAAAATCTGTGGAACTGGGAAATAAAGAGAACCTTTGCCTGACAGATGGCTATTTCAGGCAACAAGCGAATAATTGATTTCCGGATGGAGCTGTTCCCTTACGAATGCCAAGACTGGTGTAGTCATGTCTCACTTCACCTATGAATTGAGACAGAAATGTGACGGCTTACTGTGCAATCATTTTCCTCCCTGGTAAAAATAAGAGGATGTTTTTCAACTTGCTCAGCTCTGTGCTCATAGGAATGATGAAGGTGGGGTTGGCATATGCAACGGTCTAAAGTGTTCGACATTTTCATTTTTTCCTTTATTAGTAAGCGGATGGCATTTATTTAAAAACAGGAACATAAGCACAAATTTAGTTAAATGTCTCCTCAAAACCCATGGAGGAAAATCCTTAAAACCATTATTTTTTCAAATGGATTAGAATGTATTTGTATAGAGAATTAGGGAAATCTATTCTACATACCTAGCATTTATTTGTAGTTTCAAGCTAGAAAGATTCATTCAGATGAGTTTTTTTGTATATGTTGATTGTCCCAATTTGGGAAAAATTGGGAGGCTTAGACATGCAATGTTCTTGGGCAGTGGAAATAGCTCCATATGGTATAGCAGATGTGCATTCCAAAGAATACCAACAAAGTAAACGGTACTCCCATGTGCACCACAGTTCAAGTGCTGCCCTACTCATGACTCCCTCCCCATACACTAAATTTGTGGTAGTGTTCAATCTCTCCAAGAAATGTTAATGGCACGCAGTGATTCATTTGTGCTTTGTCCAAGTATCTTTTCCTGGAAAAAAAATCTTACCATAAGCAGTTAACTGCTGCAAATTAATTTGTGTTATAACTGGAAAATTAGATAATTGCATCATGGTGCCAGGGACCAGGGCAGATGCCCTTGTTTACATCAGCGTATAGATGTCATGCAAACATGTATTAGCCCAAAACAAAAATATACATATACCAAGGCTGAACAAGCACGTTGTAAGTGATTAGCTTGGTTCTACCAACTGCATGTAGAACAATGAAAGCAAAGATTTAATTTGCTGTCCAGGTTTACTACCCAGGGGCCAAATTGGCCTTCATTGGTAAATCAGGCTAATTCTTGTTACTATTCATTGTATTAAGCTTTAGTGCATTGAACTGGTTATGAATGAGCAGAGATTTTATTTTTCACAAAAGGGCAAAACATTTGCTCAGTTCATATCCTGTTGCAATTGAGAAAGTTCTTCAATGAAGTATAAGCAGAGGAAGTTATTGAACCAAATATTTCCTTCTCAAAACAATAAAAGGGCAGCTAAATAACTCAAACAAAAGCCATCCCGTGGTGATAGGTAATCCTGTGCATTTCCTCTGAGATGGAACATTCTGGGCACGCTTCCCAAACAGAGTGTTTACATCCAAAATCAACAGTACTGTGCTGCAACCCATGCAGTTTGCAATAAAATAGATTTTTTTTGTCATCTTCATATAATGGCAGAAATAAGATGACAAAACATAAATATCCAAATCTTGTTGATCTCTTCATTTTTTTTTTTTTCTTAGTATCACTTTATTACTCCAGTATACTCCAGAGGCACAGTATGAGTGAACCATTCAAATCTCAGGTGTAAATATGAAATTATTAGGTTTTAATTTTAAAGCAAACGTCTTGGAATATGGGGTGTAGAACATTTCTCCTTTACCAAAGTGCTATGAAAGCATGAGGATGAGTTCCATTATAACCTTACTACCTGGCAGTCTGGGTATTTATATCTCATTCATATCTTTTTGGAGGGTCAACATCAGCAGACCATTCTGTTTTGGAAGGACCTTATAGTAGTCTTATGATCTTGTCCAAACCACTCCCAAGTATGCTTCAATGAATATATTGTCATATTATAATGTTAATTTATAGGCTAGGCAAGAGTCTATTAGCCTTCCTAAAGTTCACACAATATACCATTTTTAAAAGCATATGGATTTATATACAGGTATGGGACATGTTATCCAGAATGCTCGGGACCTGGGGTTTTCCAGATAACGGATCTTTCTGTAATTTGGGTCTTCATGCCTTAAGTCTACTAGAAATTCATTTAAACATTAAATAAACCCAATAGGCTGGTTTTGCTTCCAATAAGGATTAATTATATCTTAGTTTGGATCAAGTACAAGATACTGTTTTATTATTACAGAGAAAAAGGAAATCATTTTTAAAAATTTGGATTATTTGTATAAAATGGAGTCTATGGGAGACAGACATTCTGTAATTCGGAGCTTTCTGGATATCGGGTTTCCAGATAAGGGATCCTATACCTGTATTGGTTTTGGCATTATGTTGCCAATTAAACAGCAGTTATTCAGCAGCAGATAGTGGCCCTCCAGGGCTGAAAAACATTTCCCAGAACTTTTCCAAGTTGAAGTCTGTCAACAGTGCCACAGTCATGGCAGTGGAAATTCAGGACTTTGGTCCCAGATATAAAATATTGTCATGTATTTCAAGACTCATAATATGAGAGGTTTCCAGATCGCTAGGATTTATTCAAACTGCTGTTTAATGAACGTGAACTCTGGTGTTAACAGGCTGTGCACACAAATTGCCACCGCATGATTAGGTAGACGATTGTCGGTGCTATTAGACGCGGTTCAATAAACCATTCCAACGCTGAGGCATAATCACAGTTCATTAACGAGTACAGTAACGAATGTAATAATGCTCCAAAAACAGTGATAACATTACTAGCACTAGTAACATTTATTCCAGAAAGTGGGCTCTACACACGCAGCTATGGGTAGGGTTCAAGAATGCAGGATGGGAAGGGAGGCATTCAAGAAAGATCACTTGCTCCAAAAAATGGAATGAAAGCTAAAGCTATTACTGCTGCACGTGTCAAAAGTGATGGCATTCCATCAAAAATGCAGGAGTTAAAAAAATAAATAAATAAAAGTTTCTGCTTGTATTCGATTATAAAAATGTCAGTTCATTCCATCCATACTGGTGCATGCATGACGTGAAGCAAAGGAAGCCACTACTTTTACCCACGGGCTTTGTAAATGAATCCTAATATATGATTTCCAAAACACTACATTAAAACTGCTTTTGCTTCTTCATTTTTCCCCTTGTTTATCTAAAACAGAAATATGGTATAGATGTTCCTTTAGATAGGGGCAGAATGGGAAACTTTCACTTGGGGCTTAGGGGCAAAGTGAAAATCTCCAGATGTGCCTGACAGCGTTTCTCTATGAAAGCTGCAGCCATGCAAGGCAGAGTCAGCAGAGACAGTTACAGCAGAACAGAACAGAGTGTGGCGGATATTTCTGCTACAATTATCCATAGCTGGGAGGATGTGCAACTGGTCTGAATTCATTATATTTTTTCCCCCATATATGAAACACTTGTCTTATGTATTTTATAATTTTATAACATATCTTTTATTTGGATAAAGATTTCTCACCTGAAATTCACTTCCATTTGGGAGACACACACACAAACACACTATATTTATCAGTGTATTCTGGGTACTTTGTGAGTTTAGTTAGTTTAGAGGTCCAAGCAATGTATGTGATGTGATGAATTCTTTTTGTAAATTCTATATACAACTTGTATTTTGCTAATTAAAGGCTATATATTAGATAGTAATTGTATGAGATACTCGTAGCAGAGACTTACGGAGATATATGTCTGTATTTAGGATAGTTTTTCCATAGGGGCCATAACTGAGTTTGAGAGCCCAGATCGAAGCTTTTCCACTGAGTCTATTTTGCTTTTTTCCTATACTAACAGGAATTAAATCTGAATTCTTTTTCCCTGTTTGAAATTCCAAAGGGAAGGAATTCAGAATTGCTCTCTTCTTTATTATTATTATTATTATGTATTTTAAGAGTGACAACATATTGCGCAGCTCCTTCTGTACTCTTCTGTTTCCAAAGAGTACCACTTATCAGGAAAAACCATACTCCAGAACCATACTCCAGGGAAGGCCATCTCCTATAGCAGTGATCCCCAACCAGTGGCTGGTGAGCAACATGCTGATCTCCAACCCCCTGATGTTGCTACAGAGGCCTCAAAGCAGGTGCTTATTATTGAATTCCTGGTTGGAGGCAAGCTTTAATTGCATAAAAATCAACTGTACTGCCAGAGCCTTCTGTACACTGCAAATTCAATTATGGGTTACCAATAGCAAATCATAACTAACTATTTTTTGTTTGTTTTTTAATTTGAATGTGGCTCACGGGTTGAAAACGTTGGGAACCCCTGTCTTATAGTATCAATTTTTAGGGGCAGTTAGTACCCTAGCAGCTAGTCAAGTGTTTGGAATGGCAGAATGGAAGATGACTTGGAAAGTTTAAAAAAAAATCCAGAAACTCCAATTTTAGAATGAAGCACTAATTTTTTTTTTTGCAAGAAACCTGGCAACCAGAAATAAAAGGGCAGCATTGAAAGAAAGAAAGTACATCAAAATCTACACATAATACAAAACGTTTCTCAGTTATGCAGTGCCAAATTCTAATATCTGTGCTACAGACAAAACACTGTTGTCTCTCTCTGAAACTGCTGATACCTTACTTTAAGGGCTAGTCCACACGGGGAGATAGCCACGCGTTTGCGGTCGCGGCGACAAAGCGCCGCGCCAGTCGCCGCGACCGGCGCAGGCGACAGTTTTGTATGGGCGCCTATGTAAAAACGCCTGTGCTAACCACACGAGGCGATGCGCTTTTCAACAGTCGCCTGAAAATGCCTCGCCAGGCATTTTCAGGCGACTGTTGAAAAGCGCATCGCCTCGTGTGGTTAGCACAGGCGTTTTTACATAGGCGCCCATACAAAACTGTCGCCTGCGCCGGTCGCGGCGACTGGCGCGGCGCTTTGTCGCCGCGACCGCAAACGCGTGGCTATCTCCCCGTGTGGAATAGCCCTAAGAAATGGGAGAGATGTTATCATAAAAGTGATAAACCTCTTTAATATTTCAGTAAATGCAATGCTCAGGGCTGGGTATCTACTGGATGGCGAGACAGTAATATCAAGAGGATGAAAAAAAATGTAACATTAGGAATCGAGCGTTACAAACTGTTGCAATAGCTACAGCAGATAATCTCTGCTAATCTCTGGCATTTAGCCACCACCAGTCTTCCTCAAAAGCCCTGGCACAACACACAGGGTTAAGGAAACCCACATGATCATTAGATGAAAGGAGAAAGATGTTTATCTTTATTTCAGACAATATTGTGGAACCGCAAGTAATAAGATTATTATCCTAAAGGCACAGCCTGCAATATCCAAATGACCGTACCATGGAATTCTTTACAGTTTAGGAGGAAATATGGTGGACATAGGAGAAAAGTCATAATTGTTGTGATGCTAAGGGGCTGGATCATTTCAGATAGAGTAAGCCAATTCTAATGAAGCATTGCTTCTATATTGTCTGAATTAGCGCCTTAGCCATACAGGCTGCTTGTCCATGCCAAGCTGTATCTCAGTATTGAAAGCCTTAGTAAAGTACATTTGGACAGCAGTTATAGCTCATATGAAGGTTAGAAATGTAGACAATAGTACTATAAGAAGTCTCAAAGCCAATGTCTGTAATCCTCAGCTATAAGTCACCTGCCAACATAAAACTCCAGAAAAATGTAGGGGCAACAAAGCAAGAGAGACAGAAGGGCTCTTTCAGTTGATTTCCATAAAGGAACTAGATATGTGCCATAAAGGATGATAACCATTTTTTTCTTTCCATAACCCCTTTAGGGCACTGGGAAATTATATTGCGTAGAGTAGACAATGAAACGCATGGCAAGAACCAAACACACTATTACTATAGTTTTTTTTTGTTTTTTTTCACTTTATAATTAGAAGCTGCTTTGGTTTTAGCCTTTACAAATATCTGTGAAAATAGTAGTATTTATATATACAGCAACAGCCGCGACCATACAACTTGCCTATGTAGAGACACTATACATTGACAACAGGATGGCCATAGAATGTATTTCTTAAGACATTTACTGTTGACCTTTTAGCAAGTCTTTTCAAAGAGGTCACAGATTATAGTAAACAATATTCAGAATTTTTCAATTTTTAGAATTTACCAATTTCTGCAATGTTGTTAAGTAATTATTATGAAAAAATGGAATGGAACATTACTGGTCAGCAGCTTATTGAGCATATAGGACATTGCTGGCTAGTATTTTAAAGTTAAATAGAAATACTCTGAATAGAAAGATTAATCAGGAGGTGGGGTGAGTGTCACGGTCAATACACCTTAGTTATACATGAGTGGCACATATCATTGACCTTGACAAAGCATTTACTGGCTGCAACATAAACCGGCATCCAAACTAAAAAGTGCTTCAAAGATATTTCATCTTGTAAGCAGCACGACACAATCTCAGCAGGGACAGATCATTAAATATTAATGCAGCAGCAACGTTGAAAATATGGTTTCCTTTGTCAGACTAGTTGTTCCTCATCATTTAAAATATTTTCTTTGGGATTTAAAGCTGCATATCTGCATATGCAGTTATTGTAATTTAGTGATAACGCTTAGGGGACAAGTGCCAGAGGAATGACATCCTAATACCATGGATACTGGTTGTTTTGTGGATCATGTTTGCTCGGTTCTCCTCTGACAACAATAGAACAATACCAGCAAAGGATAAATCCCGACCGGCATCTTTTACATGCATGGCCAGTCTGCAGGACCATCTTTCTTATAGCAATCTTTATGTTAATGATTCATCATTCTGTATAACAAACTATCAATCTTACAGAAGCAGACATTTATTGAAGTGTATTTGTTTATCGGTTTATATTTAATACATACTCCCCTATACAGACAACATTAAATGGGCATGCTGCGATAAACATACTTTTTTTTTGCTTATGTAAATAATAAATATATATGGTTTATGCCATTTCTTGAGCTCAACAGTGCCAAAGTGAAACTGAAAGTACTTCTGTTTTACAACTTCCAAGTTATTCAGAGCAATGGTAAGAGGAGGAGAGGGCAGTTAATCAATTAATTCCAGTTAAGCTGTCATATACTGAATTCCAGTAAAGTTCTCATATAATGAATTCCTCTTTGTCAGTGAGCCTCTAACAGCAGCTGAAATGAAAAATCTTATGATAAAAATTGATCTGTATGGCCCTCCCGTTACAAGAGAAACTTTCTTGATCAAAAAGTGATCGTCTCACAAGTTGGCTAATTTCTTGTTGACTGACCAACAAAAAAAAACCATTACTCACACCTCCCAGAAAATATCCAACCAAGTCAGCTGCACAATTACCTCATTCATGGGCGTGATCGAGTTGTACAAATATCCAGCAAGTAGATACTGAAAAGTCTAGTAATGTACTCACAGCTTTAACGTTAGCCACTTTAGCTGTGAGTGGGACCTACCCAATCAATGTATGGCAGAAAATTGCCCAGATACCATTTGGGTAGACCAATCAGATTGCCCCTTACACAAATGTACCGCATATATGGCCACCATTAGACATGCATTTGACAACACAGCATATCTGCCAGGGTACAGTGTGTTGGCAAATCAGGAAGGGACACTGTTCCAATCAAAACAACAGAAAGGTATCAGTACTGGATACTGTGTCTCTCAAACGTATGTTAACAGCCCCCCCCCCCATCTACTTAAGAGCTTTACCAACTTCTTGATATCATTCTAACATAACCATGCCCTTGAAATGCGGTATGAGAAATATTATTGGCCCATGTATGGGGTCGTCCTGATCGATATCTGGCCGAAAGTCGGGCAGGTTAAAAAATCCCGTTGGATTCGGTCGCATCTTTTTGTTCACACAATCTGACTGCACGTATGCCCTCCATTCTGATCCAATCATTGGGCCCTAGGGCCCACGATCGGATCAGCCTAATATCACCCACCTTAATGTGGGCATATTGGGGAGAGAATCTCCTTGTGTATGGCCACCTTTAGAACCCTCAATGTATGCTGACAGATGCTGGGATCCACATGTGAGTACAGTCCAAGCCATAATGTGTAGATATGAAGTACAAGCACACTAAAGAATAAACATGTTCCTTCCTCAGTTGTATCTTGCATAGAGCTCATCACTTGTGTGCCATACATTCAAACTTCTTGGATCTGACAAGTAAATCTCTTAAACCTTCTGTTTGCAAAGATGGCACTGTCAGTTACATAATAGTGGATCACTCATGGCCTGTTGACTTTGCAAAGGCTGATTCTAAGACCAGTGATGTTGCCATGGTCATTATTTTGTTACCACTACTCATAGAACCAAATATATTAGCACAGATTGGGCAAAGTAAAGGAATGATTCCAACTTATCTGTAGAAAAACAAAATACAGAATTTGACCACTGCAATTGAAAAAGAAATTGTCAGAAGCCAGGTACTTTGCTTCCCTAAGCTTTTAGCTCATGGTGCAATAGCCGGTCATCTGGCAAGCCAGGGAACAATATGGGTGTCTGCCTCCAGAACCCCTAAGAACCTGGACTTAACAACCAGATAACTGCTATCTTTTCAATTGGAGTGTTACTGAACAAAAAGCTAAGTTATTAACTGGTCTTAATTTTTTATGACTTTTGAAAGATCACGGAGCGTATCATAGGAAAAGGTAATTTAAAAGTGAACTACTCCTTTAATATCGCAGCCATAATATCCATAATTTCCATGAGAAGGTCCCTGGTTCTGAAAACAGACCAACTTCACTAAATTCCGTTCCAAATGACCGTTCTTACTCTATACCCTATTGTTATTGGAAAGGGAATTTTTTCAAACCTGCCCTTGCTATAACCATGGCCATTAATCATGTCATGTATTAGGGGTGGTCTTCAACATGATTCTCAAAGGCCTGCACCTGTGCCGCCTACGAAGCAGAGAGAAATATATAAATGGACTATGAACAATTTGTATTGAATAATCAGATGCAACATAGCCATGTACTGATGTTTTTTCTGCTGCCTCTGGACCTTAAGTGACCTTCCAAACACCTAGTATCCCAATAAATATCTAGACAAAGAATTGCTTCAGAACACCATAGAATTGTCATCCCTTCCAAGTGAAAGATTTCACAAACGTTGTTTCCTGACCTATAAAATTATGTAAACACATGCTCAGCCCAATGTTACAGACTGGGTGGTATTGTAATTATGCTGCAGAAACAAACCAGTGCATTGTAGCATTGTACAAGGGATGGAGAGAGATTTTGTCCGAGACCAGAATGTAAGGCCGCTATGCCCTCTATATAGAGTGGAAAATATTAAAAAGAGAATCCTTGGCCAACACTTGCCTGTTTCATAATTTAATACATAAACCATGTAGCAGAATCTGCCTACTGCACCTTTAAATAGACCTACATTGGATATAAAGGCATAGCTTACAGGGCAGCCCACAAAATGGTCAAGACTGTTCCTGTAACCAAAGAGGTATGCATGAGCTGATGGGAAAAGTGGTTGACAGGAAACATTTGAAATAGTGTGCAATCTTCAGCCTGCAGTCTCTACAATACCCTACAACCATGAGAGGGTGCTGGGAGTTGTAGTCCAAAATAAAAGAGTATGGAAAGATCAAAGCCTCTGCTAAATTCTCATTCTTTCTGCAATAAATATCATTCTCTTTCAATGCCACCTCCTCCCTACAGGATGAGTGTTTTAAAGAAAATAAATGGAATCTTGGTTTCCAGGCAACATGAATATGATGAGCCAGAACTAGAAAACTCTTCATCACCTTTCAACAAAATAAAATTAAAGGTAAACTAAAGCTGAATGTGTCAAACCCCTAAATAGGAGTGTTCCTACAATCCTCTAAGGCATCATCACACTTCTGGTCTGTTCAAGGTTAATGGGTACACTCCTTTGTTGTCTAACACAGTCAGTAATCACCCGGTTAGAGTTAGTAAGAAACGCTCATCTGTACGAGACCTAAGTTGCTCTATCTCACAACACTAAACCGGGTGATTGCGGTTACTCTGGCGATTCCTATTATGAACATGCAGCGTTGCATATAGAATTCATTATGTGGAATACAATAACTTTTTGTTTGTTGCTTTTTTTTTTTTTATAAGAACAATTTCACAAGGAATTTTGTGACCAATACAAAACATGCCAACTGCTACATAACTATAGTAATGACCATATTGTTTTCATTTAAGAGCAGCTGGCTTAAAGGGGTTGTTCGCCTTCAATACTTTTAGTTCAGCAGAAAGACTTTTTCCAGTTACTTTCTATTTTCTCTTTGTGACCGTTTTTTCTAATATTGATATGTAAAGTTTAATTTTTCTCCTTCTAAGGGTTAGTTCACACAGGGCGTTTTGGGGAGATTTGGTCGTCTGGCGACTAATCGGCTCGTTTTTGCGGCGACCAATCTCCCCAAACACCTTCCCTGTTCCTGCACCGACTAAAAGGAAAAAACGCCGGCGCTAATCACACGCGGCGATTCCTCATGAGGCAACTTTGGGCGACTTCGGAAAATGAACTGCCGCGTGTGATTAGCGCCGGCGTTTTTTAATTTTATCTGGTGCAGCAACATGGAAGGAGTTTGGGGAGATTGTTTGCCGCAAGAACGAGGCGATTAGTCGCCAGGCACCCAAATCTCCCCAAAACGCAGTGTGAACTAACCCTAAAAGCAGCTCTGGTGGGGGGGGGGGAGAGATTTGTTATCTTTGTCCCTGCTGAGCAGAATCCCTGAGTTTCATTAAAAGGCAGCTGTTACAATAGTTGCTAATATACCCACAGATGCTGCTGAGAAATGTATCAAATAATTGTATCAACTAAAAGTAACAAATTGTAAGAGTTCAGAATACTCCTGGATCACTGAGCTGCCAGACTGAAACACCAGAGACAGGAACATTAAAGGAGACATTTTGTTTAAAAAATAAGAATGTACCAGTGCATTATACTCATTTAGATATAGAGGAATTGTGCTTTAAAAAGTAGTGTTTGCGGCTGATTTATTGAATATTTGCATCTAAAACAACACCTCTCAGTTGCTGGAAAGCCCTTCCAATAAGACCTGTACATTTTACTTGCTGCTAACCTTAGTTGTCTACACAGACTATAGAGTGTGATGGTACAAATCACTTAAAAATATCAAGTCAGTAAACTACTACAATTACATTTTTTCTTTTTTTCTTCCCCCTCCCCTTATTTATTAAGCAATATATTTTATATACATATGATCAAAGTGCTATTGGTGTTTCCTTTATACACTGATTATTCATTTACAGTTTAATAATGTAGAATATCTTTGTGACAGTTTCTTCCATTTAACAGCTTGATCCAAAACTTTACTTTGCAAAGTGATTACAGGTATGGGATCCATTGTCCAGAAAGTTTTGGATTACAGAAAGGCCATCTCCAATAGACTACATTATAATCAAATAATCCAAATTTTTTAAAATTATTTCCTTTTTCTAGGTAATTAGAAAACAACACCTTGTACTTGATCCAAACTAAGATATAAATAATCCTTATTTGAAGCAAAATCGTCCTATTGGGTTTAATTAATGTTTACATGATTTTCTGGTAGACTTAAGGTATGAAGATCCAAATTACAGAAAGATCAGTGATCCAGAAAACCCCAGGTCCCGAGAATTCTGGATAACAAGCCCCATACCTGCACTAGATTTGAACCTAAAAGGTATTAAACTAGAACATATGAAAAAGTTTTTGGTCTAATGGTTGGAGATAATTTAAATTAGTGCAGATTAAGTTATCAGCCACAATATTGGTATTACGATGACTGACTGTGGCATATGCCACTCTTGGTCAGATGCTGACTAGTGATGAGCGAAATCTTTCGCCAGGCATAACCATGTTACGCCATGAAAAAGACGCCCATACACTCCAATGGGTGAAAAAAAAATTGTTGCACATCAAAAAATATTTGTCCCCCATAGACTTCAAAGAATTTGGGAATTTATCAACGTTTTACGATTTTTTTGGTAAAGCAAAACGGGTCACATTGCCCATCGCTAATGCTGACCCCAATGGAGGCAGTCAACAGGTAGCCTGGTTCTCTGCTTTGGGTGATCAACACTAGTACAATTATGCCACAATTATACAATCAACCACAGACAGATCATATTGTTTTACATGAAACAGTACAAAAAAATCTGGCCCGGCAAAGCCAGTTTTAGGCAAAATTCATAAAAGATATACACCAACGGTATCAAATTGCAACTTAAGTCCAAAATCATTATTGTCTAGAACATTTTATCAGGATATGTGGCTGCACAATTACAGCATCCATGGACAGTCAAAGTTTGATCCCTGATCTCTTCACCTTCAAACATCTTAAGACTGGCTAATCTGTTGAAGCCCTCAGATGTAGAACTGGCACCTCTCAACTTTAAATATCAGACACATATGGGAATCACACTACAAATGGGTAATTAGTACTCAACATAAACATGTTGCACTGCCATTCTATCCAACAGACATTACTCAACGGAGTATTATGGAAATGAAGCAGGTGTTTGGAGGAGTGGTTAAACATACTTAGAAAGTCTAGTCTAGTTTAGTCTTAGGCCCTTGCTTACAAGTTGAAGGAAGAGTTTCCACACATGGTTGGGTGTCAGTGGTACTTAAACCACTTTATTTATTTGCTTGGGACTTAATTATGCACGCAAATGGTACAGTGAACGATTGTTCCAGATGACACAGGCATTGTTGGCAAGGCGGGGTCTGTAATAATACTCACACAGATATCTCAGTATAAATACCTATGCTGAACCTTCCCATGAGTGAAAACACTGTTGATGGCACTGAACAAGCTACTCTCCAGGTTATAGCCTCTACTAACTACTCTAGTGTAAAGAGTGAGATAGAATATACAGTCTAACCTGTGTCTTTGTAGTCCTCATTTACATTTTCTTATGTTGCTGACTGCCAGCACTATGTATTTTTAGCCTAGTCCCCTATCACCGAGGCCTCCATAGCCACATACTGTACACACCTTCCTTCTTGTAAAAATAAATAAATAGTCCAGAGGCCTTACATAGCTATGTCCTCTATATTTTATCAGATCTGCAGAGTCAGAAGCAATTTAGGGTATCTGAAGCCGGAGTTGTCAAAAATGTACAGACTCTGACTGCTAATAACTTTAAATATAATATACGCACTGAAAATAACCAAATCAGATTTAAAGCTTCTATGAAGGAGGATATGGCAGAAGTAATTATGTTTCTAAGAACAATACTTTAATTTTGGATTTAACAGCTATTCTACAGCTGTATGTCAGGTTCACTCAATATAGAAGTTGTTTTGAGGTTTTCCAATTGGTTTTGGTTTATGTAGTTTAACTTTGATTTTGGTTTAGAATTAGCAACGCGTGTGGTTTAAATTTTTGAGCTTTGGAAGTGATAAAATCCCTTGTATGTTGTGTACTTAACTTTCAACCAACATGGAAAATACAGTATATTCAAAAAAAAAAAAAAAAAACAGAGGATTCGGAGTAGTCGGAGTTGAAGCATTTATGTACCAACTACACAGCCCTGTATTTTATGACCCAGGTAAATGTACCCTGACATACCTGCTCAGTTTCTCAATTGACAGATACAATACTTATTGGTCCCAATCTGCCAAAAGGGTTACATAGGGTATTGTAAACAGCACTGGTCTATACCATGTTAAGATGAAAGACACAGAAGCACTGGGGTGTACCCAATGAAGCATGGAAAAACAAAGTTGTACACTATACTATAATACATAAATGTGTGTCCTATGCCCTTCATCTTTTATAGGAATGATATAAATAAGTAACCGATAAGCACCCCAAGACAGCAGCACCATAGATCGGCGGCACTACGTTCAAGAAAACAAAATGGTTTATTAAATAAAAGCTCCAACTTTAACAAACAAGCCTAGCAGTTCAGTTTTTCTAGGTGCAAAAATAAATCAATGAAGCTGCTCTTACTGGCGTAAAACTTAGTGGCTTTTCTATGATGCCGTTATTTGTTCTGATCTTGACCCAGTTTTGAAACAGCTATCAAAGGGAGCAACATAAAGTGGAGCAAAGCTTCTTTTATTAATCAATGGTATCTTCTTCAGCAACAAGGTTCTTACTAGCGGCTCAACCGAATAAATGCTCATCATTTGGTAAACTTCCACTGGTCGGATACAGACACCAAAAACTTATTTATGTATATAAAATGTTGCCTATATATTACGTATTTACATTTAATGCACAAGAAAATATACTTCAAAGTTCGAAGGCCAGTTTTAATGCTGATTTTGGTTACTGTGTTGGCGTATTTGCTGGAATCTTCAATGCTCAGAATGGATGAGGTGGAGGGGGAAAAAAAAAAAAGTTAGCCAAATCCAACAGGAATGAGATCATGCAGCGGACTCCTCTAACATCTGGCTCGCAAACAAGCCCATAACCAATGAATCTCCCCTTCTGTCCCTGCCTGTGTTAAATGCCATGTCACGCACTGGAGGAGCACTGCAGCCCCACTGTGTAGAGAGGAAGCCGCTGATGTGGTTGCAGATGAGGTTTGCAAATAGCAATGGAGATGCCTTCACAATGTCAGCCTTGTTTCCCTCGTCAACAACCCTCACCGCTTCCAAGTGATGCCATTAAGAGAAAAAAAAAAAAAACACCGAAATCAAACGACATAGTGTCAACAAAGAAATAACCTTCATGCCCACTGCTTCTAAACCTTGCCCGACACGGCCCCTTTTGTACAAGAGTGTGGGAATATAAAGGTAGCTCACATGCCACTCACACTGGGCCTATGTGAATGCATATTTCATATGCACCTAGATTGCTTTTCTGCATCAGTTAACTGGGATACAGGCGAGCGCACTCCCATTTCTAGGATGGGATACGGAGAACTCATTTAACCCACACATGACAGCGTTTTCAATAGGATGAAGGTATCCCGGGAAGCTGTTCATTGCAAAACCCAGGGAGAATTCAATTGGCTTCCATGCCATGCAATGTTGAGAGGCAATGGGTTGAGTACAGTATCCTCACACAAGACAAAAAGAGATTTATATTCTATATAAATAATGAGAAAGTTGGCTGGGTAAATACGCCGCTGATAAATAGGCCCATACGTCAGCTGCTTTATAGCTAATCAATAGAAAGGGATAGCCATTGATTTAATGAGATGCACACAGGAAAGACAAGGGCTGTGGATCATTTATTATTTCCATCCATTATGAAGACACCCATGGTAATATAAAGAAACCAGAATGAGGTTAGCAAACAGAGGGGCCGATTTCCGAAACCGATTATTGCAATGAATGAAGGAAAGAGATCCTCAGAAAGAAAAGCAATCACCCATCCCCCTCCCTTGCAAGAGAAGGGCACCTCTGGAACACATTAGATACAATTGTTACAATACAAGTTGCTCTGATTGGTGTATGAATTGCCTTTGATTAGAGGAAGAACTGGAGTGGCCTGCAAAGCCCTAATGGTAAGGGAGGAGCTGGACACAGGGGCTAGAGGGAATGCTGGGAGTTGTAGTCGGGTATAATTGCTGCATAGAATGTAGGACTGAATATCTCTCAGCTGTGTGTGTTGCAGCCATCCTAGTGTTCCTGAGATGCCAATGCGATTAGCAGGCCTGCAGAGAAGGAGGTGAGCAGCACAGAGAAACCTTTAGCCCATTCCCCCCTCACACAGCAGTCCTGGAGGCAGTCGGTTGCGCCGCGCAGCACAAAGCAGCAGCAGGAATGTTCTACTCACCGTCGTTGACAGAGGTCGCCAGAACGTGCCAGCAACAATACAGTAATCCCAATGCGATTCCAGCTGCAACATCTGTCCTGGGAGACGGCATTGTGGGGGTGAAGGACTAGCAGGGGTTAAGGTGGGGAGGGGGTGCCTTGATCCAGCGCTTTATCCCTCGCCTGGCAGCCTCCCTCCTCCTCCTCCTGATTCCTTGATATCCACACGCCAGTGGCCACAGAGGGGAAAACGCGAAATCACCCAAAAACGTGAACAATTAAAGGAGGGGAGGCTGAGGCCAACAGCAGCAGCGGGGCTTCCAATGGGCTGCACACTCTCTATTCCAGTGCTGGGGAAGGGCTTGATAATGGCAAATGGGGGGTTTGGAGTGAGGGGCATATGCAATCCTAGCGATTCCCCTTCTCGCCCGGCAACAGCGGCAACCTGACTGGATATCCCCCCCTGATTGAGGAATCCAGCAGTGTTGTTAATGAGAAGGGGAAAGGCTGGGGAGAGACTATGTGTGGGAGGGAGGGAGGGGAGGGAAAGGGGGCGTGTCCCGTTCACTCGAGCCCTCCTCCAGCTCTTGGGATAAGCAGGCTGCGGCTGATGATGTGCTCTGCTTTGCAAAGGGTGGGGGTGGTCTCTAACCTGTGGCTTCTCTGCTGGGAGTCCCAGTCAGGGCCTGGTCTGAGAATTGCCTGGAGTCCTCAGCACAATGTCGCTGTTAGCTGCACAGAGAAGAACACATGAACAGTATTGGGGGGAATGTAATAAAAGTCGGTAACGGGAAATATACTTGCAATGAGAAAAGTTGTGCCTCTGTGCGAATTTAATATCGCTTTTGCTAACCCCGAAACTGTCTAGCGACAGTGGAAGAAGGTTTGCGAATTGTATAGTGCAGCGAATACTTATTACTGAAAAAGTTGTTACGTTTGCGCCAAAAGATACATACAAAACCTATAAGCGCTTCTTAAAAGTGGGCAATAAAAACTCACAATGCAATAACAGTATAAGGAAGAGTATCACATTGCAAAATGCAAATTTGTATTCTTATTTGTGCATTGTTTTGCTCTTCGCTACTTTTATTGCATTCCCCCCATGTCTGGTAGATATCAGGGGAGTGCTGTCAGCAGTGTAATTCAGAGAGTTGTAGTTATGTCAGATCTCTTCTCCTCTCACATTCCAGTGGGGACTCGTCTCCTCTTACCCCTGGCTTCACTGGCTATTTGTCTCAGGCATAAGAGGCAAAAGTAATTTTATAAGTAAATAGAAATGATTATGGCTGTGGTAATATAACTGTGTATCCCTGTCTCCTCTTTGCTTGAAAACGGTGTCACCTGTCCAGAAATCCCCAGCTCCCTCCTCCCTAAAGGCTCTTACACATGGACAATTTTTCTTGCAGTTTTTATGCATTTAGGGTCAGTCCACACGAGCAGATTCGGGGAGATTAGTCGCCCCAGCGACACGACTGTCGGATGCAGCGCATCAACGCTGCAACACGATCCGACAATAGAATTACTTACCTTATTTCCGTCGCATCCGACGTAACGCCTGTGTTTTTGCGCATTGAGTCGGATCGCGCCAGAATCGTCCGTGGAGTCCTGCCCTAAAAGTCCGTGTGTAGGAGCCCTAACTTTCTTAACTGCCCATGTGCTGTCACCAAGAGCAAGCAGCTTCTGTGAGCTCGCTATACTTTCTGGACCCCCAGCAGTTGCGACAGAAACTACAGATATGGGGAAATATCTTGAAATCAGTTATCTAAAAATGGAAATACTATATATATATATATTCACAATGAACACTTGCCATTTTTAAATATAACTTTACTTTTATAACTTTAACATTTACTTTTTGGACATACAGAAAAAGGGCTTGCTATTGTGCTGGGAACAAAATATGAAAGACGCTAACATAAAAAAAATACAGGTATGGGATCCGTTATCCAGGAACCAGATATCCAGAAAGTCCAGAATTATGAGAAGGCCGTCTACCATACTAAGGTTGCCACCTCTGGTTTTGATCCAGACAGTTTGGTTTTTCTAAGGCCTGTTCAGGTCTCAACTTTCTTTTCGGTTTTCAGCCTTGTGAAACCTATACAATATTCTGCCTAATAAATGAAAAACCTTCAAATACTCACCTCAACATGGATTAGTTATTATCAAGTGCAGTTCATGTCTTATTATTACAGAAACAAATAAAAGAAACAAATCAATCAAAAATAATACATGGGGCTTACTCATCAGGCAAAATATAGATGGAGATAGGGTTGCCACCCATATGGTTTTGAACTGGAAATCTCAGATTTTCCAATTTTTTCCAATTTAAAACATTGAGAAAACTGGACAAAAAAACAGTCAGTTGTGTGATAGTGGTGCAATTATCCCACTCCGGCGTTACAACTCCACTGACATCATTGTGCCTGCCTCTGATGTGCCTGCCCCTGAGGAGAAGGACCCCTTATCCAGAATGCCCCAAGTCCTGAGCATTCCGGATAACAGGACCCATATCGGTACATATTTTCACTTCCCTAGGGAAAAGTAGATTACTATAACTATAAATGCATATTATACACACATTAGTCTAAGGTGCTCAATCAGATTCCCACGCTCTATGGTTACTTTTAATGCCTGTTTTGTTTAAAGGGTAAGGCATTTTTTAGTAGCAGTATGCACAAAATGTCGCTGTCTTAAATATATTGATAATGGGTTGAGTGCAGAGGACTCTTGTATTTGACTATATGTATTTTGTGGTCACAGCCTCATTGCACCCCCGCCTAATGGTTTTAAAAAATAGTGGTGAGCACAACTTTCCCTTGTTTGTTATAGTTATACAGGAGCAGTGACCAGCTCCATGTTGTAGCGCCCACCCTTCCCAGCTATAGTCAGGTGATCCCACTGGTGTCTAATAAAAGGGCAGCCAAGTATGGAGGTTTACTTTGAAAGCAGCTAGTAAGTTGCAGGTAAAACCAAGTCCCTTTGTAAATTGTATAATGAAGCAACAGAATTCTTAATGAATCAGATAAAATTGAGCATAGGACTGGCCAGATATGGGATGACTTTGACGTAGTTTGTCAGCTTAAATATATTGCAATATATGGACAAACAATCCCTGTTTTGTTTAAAGGGTAAGGCATTTTTTAGTAGCAGTATGCACAAAATGTCGCTGTCTTAAATATATTGATAATGCAAAAGTGCTCAAGTGCATAATTTATTTAGCCCACAGCATACAAAGGCAACGTTTCGAGCCAACCAGGCCCTTTATCAAGCCCCCTGTGGGCTAAATAAATTATGCACTTGAGCACTTTTGCAACTTAACAGTGTGCTGTTATTTTTGTCTATATATGTATTTTGTGGTCACAGCCTCATTGCACCACCGCCTAATGGTTTTAAAAAATAGTGGTGAGCACAACTTTCCCTTGTTTGTTATACTTTTATCAGGGGTCAATCAACCTACTTGAATTTAATAAACTATAGTTGTGTTTCTGAAGCAAACACACCACTTTTACCAGTGCAGAGCATCCATACATTATATTGCTGTTCAAAATTTTCAACATGTTCCTTTAAAAACTCATCCAACAATAGCATACACAAGCCAAACACATAAAAGGCTCATTACAGATTATAATGTTCTCCCACTTGCTGTCCATTTGAGAATTCCCTGCAAGTCTTACAGTCAGATTGGGGAGTCGGGGGCCACCACCCCTGATGTAAGGTCTTCACCTGATGCCGCCAAACCTGGAAAACCCACCGGCTTCCAACCACCGCACAGACCACGTGACTTTAACTTCCTGCTGGCAGCCGTGATCAGTGGGTTTGGAAACAGCAGAGCCCACCAGGCTTTTTCCCGGTGTCTCACCAGCCTAAACCAACACTGTCTTATATCCTGGACAGAATTAGATTGCCACATGTGTCTATGTTCTTGTCATTGCTTTATACGCCTCTCCAACTAGGGTCCACATTTGATTACTAGCCCTTGGCCTTGAGAATTTGCTGCTGTCACATATACAATGATGGGGGTGGTGAGAGTGATCTTGTATGAGCATATACCTATGTGTTTTCATTTGGCACTAAGTTTGGTGCCCAGGTTAAAGATGTTTACGTCCAGACATTAATGTTACCATAAAACTTTAATGCTACCATAAAACTTGTTTCACAGATAGTTGGTATATCTGTAAAGACAACTGTGTTGCTTCCTGACTGTTCATTTAAACAGCCGTATTTAGACTTCTAATGCAAAGGCTATCATGCCTGTACAATGGACATTCTGGTTCATAACAGAAGCACTAGCACTGGATTAGTGTTTATTAAGAAGTTAGAGAGTACAGTTTTTGTTGCACGTTAAAATGAGGTCAAAAAGTACCCTTGGTTTAAATCCACTTATGTTTTGAAGTGCTCTTTTAGTGTCAGAGTACAAAGGAATTTGTGTAATTCCTTCAAAACAACAGAGAGTTTTCGGGAACTTAATATTGTACTGAGGTTAATGATGAAGTCTTACTTCTTTTTCTTCTTGGGTGGTTTAGACTTACTACCTCTTCTTCTCATTTGGGTTCCATATAATTTTGGTTTTAGCTCCTGATACCTTCTTTCTGTATTTAAATGTAATTAATATGTTTCAGGTTCAGTCCTGCATACCACACTTATGGGATGATTTCTAATATACTGTATATATTCATATTGTATTTAATTATAATGCATGTCTTCACGTATATAACCTCACATGTGGACAAACCCTAAAACACATACACAATACATATACTTATTAGACTTAAGTATGGGTATTGGGGCTGTTATCCAGAATGCTCGGGACCTGTGGTTTTCCGGATAATGGATATTTCCTTAATGTGGATCTTCATTCCATAAGTCTACTATAAAAAAAAAGTAAACATTAAATAAACCTAATAGGTTGAGTTTGCATCCAATAAGGATTAATTATATGCGATCAAGTACAAAGTACTGTTTTATTATTACAGAGAAAAATTAAATTATTTTAATTTGTTTTTTATTTATTTGGATAAAGTGGAGTCTATGGGAATGGCCTTCCCCTAATTCAGAGCTTTTTCGATAACGGGTTTCCGGATAACAGATCCTATAGTATATATATATATATATATATATATATATATATATATATATATATATATATATATATATATAGAAATTTTAGCAAAATGCCCCTAGCCCCCAAATATGATATTATGATATATCTGATCTATTGGAAGGTTTTTTTTTTACAATGCATATTAGCTGCAGTCAAGATTGGGGTACGGGTAGTCTAACATTTGCCACTATGTCAGGAACTTTTATCTGAATTCAAAATTTTTTGTGTTATTATAGAATGTGGTTTGCAGTCGGCACCATTCAGTACTTGAAATAGCACAGGAAATGCAAGCAAAATACTTAATTGGAAACAAGGAAAGTAAAAGCAGATGGACTGGACAGGAGATGTAGAAATGTTCTGGAGGGTACTTAAAACAAACAACATTTCTTAGTATTCATTCATATTTATAGTTCTTTCTAAAAATTCGGAAAAACCACTGTGATATTTCTGGCCAGCTATGTGTTACAGTGTGTACAACAAAGAAAATCATTTCCATTTCCCATACCGTCACAGTTCAACACGGCTATAAACAATTTTCTGCAAACAATGTTGCAGTACTTATATATGGATATTGCTGAACTGTAGCTGTCTAACACTGACTGAGCTATTTGAGAGAAATTGTTTTGGGAATCTGGGGATTCATTGTGGAATGCAAATACCTGTGCAAGTGCAAGAAACATAAGGGCACATTTACTTACCTTGAAGAGTGTTTAAAGTGATATTTTGTGTAAAGTGGTATTTTGAGTAATGTTTTTTCCACCCACTGCACCATTTCCCCCACAATTCAATGGACAGTGGCAGTGCAGGTGCAATGTAGGAATTGAATTTGATGCAACTGCGCCCCGTCCTGTGCAACTGCACCTGAATCGTCAAAATGGCCACAACTACATGTGCAGTTCCTCTCAAAACCGATGCTGTTTCGTCAAATATTTGTGTAGTCAGCCGGACATCAGTTCCAGTGTTCACCAGGTGAATGACAACTGTGCCCAACTCTTTAGGTACAAGTTTGCTGACACAGGGCACTGAAGGGACCTCGGAGCTACCTCTTGGTCAGGAGGTGATGATAGCTCCAGGCATTAGGACACAAGTACCTTTAAAGGAGAATTATACCCCAAACACTCTAGGTCTCTTTAAACATATATTGCATAAAATAGCTCATATGTAAAACCCTGCTTCGATTAAATAAACAATAATATTATACTTTTTTTGTAGTATGTGTCAAAAATCCTAAATAGAAAATTGCCATTTTAAGAACTAAGGACCGCCCCTTGAGATCCTACAATTCACAGTGCAAGCAAACAAACTACAGTATACTTGTTAGGTCACGTGAACCAATTACCGTATATACTCGAGTATAAGCCGTCCCGAGTATAAGCCGAGGTACCTAATTTTACCTCCAAAAACTGGGAAAGCTTATTAACTCGACTATAAGCCTAGGGTGAGAAATGCAGCAGCTTCTGGTAAGTTTCAATCAAAAAATTGAGTTTTCTGCTCCCATTGGAGATGCCGGCGACCATTCTTGGACGCCGGCGAATATTCTTGGAGACTATTCTTAGGCGCGGGCGACTATTCTTAGGCGCCGGCGACTATTCTTAGGCGCGGGCGACTATTCTTAGGCGCCGGCGACCGTTTTTGCGCTTGACCCGAATATAAGCCGAGGTAGAGTTTTTCAGCATATTTTGGGGGCTGAAAAACTCGGCTTATACTCGAGTATATACGGTAATGGACAACGTTCTGTGTCCACACACTTTTTCCTGTTACAGTTAGAACTGCAGTATTTCTGGTCAGGTGATATCTGAGTCAGCACAGAGAATAACATAAAATGGGGGCTCTGCAGAAAGGATGAAAAAAAGCAATATTTACTTATGTATATTCCAACTTGGTAAGATTCTTTAATGTCCTAACAGTCCCTGCCAGAAGAACAGTAGGGCAGGGATAGCCAATCACAGCCCTGTATTCACAAAAGCAAAGATAGGCTTCGGTTCCCTATCAGGTCAGCCTAGCTCCTGATTGGTTCCTATCTAACAGTGCAGAGTGGTGAGTGCCGCTGTCTCCCCTGCACAGTCAGACAATTCAGCGGGCAGGAAGTGGAACAGATGGACGGGACTAGTACGGTCTTTGCAGAAATTTACGATAAAGTAACCACAAACACAACAACATTCCTTATATATCTAAAAGAGTTCAATGCACTGGTACAGTCTTCTCTAATATGAGGTAAACTGTAGCTTAAAGGGTTTGTTCACCTTTAAACTAACTTTTAATTAGTATGCATAGAGAATGGTATTCTGAGGCAATTTGCCTTTGTTTTCATTTTTTATTATTTTCGATTTTTAAATTATTTAGCACTTTAATCAGCAGTTCTACGGGATGCAATTTCAGCAATCTGGTTGCTAGAGTCCAAATGACCCTAGCAATCATGCATTGATTTGAATAAGAGACTGGAATATGAATAGGAGAGGCCTGAATAGAAAGAAGAGTAATACAAAGTAGCAATAACATTACATTTGAAGCCTTACAGAGCATTAGATTTTTAGATGGGGTCAGTGACCCCCCATTTAAGGTGGAAGCTGGAAAGAGTCAGAAGTTTAGAAAAATGAAATGAAAAATGAAGATCAATCAAAAAGTGGCTTAGAATTAGCCATTCTATAACTTACTAAGAGTTGGGGATATAGTTCTCCTTTAATGAAAGTGTTTTTAGATGCAATTACGAGCTGTGGGTAAAAGTGCAAGTTACTCACTGCGTCTGCAGACGTAAATGAGCCCTATGGTTATTGGCTTAAGGTTTTGCCACTTTGCACCATTTGCACTTTGTAAATAAAGCCTATAGAGTAAACTAGGAACTCCAATCTGGGGGTAATTGCAGGGGCCCAGGAGGTATAGGGGCCCCCTCGAGGTCCTAATTAGTTAGAAATTTCAACATATATTGGTAAAAAAGGGCAACCTCTGCATATATTGGGGGCCCTGAAATAAATTTGATGTGGGGCCCAGTAATGTGTAATTAAGCCACTGACTCTCGCTGTGCTTCTCCAAAGCCATGTACATAGGGTAACTATTCATTTGCAAATAATTATGCATGAGGGTTGCAAGGGGCAATTAGACCCTTTCATTCATTCCCTTTGAACCACATAAAAGATTGTTTTAGAAAAGGGCTTATTCTTTCTTTTGGATCAGCCAGGAGCTGATGGGGATTATGTGCACAAAGTATTTACTGGGTGGACTTTGCCTTTTTACCAGTATGTAACAATGCTCAGGAACTCTGGCTATTTACGAATGGAGCAAGGTCTGCAACTTTGCTGCATGTGCTGGAATTTATTCTTATCTGTTTAAAGTGCAGTTAAATAACATAAGGCTGAACGTTGGGGGTTAGAAGTAAACTCAAAAACACAAACTGACGTAAGAAGACTTACAATAACAAAGCATCTAACCTGTGTATGTCTCTGTAAATGCAAAATAGAATATATTCATTGGTGCTTCTGTAGCCACACACACACACACACACACATACCTCCCAACTGTCCCATTTTTTGAGGGACAGTCTCGATTTTGACAGGTTAACCTACAGAACCCGGATTAGTTGAAATGTCCCGACTTTCTCTTTGATCTCCTGCACTGAACAGCCATAAAAAGATAATGGGAAATCATCATACTTACCGAGATTTTAGTTTCTTGAACTGGAACATGGTAGTGGGCACACAAAGCCCCTGCCTACTGCTATGTGTAAGGAACAGAAAAAAGGAAAATCATATCATACTTACCAAAATTTACATTTCCTGAAGTGGAACATGGCAGTGGGCAGAGCCGGGCCAACCCGGCCAGGCGCCCTAGGCAACCTGGCCGGGCACGGCATCGGCTTAGTGTGCGCCGGCGTGCATGCACGAAAATACGCGCGGGCGCACATGCGCGAAACTACGCGCATGCGCATTTAAAACAGAAATTACCGACGCCAGTCAGGGAGACACAGGACCGGACACGGGGTAGGCGACAGAGCAGGTACGGGCCTGGCACCCCCTCAGCTTTGCGCCCTAGGCACGTGCCTACTCTGCCTACCCCTAGTTCCGGCCCTGGCAGTGGGCAGGGGCTTTGTGTGCCCACTTTCATGTGTAAGGAACAGGAAAGTTTCTAACCTTTGGCTTTTGGCAGAGAACCCAAAATACTTAGCATGTGCCCTTAGATACATTTGTTACAATTTAAGATAAGCAAAGAAGCTATTGTAACCATTTAAGATAAGCAAGTCTGTTAGAGAAATTGTGACTTGCAGCTTAAAGGGCAATTCACCTTCATTAGCAAAACTGTAATAATACATAGAAACCCCAGAAAGTGTTCAAACTTTTATAACCTGCCAAATTTTATAAAATGAACATGGTAATTAGGGGGGTGGCCACAAAAATGGGCGTGATCAAAATGTTCTCCTCGGTCTGCGCAGCAAACCTTTTTGTCCCTCTTTCTATTTTCAAAATGTTGGGAGATATGGATAAGATCATATCTTTCCTCCAGTCAAAATGGTCTTAAACATGCAGAAAACGTGCATAAGCAGTACCCAAACTTCCAAATATAAATAAAAATGTATTTCTTTTTACACAGCAATGCCTGATCCACAGCCATTTCCCAATCACCACCCTCGTAGTCTTACAGCATAACGCAGCCCTTCCCTTGCCTTGTACCATTATGAAGGGTTGAATTCTGGGACTTGAAGTCCCTCTACTTTCTATAGTGGATGGTGCACAGATTCTCGCAGAAGCAGGGGGATGTTACGGTAAGTCCCAGAATCCTTTAATTAAAAATGGAACAAGGATAGTGGGGGAGGGCGGTCCGTGTATCATAGACATTCTATCATAGATGATTTTATCTTAGAAATGTTACACAAACACTGTCTGAACTTCCAGAAATCATGATGTTATTTTTTTTTTTTCAATACAAATCTATCTGTTGCCATAGATTAAGTTTAAAAACCCTCATAGCGGTTAAAGGAACAATAAAACCAAATTATGAAAGTATTCTAAAGTAATGGATATAAAGGGGAAGATATCAAGGGTCGAAGTAAAAATTCAAATTTTCAAATTCAAATTTTCACGGTTTTTACGGCCAAAACTGTCAAATTCAATTTAGGAAATTGTTAAAATTCGAGTTGAGTTTTTTTAAAAATCCAAATTAGATTTTCGAAATTTATCATACACTGGCCCTTGAAGAATTCAAAGTCGAATATACGTCACCTTAAACCTGCTGAATTTATGTTTTAACCTTGGGATCAATTTGGAGTTGTTTGCAGCCTTTGAATTAGAATTCGATTCGAGTTTTCGGGTCGATTCCATTCCCCTAAATTTTAAAAATTAGAGTTGGGAAGATTTCGAGTTCATGGGAGTTTTAAATAACTCCCGTAAACTCGAAATTCGACCCTTGATAAATCTGTCCCAGAGTGTACTGTTGCCCTGCACTGGTACAACTGGTGTGTTTGTTTCAGAAACACTACTATAGTTTATATAAACAAGCTGCTGTGTAGCCATGGGGGCAGCCATTCAGAGCTGAAATAGGAGAAAAGGCACAGTCAGGGGCAGAACTACAGAGGAAGCAGACCCTGCGGCTGCAGGGGAGCCCCAGGAGGAATAGGGGCCCAATGAGGCCCTATATTTATTGTATTCATATACAATTTCAATAAATATTGCTAAAACCAGTCAACCTCTAGACATTTTTGGGGTCTGAAAAATAATTTGCCTTGGGGAACCAAGTAATATCTAGTTAAGCCACTGGGCACAGAATACATAGCAGAGAACAGATAAGTGCTGTAGTATACAATTGAATTCTTCAGAATTCATCTATTATCTACTATGTGCCTGTGCTTGAATGGCTGCCGCCATGAGTACAAACTAGCTTTTTTTTTATATAAACTATTGTTGTTTTTCTGAATCAAACACACAAAGTACACAAGTGCATGATATTGTATTTCCTTTACAAAACTTACATCTTTTGGTGATACTGTTCCTTTAAAGTAAAATCTAAGATGTGCATACCCCCTAGATCTGAGGAGATTACCTGACAGTTATACAGAAATTGTCTAAGACTGTTCAGTTTTCTGCATTTTTCCGCCAATGAAAATTAGCAAGAACTGGAGTCACCAAAACAGCTTATATGCCGTTGACAAAACAAATAATAAAAAAATAAATAAAGTCCATTTGCAATTTATAATAGAATACCACTCTCAACATCATACCGACCGTTTTTTTTGAAGATCGTCCCATTCAAGATCATTTAATTACCCCTTATGACTACGGTATCTGGTTGCAATAATGATGGTTTCCAAGTATTGAAAGTTTCTAAAAGAATGCATTGAACCATTTTCCTTGAGTTTCTGGGAGAATTTGTTCTTTTTTATTAGATAAATGTGCTATATTTAGTGGATAAGGAGTTTAGCATAGCTGTCTTGAAGTGTTGAGGCCATAGGTTTCAATCCAGCCAGGGCAGTATCTGCAAGAAGGTTTGTATCGTCTCCCTGTGCTCAAGTCCTACCTTCCAAAAACATACAGGCAGGTTAGTTGGCTTGGTGGTTTCATATTTGTGTATGAAAGCAGATAGTAAGGGAAGTAAACACTAAACAAGAACACAAAAATGCACGGAATGGCAGAAATGTTCTGTAAATTGGAAATCTGTCATTGATGTCCCTGCTAATGAAATGAAAAGATGGAATGCATTATAGGCTGACTTTCAAAGGATATATGTTATTAAACTTGCCTAGTTGGGCCTGAAGTGGGAAATCAGATTTTTTTTTTTTAAATTCTAGTGTTTAATGAGGGTCTGGAGTGATGTCTGGAGGGTCTGGAGTGAACTGATGCCAAGTTTATTGCAAGTAAATGAAAGCCAAATGGTCAACTGCTGAAATGTCATGCTTCTTTGCTGCAAAAATCCACATGAAGAATACTCATAAAAAAATAACATATGGTGGAAATGTTCTGTTTGTGTCTGACTGTCCAGATATTGTTGGACTATAACTTTCAGAAAAGCTATTCCCCTATATCTTTAAAGGCATATAAGCAAATAGATTTTCACCCTACCTGGCACCGCTAACATGTCAATACGTCATATCACAATGATACACCCATCATGTCTGACGTTTAGCATCATTTACATATTACATCTGCTGAGTGTGCACTGTCTTGTCCCTGCACTGTGCTGTCCTGTCTTGCAGGAGTTGCATATTTTTGCACTTGCACTTTTTGTCGGTTGTCCGGTACTTCTATGTTGTGTGTAGCACCATGGTCCTAGAGGAACGTTGTTTCGTTTCACTGTGTACTGTACAAACGTATATGGATGAAATGACAATAAACTCACTCTTGACTTGACTCTTGAATACGTCAGGCATTCTATAACAGTACATACTTACTTAAAATCCTAATTACACCATGGCAAGCGTAATGTAATGAAGTTTTATTTTGCCCCATTACCCAGCGTATTTTCCCTATACAATTGTAACAGGGAAACTATGCTGGAAAATGAACGTCATCAAGCAATCACATACAGAGGATATGAATAGATAATGATATTCTAAAGCTGGATATTTATAATGGTAGCTCACCAGCCTAAACCTGATGAAATTACTCTTGATAAATCTCATTGGTGCTCTTGATGATGTGGCAAAATTACATCCGGCTAAAAGACATGAATGTTTGCCAATGTGACGTTAATATGACAAAACTTGTCACAGACCCACAGGCAATCTGTGGGTTCTGTCAAATGCCAGAGGGGCTGCCATATAAAGTCACTATATAGTGGATTGGTGGGCGGCTACTTGGGCCTTGTTGTACTTGGAATGCCAGGGACTATTTTGCTCCAAGTCCAGACCTGACTTGTCATACTCACATTTGAGTAAATTGCAAATGTTGTGTAACATCGTATAAAAATGTAAAAAAAAAATCTAATGTGGCATGTCACATTTTAATGATTATGCCCAGGGTCGGACTGGGGCGCCCAGGGCCTACCGGGACTCCAGTCCAGGGCCCCACTCCGGACCCCCTACTGCAACACCACACATGCGCAAAAGGAGCTGTGTGCATGTGCAAATGTTTCTATTTGTAGGGACAAGAGATCGGGAGAGGAGGTCTGGCCCAGCAGGGGCCAATAAGGGCCGGCCCACCTGATTTTTTCCCAGGTGTCCTGCCGGGCCAGTCTGACCCTGATTATGCCCCATGTTGAGAAATGCAGTCCAACAAAAGCTTATGGTGTTGAGTAACATCAATCACATGCAGTATCTTGCTGTGAGGTACCCCATCCCTCGAAGTGATCCAGGTTTAACCTTGATTGAAATGGAGTGCAAAGAATTGCCTAAATTACTGCTAAACTTCTGTTTTCATCAGTCACATAATCTATCTTTGCCTTTTGTCATCTAACTTCTTCTTGGGTCTTCCACACAGTTACTTATTCTATTAAGGTTTGTCTGTTGTGCTGAGTTTTGTGCGTCCGAACTTTGTCAGCAGTATAGAATGTACACCCCCACCCAATGTTCCCTCATTCCTTCTCAGATATGTGCACGAAAAAATCATTCATTTTTCTTAAATACATTTTTAAAAACTGTGGGATTTATTTATTAAATTCCGAATGTCCAAAACTCGAAAAATTCAAGTTTTGTTAACTATACAACCGAATTTTTAGTAAAAAAACCCTCAAATTTTCCATGATTTATTATACCCAGAGGATCAGAAGTCCAAATCCGAATATCCAACATCTCATATCAAGTTTGTATATTAGTCAATGGGAGAAGTCCTGTAGATATCCTGATCTGAGCTGAGTTTCGTGCAAAAATCTGAAGATTTTGTGGTTTTCAGGCAAAAATCCGAACAATTCATATGATTTGAATTTTCATACGATTTTCAAGATTTTTTCCCCGCACTTGATTTTTATGGAAAATGTATTGATAAATAAGGGGAAATTAAGATATGATTTAATTTAGCTTGTTTGTGCTTCTAAAAAAGGAAGTAATAGAAAAGAATATGATTTGAAATAATAACCTCAAATGTAGTTGAAATGTGAGTTAACTCAAACATAGAGGAAAAGGCGATGCATTTCAGCCTTCCCTTAGCAGCCTATTGTTGGCCTGTAAGTCTGTCTCTCTAATAACAATAGTTGTAATGAGCCACATTAGCATTCTTATTCAAGGAAAAAATAGAAATGGTTTGCCCTAACAAAATGTGCATTTCACTAAATCTTTTCATAACAAGTAGCTCTTACCTACTTCAAGCAAGTGATAAAAATAGCACTAAAGTCAAATTGCATTCTGCTGATTTTTGCTTGCTAGGCACGGAGATACGGTTTGATGCCAATTCTCGTGTAGAAATGACTCTTATGGATTTGCCATTGATAAAAATAACCTCTAATTCGAGGCAATAACTCACACGTTATTTCTTATCTACCTTGGGCTTTGGAATCTTTAGAAGAAATATTTTTAAATCAGTTACAGATAAAAGGATTATCCTTCCTTCTTTGAGATTAAAGATGACAGAGGAGTGGTAAACAGTGTTATATGAGGCACTTAAAAAAAACCCTCTTGGCAAATCCAACTATCACGTTCATGAAATGTAGGATAACGGAGAATTTAAAGGTGTGTAACACATTCATTATGTCTCACTTAAAAGCTGTAAATTTCCCAGGCATCTCAGAGGCAAATAGTCCATAAGGGAACCCGGGATAAATCTTTTACTCGCCCACACCCACATACTGAACCGAGATGTACATAATACTAAGGCTGCCAGGCACACCAAATATGTTTTATAAGCTCCTGCCTACCCCTTGTCTAACGGATGAGGATTTTTACACCCCCTGTGCTCAAAGGACCAGTAACTTCAAAAAATGAGATTGTTTTAAAGTAATAAAAGTATAATGTAGTGTTGCCCTGCACTAGTAAAACTGCTGTGTTTGCTTCAGAAATATTACTATTGTTTATATAAATAAGCTGCTGTGTAGCCATGGGGGCAGCCATTCAAAGGAGAAAAGGCTCAGGTTACATAGCAGACAGCAGATAAGCTCTGTAGAACATAATGCTATCTGTTATCCATTATTTATCCTGTGCCATATAGCCGTTTTTCAATTTCCGCCATTGCTACTCAGCAGCTTGTTTATATGAACTATAGTAGTGTTTCTGAAGTAAACACCCCAGTTTTACCAGCACAGGGCAACACTACATGATATTTTCATTACTTTAAAACACTTTCAGTTTTTGGTGTTACTGTTTAACACATTTTCACAGTTCTACTGCTGTGCTTTTCGACACACCTAACATGTCCTATCATATATATTTCTTTTTTCCCAAAAGACCGTGTACATTCTAAATATGCCATTGTCTTTTAAGCTATGAATTAAGCAAGGTATACATAGTAGCCAAAGTACTTCTTAGCAAACAGGACAATGTATATAGGGCTCGTTTACCTCCACAGGTGCAGCAGGCAACCCCACAGTGGGTTACATCTAAAACTGCCTTCATTAAAGGTACTTGTGTTCAAATGTGCTCTGTCCACTTTCATACAGATGCGGTTAGGGGCGATCAGTCTCTCCAGCTATGATTTGGGAAATGCTGTTCCATTTGAGGCCATACCTACCATCACTTCCTGACCATGCAGTAACTCCAGGGTGTCTTTAGCACCAGGGATGTTTTAGGCCCTATGGCTCTCAGACAGAGACGTACCTAGAGGGTGTTGGGCCCTGGTGCGGGGCGTGCAGCCGGGCCCCGTCCCCCTCCGTACGGCCGGAAACGGCCGCAGAACAGAGTGGCGCACGAGCTGCCGGGGGGCCCTGAGGGGGTGCGGGCCCTGGCCCAATCGCACCCCCTGCTCCCCCAGTAGTTACGCCACTGCTCTCAGAAGCGGCCATGTCAATGCTGCCCCCTTTCACTCTCTGCGCTTAATACTTTTCAAGTTGCAGTGGGTAGAGGGAGGCTGCTTCGCTAGTGCAAAGAGTGCAATTGTGCTCTCTGCAGTAGAAGAGGAAAAAATCTCAATTTAAAAATCAGAATTTTGTCTTCTTAAGTTACCAGAAGTGGCATTTTGCTGCCCTTGGTAACTTGCAGGCCGCTGTCATCTGAGACAGTTACTTACATCAGAGCTGGAGCTAGGGGGAGGCAGAAGAGGCACCTGCCTAGGGCGCAATGCTGTGGGGACACTGGCCAGGTGCCTCTTCAAGATTCTTCTGCCTACCCCTTGTCCGGATTCACTCCCCTATGTAGATCTTGCCTACCCCTTCTGTCACTCGCTCCTCTGTTAGTCCCTCCCTCCCTCCTCAGTCCGTCCCTCCCTCCCTCCTCTGCCCCAAAACGCCCTCTGCTTCCCCTTCGTTGCACCTATGTTATGGTGTGCGTGCACACACAAACACATGCACGCGTGGGGCAGGGTTAGCTGACGAGTTGCCTAGGGTGCCGGTTGGTTTGGCCCGGCCCTTCCACACCTCATTGGTGCAGTGCCCTTGTTTAGCACCCTGAGTCAATCATAGCAGCATTGTTGCACCTAAAAAATCAGGAGCAGACATCACTTGTAAATCACACACCAGAAATTACACCTAACAAACTGTAAAAATATTTGGTGCAATTGTGTTGGATTTACAGCAAACCACACATTTACACTAACACACATTTACATAAATATACACTTACATCACACACACACACATACAGACAAAATAGATAGTTTGGCAAGTAAACAGGCCCATTTTTACTGCATTGACTAGCTTGGTAATGTGGTAATCACACTATGCAAGTTTCTTAGCAATTTTATAGCATTGAAGTTCGGCATTACCTTTTATTATTTGTTATTGACTGTAAAGGTGGCCATACATGGGCCGATAACAGCTGCCAACAGACCAAGTTGCCAGCTTATCGCCCGTGTGTAGGGCCATCTGACGGGATTCCCCGATCAATATCTGGCCGAAAGTCGGCAAGATGTCTATGAGCAGGGTCAAAAATCCCGTCATATCGTGGCTGCATCTGTTCGTAGATGCGGTTCTGCAATCCGACCGCCTGTATTGGCAGCATTATGATCCAATTGTTGGGCCCTAGGGATCGGATCAGCCCGGTGTGGCTGAGAAGCATGCCGCCCCCTAAAATCCTGCCACCCTAGACCCGGGTCTTGGTGGCCTTTCCACAATCCGGGCCTGTACGGGCCCAATTTACTGTTAGGGGCTCTTACTACCTATAAACACAAGCAGCATGCTTTGGTTGCAGTAATCAAAATGTCAGCCATAAAAAATCATATGCATTATTTCATTTTAGGGTCTGATATTGGACATTAAACTGTTAAGAATTTGAAATCATATTTATCATTAATCTTAATGAAAGTTGTAAGAGCACTTTGAGGTTATTTTCAGAAATACCATAATACACTGAAACCACAACCTTTCTTTTAAATATTTGATTTCTGTAATTTATTAATTCTTAAAATTCCATTTCAGCAGTTAAAAAAACATGTAGAAGTATTCAGCAAAATAGTTAAACTCAATTGCGGGATTTCCACCACCTTTTAATCTTGACACGTTAGTAATGTCTGCTAATTGTTTTTTCAAGAAATAATCCCATTTTGAAGGAAACAAGAGCCAAGATTGCTGGGATTAAAACAAATGACTAAAATCCTATGGCACATTTATTAAAATGGTACCAGTACAGGGATCTACAAGTTGCTATGAGTAACTGCTGTGGAGCGGTATAGTACCTATGTTAGTAAATGAGCCTGGCTGAGTTAAAGGTGATGATATGAAATAGTTGCTAAAAGGCAGGTGTACACCCCTGTGTTTTTAAGAAAGAGAAATATACCTGTAGAATGATATGTGAACTGAAAGTGATTTATGTGACACCTGTATTACTTTAATTTGGTGTCTAAATAGAGCTGATAGATTTTGACAAATCATTTTCTTTGTAGTTCTGTCTTTTAATGTAAGGGCGTATTAACAGCAAGGTAAAAATCTCACAATATGTGTGCAAATTACCCTGAATTTTGCAGTTTGCCTTAATCCATGCCATTTGAAATGCAAAGACTAGTTGTGTCTTATTTTGTATGTGAGCCAAAGATTGCCTCTTGGGGACCACGCATTACATTTGACCCAGTCCTGGGATTTATAATGCAGCGATAAAACTGTGAACTGCAGCACTTATATCCTTCTGAGTCTGTAAATTACCGAGCCATTTAGATTGCAAGCTCAATGGGACAGGGAAATCCTTTCTTTTGTCTCTTTAACACTTAATCATTACATAAAGTACTTTACATTTATTATTTTAATGACCCCATAAAAATATACATATATATATATATATTTATGTGCACTTTAGTGTTTACTGCTAAATCAGCCCCAATGTCTCAGGCAGAGAGATGCTGTAGGTTAAATTTGCCTGGGTGTGTGAATACCATGGGAGGAGTTGTTATTAAACTTTTTGTGGTGTTTTAAGCAAGTGAAAATTTATCCTGTGACCTTGGCCTAAGCTCATTGTCAGTGTGTGCCAAAAAGAACTTCTAAAGAAACATGGATCAATCCTTTTTGAATTCCTTTAACAAAGGAAGCTGCCTGGATCTGTACTGCTCTTGACACAGAGTGAAAATGTATCTACCACTTAGGAACATAAGAGCCAGGAATAAATATTTAACAAATATTATAAATAACAATGAATGGGATTGGGATGACAGAGCTGCAGACATGATTCTGAGTTGCCAAAAAACCCTTAGTACTGAGAGAAAAGAAAAAGGTTGCTGGTTAACACTGTAACATTATTTTAATGCAAGTGAAAGGGAGTTGGTCATGGTGGTTATTTTTTTCTATAAAGCTTTGGCTTTTCAAAATATATTTGAAAAATATTCCACCTTTATGATACAAGTGCTGGTTAATTTATACTGTCTCCTTCTGTACATGGACTCTCAATGCCACAGGAGACCAACTTAATTTTGTTGGTTAAAAAGTCCTTTTTTAACCTTTCTGTATTGACAGATTTCCAATCGAACAGAAATGAGCACTGCCAGGGAACTTTCTGTCCCACAAAAATATTACAGGAACGTAGAATTGTAGAATCTATGGATTTGGCATTCTGTAACTTTAGTGTCAGTGCTATAGACTCAACAATCTGAAGAACCTATATGTATAAAATTACAACATATTTGCACAGTCATTCTGAAAGCCCAGTATACTAGCTGGAGATACAAGTACAGATACCAGCTACCTCTGTTGAAGAAGAAGGCAGCCATATATTTCCAAACAGCTCTGTAAAGCCAAACCATGTCCTCCTCCATTAATATCTTATTGTGAGTCTTTAGAAGTCTGAAAAATCCCTTTAGGTTTTGCCAGGGGTACTGCGACAATGAGGCAAGTTGAGAATCTCACCTCAGGAGGCAGCGCCCCATGAATTACCAGTGGAGGCAAAAAGTCGCTCCTACTAGCTTTAATTTCTGGTTATCAAATTCAAAATTCAGCTCTTCTAGTGCAGAGATCGCAATTGTGCTCTTTGTACAAGCTACCTGGAAAGGCACGGAAACTGCTTCAGGGGGGTAAGAATCGCCACTGGGTTTTAGATGTTCAAATGTTGATACTACTGTATGAATCTTTAATGTATTCCAGTTATTGGTCTAGAGGAAAAGTTGCCACCTGTCTCGATTTCACCCAGACAGCCCAGTATTTGAAAGGGCTGTCCGGGTGAAACCTTTCTGTCCAGATTTCCAAATTAAGAAATCTGAACAGGGCACTCTAAATAATGACATGTCGATCAGCCAATCGCTGATGGCCATGTCATCAATCCTACCCCCAATGTCATCTGCCCCACCCCCTGTTCATTTTCCAGCCCCTGAAAAGGGGCCAACCCTATCTAGGAGGGCAAGCAAATGTAATTTGACCCATCATTGAGTTTGCCAAATTAGGCAAAAATGTACTTATTATTTAATTTCAATTTTTTTTTGCTCTCTCCATTGGCTCCCATGCTATACAAGGCAGAAGTCAAATACTGTACATATCTTTATTTATAGCTCTATAGCAAGCAGTGAAAAGCAGATAAGGTCAATTTGGCCGCCTCTGTTCTCAACCAGAGAACAGTGGAGGTCAAAATACCCTACGTGCTACTAGCTTGATGATTATGCATTCCTGTTCTTTTAATCTTACCACAGCCTCTACAGAACAGAGAAAAAAACCATAGGGCAAGAGATTTATGGTCCTAGGAAAAACATTTTATGCAAGAATGTTTCATTCCTGTGAATGCACTGGTTATGTATTCATACTAGTAAATGGGCCTATGACTTTTAGGGTTAGGGCACACGCTGCTATTTAGGGAGATTAGTCACCGGCTAGAATCGAAAATCGCCCGCGAGGTGGCACTTGGATCGCTTCATTTTCCAAGAATTTCAAGAGGAAACTTAGGGCGACTTCGGAAAGCAGAAGCGATCCGACTGCCATCCTGCCGGTGATTTACATTCTAACCGGTGGGAAGGCAGTTCGGGGAGATTAGTCGCCCGAAGAAGAAGTGATTTGTCGCTGGGCGACTAATCTCCCGAAATAGCAGCATGTGCCCTGACCTAAGAAGTAGGGATGTAGCGAACGTCGGAAAAAATGTTCGCGAACATATTCGCGAACTTGCGTCAAAAAATGCGAACGGTTCGCGAACGTCGCAAACCCCATAGACTTCAATGAGAAGGCGAATTTTAAAAGCTAGAAAAGACATTTCTGGCCAGAAAAATGATTTTAAAGTTGTTTAAAGGGTGCAACGACCTGGACAGTGGCATGCCAGAGGGGGATCAAGGGCAAAAATGTATCTAAAAAATACATTGTTGACAAAGCGCTGCGTTTTGTGCTGTAAAGGGCAGAAATCACACTACGTCACTCAGGTGATGTTTCTGGACACGGAATGTGAAAAAGCTCACACAGCTAGGTGGCCGTTGTTTGAAAATGAAGAACACACTGGGCAAACAATGCCTGCAAGGTCAACGTATACACTACAGCAGTGGATACGGAATATATTATTGCTGCTTGAAAAACGTCACTCAGGTGGTGTTTCTGGAGACGGTATTATTATTGATATTAAGACAGAATGTGAACAAGCTCACACAGCTAGGTGGCCATTGTTTGAAAATGAAGAACACACTGGGCAAACAATGCCTGCAAGGTCAACGTATACACTACAGCAGTGGATACGGAATATATTATTGCTGCTTGAAAAACGTCACTTAGGTGGTGTTTCTGGAGACGGTATTATTATTGATATTAAGACAGAATGTGAACAAGCTCACACAGCTAGGTGGCCGTTGTTTGAAAATGAAGAACACACTGGGCAAACAATGCCTGCAAGGTCAACGTATACACTACAGCAGTGGATACGGAATATATTATTGCTGCTTGAAAAACGTCACTCAGGTGGTGTTTCTGGAGACGGTATTATTATTGATATTTAGACAGAATGTGAACAAGCTCACACAGCTAGCTGGCCGTTGTTTGAAAATGAAGAACACACTGGGCAAACAATGCCTGCAAGGTCAACGTATACACTACAGCAGTGGATACGGAATATATTATTGCTGCTTGAAAAACGTCACTCAGGTGGTGTTTCTGGAGACGGTATTATTATTGATATTTAGACAGAATGTGAACAAGCTCACACAGCTAGCTGGCCGTTGTTTGAAAATGAAGAACACACTGGGCAAACAAATTGAAACAATGCCTGCAAGGTCAACGTATACACTACAGCAGTGGATACGGAATATATTATTGCTGCTTGAAAAACGTCACTCAGGTGGTGTTTCTGGAGACGGTATTATTATTGATATTTAGACAGAATGTGAACAAGCTCACACAGCTAGCTGGCCGTTGTTTGAAGAACACACTGGGCAAATAATGCCTGCAAGTGCACTACTATTGGTGCACTACTATGAAGAACAGCAAACAGCACTGGACACGTTAAAGAACAGTGAGATAAGTAAAATAAAAAAAAATATATATATATTAAAAAAAAAAATTACTCTGGTTGGTGCTGAACTACTAGGAGCAGCACACCAGTCCCACTCCCCACCCCAACACAGCTAGACTAATAGCACTGGGCTCTTATAGTAGCAACTAGCAAAGTAAAAAAACAAAAAAGAAAATAAAAGCAGTCCTTACAAGGACTATTGGGTTACAGGCAGCAGTCAGCAGATGAGAGATCAGCAGCAGTGCCCACAGCAGCTACACACAGAGCACTGCAGTAGAAGGTAGATTACTAGCCAGCAAAGCTACCTAACCTAAAATGTCCCTCAAATCCCTGCAGAGTTCTGTCCCTACAATACAGAGCAGTATCAAGTAGATTACTAGCCAGCAAAGTTACTATCAACTGTCCCTCAAATCACTAACAGCTCTCTCCCTACACTAGCTCTTCCAAGCACACACAGGCAGAATGAAAAAACGCTGCAGGGCTTCAGTTTATATATGGAAGGGGAGTGGTCCAGGGGGTGTGGGGGTGGTCCAGGAGGGAGAGCTTCCTGATTGGCTGCCATGTATCTGCTGGTCTGGGGTGAGAGGTCAAAAATAAGCGCCAGCTATGGCGAACCCAAATTGGCGAACGTCGCGCGACGTTCGCGAACATTCGGCGGACGCGAACACCCGATGTTCGCGCGAACTAGTTCGCGGGCGAACAGTCCGCGACATCCCTACTAAGAAGGTCTTTAGTAACATTAACTATTTTATGGATAACAGATGTCTTAATAAATAATTACAAGAAGCTGAATTAAACTCATTTACTGATATGGAGCTGTATGTGTCAGTGAGGGCGTGGGTGAAAGCATTTGTCTTAATCTGAATATTTTGCTTAATACCAAAGCATCTGGGTTTAGTGTTTCACTTCAACTGAAGAAACTAACACAGACAAGATGTTCATATCCATCACTTATAATATTACTATGTATAATGCATAAAAGTATTCCTTTTTTAAAAGGGGTTTAACCATTTTAATCTTTTATTTGATGGGACAATAGTATAGTAGTATATTCAAGTTTGTTGCCAATAACCCTACTCTTCTTAATATTTATACCACATCAATATTTATAGAAGAATTTATAGAATAAAAAACACTAAGGGGCAGATTTATCAAGGGTCATCGAATAGGGTAGTCCGACATTCGAAGTCGAAGGATTTTTAAGATCGTGCGATCATACTTCGATCATATGATCATACTTCAAATCGTACGATTTAATCAACGATCGTGTGATTTTACAAAAAAATCCTTTGACTTCTCAAAATACTGACTAGGTTCTAGGAGGTCCCCATAGGCTAACATAGCAATTTGGCAGGTTTAAGGTGGCGAAGTGTCGAAGTCGAAGTTTTTTAAAGAGACAGTACTTCAATTTTCGAATGGTCGAATTTGTGAAGTATTTTCGTATCAAAGTCGAATTTGGCCTATTGGATGGTTGAAGTACCCAAAAATTACTTCAAAGTTTTTTAATTCGAAAATTCACTTTGACCCTTAGTAAATGGGCCCCTTAAACATTACGTATAAAAAGGCAATATTTCCCTTATATGGAGAGATGTTTGCTCTACAGAGCTAAATAAAAAAAAATCCATGTGAGCGAGCACAATGATCTCTCAGACACATTTATTTCACTGAGTAAGATTAATTAATATTAAAGCATCGTTACTTGCGTAAATTAGGAGAATGATTCTATTATGCGCTACTAATTCAAATATGACTTGCATGCAGATTGCAATGATGTGATTGTCAGAAAAGATTACACATATTACTCTGCTGAAAGTGCTATTCTTTTATAACCATATTAAAATGCTGGTTATCGCTATTTTACCTCTTCACGTTATAGTCCAGAAGGGTAATGTCGCAATGGGGGACAAGGCCAGCTTAATTTATAGTAGTCACTATTCCATTAAAATTATATGATAAAGTATTAAAATGAATGACAATATCCAAATATGGATATTAGACTGAAGACAAGAAGAGGCATATTTATTAACAGTTGAATTTGAGTTTTTACTGTGATTTACATTTTTCTTTAGCAAAAATCGCATATTTCATTTTTTCGAAAACTCGAATGTGCGAGATTTATAAAGCACATACAAATCGAATAGCTTGACTAAAAAAAAAGACTAAAAATAAATAGGCATCTAAAAGTTGTTGAGTCCATATAGAAGTCAAATGAAGTTGTATTGGCAAAATTCACGCTAATATTTAATTGGAGTTTTAGAGACTCGTTGAAACTAATGGGAAGAATGTGATTTCACTGAATTGAGGTTGTTTTTTTCATTGTTGTATTCATTCGTGGACAACTGAAATTTTGGAGAATATTTCACATTAATAACAATCGTTAGTACTGTACGTAAATATACTCTCTGGGGCCCGGGTGCAGACCATGTAGCAGGACCCCCGCCTCCATCCTGAGCCGATTTTCGGGGCGAGAGGACTGCCGACGGGCCCCGAGGTGGTACAGGCCCTGGCGCAGTTGAACACCACTGGTAGTTCTGCCCAGGGCCATCATCAGGGGGGCACATCGGTACAAGTGTAGCCGGGCCCCCCTTGACAGCACTGAAGCTGTGCTGCCTCTCCTGAAGTCCCGAAAAGCCAAAGTGCTGAAGCTGCAAAAAGGCCTGAACCGAAATTGATATCCCGAAGTGGCGAAAAGACCCGAAGTCACGAAAGCAGCTGAAGTTGAAGTACTGAAGCCTCGAAAAGACCCGAAGTAAGGGGAGCCCTGGTGCCAATGTTTTTTTTAAAAAAAAAACTTTTATAATGTGTTTTTTTTTTAACTTATAGGGAGGCCCTGATTACCAATAATTCTTTTAACTTGTAGGGGGGGCCTGCCCACCAATTTTATTGAAAATTTTTTTTTGTGGGGGGCCCTGGCGCAGGTCCGGACTGAGAATTAAAATAGGCCCTGGCACTACAGGTACACAGAGGCCCAATCAGCCCACATAGAGGCCCAAACAGCCCCCATCAACCCACTAAATACTGACTTTCTATGGGACTTTATAGCAGCCCCTCTGGCATTTGCCAGAACCCACAGATTACCAGTCCGGGCCTGCCCTGGCGCCACAGTTTTTTTTAACTTATAAGGGGGCCCTGATCATCAATAGCTTTTTATAACTTGTGTGTGGGGGGGGGTTACCATTTTTAGCGCTGATGTCTGTGTGGTCTTTTAACTGTGGTGTGGAGTGGGCGGGATCTGGGGTGGGGCTTGGGAGCTGGGGATGGAGGGGCCCCGAAAATGTTGTTGTACAGGGCCCCGTGATTTCTAATGTCAGCCTTGGTTCCACCACTGCTTTTGTATATACCATAGTAATGTCCAACCAGCAATGGCTCTTGGTGGGAAGCTCGGAGCTGCAGTCATCAACTATGGAAGATATGTAGATTTAACATCCATGAATGTCATTAATCCCCTTTAGTTTGGGTGTCCAAGTCCTACTGCATTGCCTGGACCATCCACGTCTCTAACTCTGGCACATACTGAAACAAGTTCACAAATCAGAGGTATCTACAACCCACTTTTCAAAAGTTACATAGATACTGGATCATTTTTTAAAAAGATATGTTCAAGGGATAACGCAAGAGCTGGCATGAGGAGCGAGTAATAAGGTGAACCCAGTCTGGCTGATCTCTTGATCTTGTTGCATGTTAAGCAGTTGGTTGAGTGTTTTCCCGTGCTGTTATTTTGTGTATGCTAGCTATATGCTTCAGCATGGCACAAGGTTTGTTGTTTGTATTTGTTAACATATTCATTGCATTGTTTTATGCAGGTGATGTCTGTTGTATGTTTTATTATGTATGTATGTATTTATAATTTGTGTAATATGTGGAGTTTGTGCCAGGGGTGACTAGTGTAAGTCACAAGACTTGCAAGCTTACACAGCTACAACATCTCAAACGTAACTAAAAGGCTGAAGGAGAAATATAAGAGGGTGTGGCGCACATTTGGAAAATGTAAAATAACATTCGCTGCACAAGAATGCAGAGTTGTTCAGCTGCTGCAATTACAAAAAAGTACTGGGGGGTAGCATTTAAATTGTAACTGCAGATGTGAAATGCTTCATTGGAGATTGTTTTTTAGCTGGACCTCTGAATATCTTGATAACACTCCTTGCAGTACATATTATTGCTTGGGTGGGCGCCAGCTGATTTAATAGCATGAGCCAAATGTTTCCAGGATTATAGGCTCTTTAGGAGTTTTATTGTTTACACCACTGGAAAAGGGTCTTCTGACAACACAACATTCTTATGGTCAGTCATTTCTTGTTCTACAGACAGACTTGTCTACAGGATTCGATGATATGATTGTTATATCTGATGCTTCATTACTCATCACTAGAATCTATTGCACTTTTATTATATACATTGATGCTGTACAATTCTCAGTGACAGCCGTTGGAAATGTGAAATGTTTCTTCCATTAAGCTGATCTCAGTGATCTTAAATATCTCTGATCATATAAGTGATCTGCAGTTACACCTTCTATACCCCTGTGGCTTTTCCACTTCTTTTTTTAACAGTGTTTTAGAAATAGGACCTGTTCATACCAAACCAGGAACATTCACTCTGATGTGGTCTTTAGTATGAGTTGATTTGGTTAATAATAACAAAACAATGTCATTACTTGCCATCAATGATGAACATTTCTGTCTATGTATACAGATGAATACTGGTTAGTAGAGTTCATATTTGACTACTTGGGGGTATGTTTTATAAAATGTTTGCTGAATATGTTCGATGATTTATATTATTTTGTCTGCATTTTTATCCAGGACTATTCTACAACATTACCATTTGTTATAGCTGCTTTTTCCTGAAATGTGTTCTTGGAGGTCAGGGCATTGCACAGTAATATAGTACAGGTACTGCAATGCCATACAGAAGGGTAGCAGTACTAATCTGATATTTAGGGGAAGGATAACTTGCCCTTTAATACCCTGTCTTAAAGAGTCATAGAAAGAAATTGGAGCTTTATGGGGAATTTAAATGCAAGAGATAAAGCTTATTTCTTATTTTGCACAATCATCTATGACAGGTAATGCAGTTAAAGGTGTATTTCTTTGCTGCAATAAAAACACTGGTAATATGTACTTTTCCCATTTTTAGAAAGGATATAGAGTGAGATTTAGTGATGTGGTAAAGTGAACTGAGCAGGGCAAATTGATGGTGATTAAAGGTAACTGCCTGAATTGCAGAGGAAAGGTAATAAAATAGTTGTTTTTATAGAGCTTCTTGTAAATATCTGTCCATCTGTACAAGTCATTCTGATTCTTGCAGCGACTAGGCACTATAATGGACACAAACAGAAGGAAAATATGCTCTGAAAAATTGCCAGGTATAAACCTAAAAGGAAGCAATCAGATATGGGCTCACTTGCATATCCACAATTATTATTACTGTTTCATGATGGGTTGTTGTGAATAAACTGAGTCGGACATTTGTCAGTATTTCCGTGGCTGACAGGGAAATTTTATTTTAACCCGCGAGCCACTCTGAAATGTAAAAAGAGTTGTGGAGCAACACAAGCATAAACAAAGTCAATGGGGGTGCCAAATAAGGGCTGTGATTGGCCATTTGATAGCTCCTATGTAGATTGGCAGCCTACAGGAGACTCTATTTGGCAGAACCCTTGTTTTTATGCAACCAAAAACTTCAAGTCAAGAATTAAAAAATAAGCACCTGCTTTTAGGCCACTGGGAGCAACATCCAAGGTGTTGGTGAGCAACATGTTGCTCATGAGCCACTGGTTGGCTACCACTGATTTTAAGGAGTTCCAGCAAGAGCTTAGGTGTAAGCACAGAGTTATTCAGAATTTGTGACATGAGCCATACTAATTGCCTAAAGTGTACCACAAATTATGCCTGTTGAACATTAACATTAACTAATCAATCTAGTCTTTAGATTAATGAGCAGGGATCTTCTATGCCTTTGCCTTATGTGCCTATGCCTTATGAGCCTGAGCTACTGTTCAGTGATACTTCTGCTGTAATCACAATTGTTTTAGGGAACTGCCAACATCTGTGCAAAGTTAATGGGGGTACAGTGAAATGTACTATGTATGTTTCACGTTTATACCACTATCCACTCAATTGACAAGCCCATGAATTTGATTCAACAGATGCAGATTTGTTGGAAATTCACTGAGATCCAATAACCATTAATACTATTAGAGACTAATTGTAGGGACACACCAAATCCACTATTTTGGATTTGGCCGAGCCCCTGAATCCTTCGCGAAAGATTCGGCCGAATACCAAACCGAATCCGAATCCTAATTTCTATATGCAAATAAGGGAAGGGAAGGGGGAAACATTTTTTAATTTCTTGTTTTGTGACAAAAAGTCACGTGATGTCCCTCCCCGTCCTAATTTGCATATGCATTCGGTTCAGCTGGGCAGAAGGATTCGGCTGAATCCAAATCCTGCTGGAAAAGGCCGAATCCTGGCTGAATCCCGAACCGAATCCTGGATTCGGTGCATCCCTAACTAATTGCAATGACGCCATTTTTATACACGCAAACCTTTTATTGGACTTTGCAACCGCTGCCTGACATTGAGTGCTGCTACAAAGTTTACTGGTATGAAGGTGGTTTAGTCAATATGGAAGAAATGAAAGAGAGATATTTCATTTAGACAAATGTATCTCTATCTGTGGGTCTGAGACATCTCTAAAACCCTATGGATTACAGAAAGATATTGGGATAGCCTGGACCATCTGGAGGTGTCAGTAGATTTACAGGGCCAGTTGTAGTGCTTTTACTTAAGAGAACATTGTATAAACAGTAAAGAACTACAGGAGTGATTACTTTTGTCTTTAAGTGAAATTTAAATATCTGTAAAAACTGATTTAAGAAAAAAAACAAGAATAAAATGTATATATTAAACTCCCATAATCCTTGACAAATGGGTATTTCTGCCAATATATGGTAATATGAAATAGACATTCATTTCTTCTGCTGTGTTTAACACTCGGGATGAAAACCTGGCAGCTGACAAAATTTCACTCTGAATTTGTCATAAAGGGATGGCTGACTCATTTATTTGACAGCTTGTGAAACTCTCTTCTTGTCAGTGTGTTTGTGTGTTACTTAAATGTGGTTTTGTGCGTTAACTAAACTTTTCTTCTCCAAACTGTCATAGCTGATCGGGAAGTACTTGATTCTATGCAGGTGGCTCACAGATACTTATCTATCTGTAAACTGGTTGCCACTTCTCTGCCTTCTATTCAATATTCTAAAGGTGGTCATACACATTACAATGATGATCTTCTCTTCTTGTTTTCTCATCAAGAGCTGAATTGTCAGATATGCATGTACAAAAAATTCTACCGATATCTGACGATTTAGCATTAAGTTTTGATTATATAAAATTTTCCATCCTGTCCGATTGACGAGTTGACCAATATCCAAGGCTTTTTACTGATATCAGTTGCCTAGTCTCCCACCATATACTGTACACACTGAATATCGTACAAAACCTCATTTTGTAATATTGGTGCTTGAATGGCCACCTTGCAAAGGTCGAATAATCTCTGATGCTTTTCCAAACCTGGATTTACAATGTCCATAGTCCTAAACGTTACACAATATAGGGTTGTAGGAGACAAAAAGTTCAAAAGCATAGGTAATTATAAGAGCTTAAGACATGTTACGTAATTGTCAGGTATGGAGGCATAGCATCAGGGCCGGACCAAGGTAGTTTGGCACCCTAGGCATGAGCTTCAATTAGCGCCCCCCATCGAGCATTACCATTTCCCACCTTACCATGACAGTGAGTTAAGAAAGCAAGAGGGTGGGCCACCATGGGCGGAAGGTGAGTGGCAGGCGTGAGGTTTTACCCGGCGGCCAGAGTGCCGTGAATACTATAAAAAAAAACGGTAAAAAAACAAACAAATCCTTTTTAAAGTGCGCCCTGATGGCCCCTAGACAGTCGTCTACTCGGCCTACCCCTAGTTCCGGCCCTGCATAACATATTGTGAGTACAGGGTTGTCCATCTATGAATGTTAGCATTTATACATGTTAGCTAGAGACATATGTCACGTAAGGCAGTCCCAAACCTATGGGGAGTAATAGGATTCTGCAGTTATACCTATATATATGCCTATACCAGCCACCTTTGCCTGGGGGTCTAGCCCTTATCGACTTGGTTGCCAATAGGCCCAACCACACAAAGATTCAGAGGCGTATCAGAACCAGATAATGAACCACAGAATTGAAAGGGTGAACTCATAAACAGACAACAAGCTGGGGTCAAAACCAGGAATCAAAACAAGGGACAGGACCATGGCAGAAGTTAGTAACCAGAATAAAAGAGGAAACAGGAAACCCAGGTTCAATCAGGCTTGACCTACAGTACAACTGTAATTAGTGGGCTTCGAGCTGGTGATTATATAGGCAGGCTCGTGGTAAACTGTGAGCACCTGTGGCTAGATTATTAATAGCTGAGCAGACTATAGCGTACTTGAAAACTCAAGGATAGCAAAGCACTGAACCAGAATCCCAACTGTCCGCTCATATAGAGCAGTATAGCAGTATAGCAAACAGCTCCTTGGTTCAATTCTAGACAGCATGTCCTTCACACGGATGAACTACAGGTTAGCCAGAAGAAGCACGTGTCTTGAATTGTTGGGGGCCAGATGTGTGCAGCGTTGGAGGTGGGCACTAGTACTGCCTCTGATTCCTCATAGACCATAACAGAGGATAAGCTTATAAAACAGAAGATAAATGTAGGGCCTTCAAAAGTCCCAATTTATTTTAAATGGATTTTTTCCAAAACGCATCAGTTAATATTTGCCATGTCATAGTTTCCCAGCTGCCTAATAACAAAACAATGGGAAGATAACCAGATAGCAGCTTCCTAAAACAAGATAACAGCTGCCTGGTAGCTACATTGAGTAGGAGAGACAAGAGCTTGCTAGAAAGCAGTTCCATCCTAAAGTGCTAGCTCTTTCTGAAAGCACATGACCAGGCAAAATGACCTGAGATGGCGCCTACACACCAATATTACAACTAAAAAAAATACACTTGCTGGTTCAGGAATAAAATTTTATATTGTAGAGTGAATTATTTGCAGTGTAAACAGTTTAATTTAGAAATAAAAACTACATCATAAAAAGTAGGACAACGGGGTTTCACTGTATTTCCTCAATAATTGATAAATTAGTAGTTATTTTAACTCACCTACAATTAAAGGTCATGTTTTACCTAATGCTATCACTACTATCTCGGAATCTAGGGCGCTATCTATTCTTTCCTTTCTTGCATGTATTCTGTATTCCATTGACTAATTAGCACCACCTGTTGCTGGAAAGGTTACTTTTATGAGAGATGGATGAGAGTGCCAAGAAATCTCATATTCCTCTGCTGTTTAAGGATTTCCATGAAATGGTCTCCCTTTCATTAACATTTATAATATTTGTCTTGGAAATGTCCCCTTTTAATACAGGAAATGAAATATAATTCAAAGTTGTCTATAACTGTTTAATGGTGAAATCAATACAGAGGTTGCTTTTGTTGGCCTTTCCACATACAACTTAAAGATACTATGACCAGAATATGTTTTGCTAACTTGCATTATTAGCCAAGCTTTACTCAGTATTTCAAGACATGGCAGCACCTAACTTAACCTAACAACATTGCATTAATATTTATTTCTTCATTTCTTCCTCTACTCTAGGCTGAAATGTCCATTGTAGATTTCTCCTTATTCTGTTCAACATGTAGGTGTTGCTTATTGGGTTTGCCATGTAGCTGCACATCTCAGTATTGCAACTTAAAGTCTTCCGCTTAAAGGGATACTGTCATGGGAAAAAAATGTTTTTTCCAAAATGAATCAATTAATAGTGCTGCTCCAGCAGAAATCTGCACTGAAATCCATTTCTCAAAAGAGCAAACAGATTTTTTTTATTCAATTTTGAAATCTGACATGGGGCTAGACATTTTGACAATTTCCCACTTGCCCCTGGTCATGTGACTTGTGTCTGCACTTTAGGAGAGAAATGCTTTCTGGCAGGCTGCTGTTTTTCCTTCTCAATGTAACTGAATGTGTCTCAGTGGGACATGGGTTTTTACTATTGAGTGTTGTTCTTAGATCTACCAGAGAGCTGTTATCTTGTAAAATCGAATATATAAACCCCCAAAAGAGGGAATACGTATAAGGAGCGATCAGCGCCTGTGGCAACAGAAATAAAAAACAAACATAGCGCAATACGTTTGCAATGTAGAATATCACCCCGTGCTTACACTGGATGTTAAGTGGATGTGTTTTCCCCTTTTTCCTTCAGGTGGCTATTAGTGAATGAAAGTGGCAATTCAAGTGAACAGAGGGGCGGAAGAGTGCTTTTCTTGTGAAAATAAAATATATTCCAAGGATGCAGGTGCCTCCACCTTCTATATAAAATGCCTACTTACAAACCACTGGCGTGGTATAATGCGTTTAATATGAAGCTCTCTCAGGTTTTCTCCTCCAGTGTTCGACTCCTTCCAGGTTCCCAAAGTAGGAATACAAACCGATGATAGTGTAACACCGTTTATTTAAAACATAATTAAAAGCAATTAAAATTTACACTCACATTTCCCTTGCGGGTTTTTGCGCATTGAGTCCAACAAACAGTTTTTCTGGGGTCCCCAGAGGCAGTCCTGCCAGCTCGCTCCAAAAATCTTTTCTGCTTGCTCCAGGTGCCTTGGTCCAGGTTGTTGCGTCCCCCAAACTGTGCCTAACGCGTTTCGCTGGATGCTACCAGCTTCCTCAGAGGCGTCTCTACCATCTTTGTTTGTATCCTTCCTTTTAAAGCCCATTCCAGCGTGTTCGTTTGATTTCCGCTTTCACTTCCGGTTTATGCGTTCCAGCTTGTGCGTTCCAGCGACTTCACTTCCGGTTTGGCGCATATAACTCTCGATCTTCTATGTACTGTAATGTAGGCTGGTATATTTCTCTCCCGTGTCTTCTTTTCATCACTCCTCTGGCTTAATACCCCACCAGGCCACAATACAACAACCCAGCTCCACAAAAGGATATATATATATTTCTAACAACATGTTAAAATATGCAAAAATAGTGATCAGAGGGGATCATGGGAGATGTAGTTTCCCCTGTTTTTTTTATATGTTCAAAAAACTTTGTTTTCATCCATGTATACATACAGAAAATACATACTTTTTTTTTTATTTTTTTTTTTATATATAGCATTTAGAAGTAACAATGCAGGGGAGTCATGGGAAATGTAGTTTCTCTGTTTTTTTAAAATGAAAAATTCTTTCATTTCATATATTTTTTACATATATCTTCTCATTAATTTCTCCCGCATATATTAGTTCTAAATTTTTTTGTGTTCAATATCTTTCATAAAAAAGCTCTTAAGTTGATATCAATATTTAACCCTTGTGGTATAAAAGTGTGCATCTCGTAAATCCATTTGCTTTCCTCTTGTAGTGTTTTTCTCGTTAAATCTCCTCCTCTCCAGTCTTTTTGTACTATACTTATACCCCAAAATTTCAAATCTTTAGCTTTCTGATTGTGACATTCTTTAAAGTGCTTTGACACGCTGTGATTCATAACTCCCTTTTCTATATTTCTTACGTGTTCATTAATTCTTTCCCTTAATTTCCTATTTGTTTTACCGATGTATTGAAGGCCACAAGGGCATTCTAAACAATATATCACATTTTGTGTTGTGCATTTAATACAGTGATCAATAGTGTGTTCTTTTTTTGTCACATTGGATATAAATTGTGTCCCTTTCTTTCCATACCTACAGGCTTTGCAGAGTGCGCAGGGAAAAAAACCTTTCCACTCCTCCTTTGGTTTTTTTACCTTGTGTTCTCTCTGTGGGGATGAAATTACGCACTATCATTTGGCTTAAGTTATTTGCCCTTTTATATATAACCTTTGGCCTTTGGGGGATTTTCCCTTTTAAGAGTTCATCTCCCTCTAATATATTCCAATGTCTATTTAAAATTCTTTTTATTTCTTGTGCCCCAGGGGTGTATGTGGTAATAAACGATAAGCTTGGCTGCTCATTAGTTGATTCTTCCTTCGTTTTCTCTTTCAATAAATCTGCTCTGTCTATTCCTCTTATTTGTTTTCTCGCTTTTTGGATGAGTTTATTTTTATACCCCCTCTGTTTGAACCGTTCTGACACATAGTTTAATTGACCTTCTAGCTCTATCGGGTTGGAGCAATTTTTCTTTAAACGACAAAATTGTCCGTACGGGATATTTTGGAGCCATGTGGGGTTATGGTTGCTGGTGTTTAATACATAGTTACAGACATCTACTTTTTTGAAGTAAGTTTTAAAATCCAGAAAATCATTGTTTTTATTTTTCCTTATTTCTAGGTCCAGGAAATTTATTGTCTCCTGACTATAGATTAAGGTGAATTCTAGATTTTGATCATTTTTGTTTATGTCATTGATGAATTTTAGCATTTCTTCTTCCGACCCTTGCCACAAAAATACTATATCATCTATGAAGCGTCGCCATAGGATCAAGTCACCCCCAAGCTTAGATGTTACATTATGCTGCTCCCAGTGTCCCAGGAACAGGTTTGCATAGCTGGGGGTGAATCTTGTTCCCATGGCGGTGCCCCATGTCTGTAAATAGTATTTGTCCCCAAACCAGAAATAATTATGGTTTAATATGTAGGAAATGGCCTCTATTATAAATTCCTTTTGGTTGATCGGCATGTTCGGGTCTTTTTCTAGGTAATGTGTCACGGCTCTTATTCCTAGTTCATGTTGAATTGAGGTGTATAAAGATTTAACATCAAGGGTACATAAAAATGTCCCTTGTTTTAATTTTATATTCTGCAAATCTCTAATTGCTTGAGTCGAATCTTTTAAATAACTGGGTAAACTTAATACATAGTTTTGTAGTATTTTATCTACATATTCTGACATATTGCATGATATTGAATTAATGCCTGACACAATGGGTCTGCCTGGTGGATTTTTTATGTTCTTGTGTATCTTTGGCAAGCAGTAAAGGACTGGGATTTTGGGATTTTTCATATATAGATATTCTTTCTCCTTCTGATCTAAAATTTCTTCTTGTGCTGCCTTATCAATTATTGTTTTTATTTTTTTGTTGAAAGTTTCCGTGGGATCCCCCACTAATAGTCGATATGTATTGCTATCTGAAATGAGATCCATACACATTGTTTTATAATTTTCTGTGTCCATCACTACCAAGCCGCCCCCCTTATCTGCCGGCTTGATGGTGATGTCACTGTTTTTTTGTAGGCCCCTGAGGGCTTCTTTTTCTTTTTTCGTAATATTATATTTCATTGGTTTTTTTGCCCACTTTTTTTGCAATAGGTCTAAGTCCTGTTTTATCAGTTTTTCATATATTTGAATATAGGGGCCTTTTTCATCCTTTGGGATATATTCTGACTTCTTTTTTAAGCCTGTGTGATAGTATCGGAATTTTTCTTGTGTATTTTGTGGGGGGGGGGTTTCTATTTATAATATCACTGTTATTAAAGGCTCTTTTTAATCTCAATTTTCTAATATGTTTTTCTGCATCCACAAACAGGTCAAATCCATTAAGCCTGTTGGTGGGTGCAAACGTTAGCCCTTTACTCAAAACATTCTGTTCGGATTCTGATAATTTAGTGCTGCTTAGGTTGAATATTCCTAATAAATTTCCCTCCTTATTTCCTGTCTTGGGGTTTTTTGATTTTGAGCCCCCCTTCTTTCCTCTCCTCCTTGTTTCCATCTCCATGTCTCCCTTTCTTGGTGTGTCCGTGTTCCCCATTTTTCTGGTTCCTCCCTCCCCCTGGACTTTTGTGTTGACCATGAATTTTCCTGATGTCTGTCCTTTCTCCTCTCCCTTATTTCCTGTGTGTACCAGTGATTCTGTTCCTTCCAAGGTGTCTGTTTTTTTCCATGTGTTGGTGTGCTCTGATATATTTTCCCTTTTGTGACTGTCTCCCACCTTTCTTGATTTTGTGACGTCCCCTTCTCTATTCTGTTCTCTTTCCCTACTGTGTCCTTGTCGTTGTAATAACTTTTGTTCTTGGTGTCTCTTTCTCTGGTGTACCCTAAAAAATGCTTTTCCCCAGGGATTTGGTTTGCCCTCTGTGTGTTTTTTTCTACATTTGTGCCTTCCTTTTGTGACCATACCCTTATTTGTCCACTACTATAATCGTGTTTATCCCTTTTAAACTTGTGTTGTTTTATGCCTATTATCTTTTTCTCTTCTTCACCTAGTTTCTTCACTATTCCTTGTTCCAACACTTCATATTCCCGTGAATTTTCATGTATACTCATTTTCTTTTGCAGTTCACTAATTTCCTTATCATGTTTTATCAGTTCCAAGTTCCTTTGTTTGATAATGAGTTTGATTAAATTATTTGTGCAATTCTCCAAAATTTCTTCCCACTCTCTTTGGAATTCTATATTGTCAGTTCCAAAGGTGGCATTCTTTTTAATTCGTAAACCCCTCGGGGTGATTTTGTGTTCTAAATATTTTTGTAGAGTGGTTTTATCCCACCATGCACGTATTTCTTTTAACATTAGTTTTTCCAGATCTTGGAACTGATCTACTAATTCCATATCAACCAGCTCCGATGGGTCGCTGGTTTCTGTATTTATGGTTTGGAAGATCTCCTCCAAATCATAATTTCTGTTGTTCCTAAAAGCTAACATTTTTATGAGAGAATACAACAATAAAAACAATAAAGCTTACAAAATGCAGCCCAATGAAAAAATGTCAGTCTCTTAGATTATTTCTTGCCGACCCCTTCACAGTCTCTCAACTGTACATAAATCCAAAATCGAATATATAAACCCCCAAAAGAGGGAATACGTATAAGGAGCGATCAGCGCCTGTGGCAACAGAAATAAAAAACAAACATAGCGCAATAAGTTTGCAATGTAGAATATCACCCCGTGCTTACACTGGATGTTAAGTGGATGTGTTTTCCCCTTTTTCCTTCAGGTGGCTATTAGTGAATGAAAGTGGCAATTCAAGTGAACAGAGGGGCGGAAGAGTGCTTTTCCTGTGAAAATAAAATATATTCCAAGGATGCAGGTGCCTCCACCTTCTATATAAAATGCCTACTTACAAACCACTGGCGTGGTATAATGCGTTTAATATGAAGCTCTCTCAGGTTTTCTCCTCCAGTGTTCGACTCCTTCCAGGTTCCCAAAGTAGGAATACAAACCGATGATAGTGTAACACCGTTTATTTAAAACATAATTAAAAGCAATTAAAATTTACACTCACATTTCCCTTGCGGGTTTTTGCGCATTGATTCCAACAAACAGTTTTTCTGGGGTCCCCAGAGGCAGTCCTGCCAGCTCGCTCCAAAAATCTTTTCTGCTTGCTCCAGGTGCCTTGGTCCAGGTTGTTGCGTCCCCCAAACTGTGCCTAACGCGTTTCGCTGGATGCTACCAGCTTCCTCAGAGGCGTCTCTACCATCTTTGTTTGTATCCTTCCTTTTAAAGCCCATTCCAGGCTTTAAAAGGAAGGATACAAACAAAGATGGTAGAGACACCTCTGAGGAAGCTGGTAGCATCCAGCGAAACGCGTTAGGCACAGTTTGGGGGACGCAACAACCTGGACCAAGGCACCTGGAGCAAGCAGAAAAGATTTTTGGAGCGAGCTGGCAGGACTGCCTCTGGGGACCCCAGAAAAACTGTTTGTTGGACTCAATGCGCAAAAACCCGCAAGGGAAATGTGAGTGTAAATTTTAATTGCTTTTAATTATGTTTTAAATAAACGGTGTTACACTATCATCGGTTTGTATTCCTACTTTGGGAACCTGGAAGGAGTCGAACACTGGAGGAGAAAACCTGAGAGAGCTTCATATTAAACGCATTATACCACGCCAGTGGTTTGTAAGTAGGCATTTTATATAGAAGGTGGAGGCACCTGCATCCTTGGAATATATTTTATTTTCACAGGAAAAGCACTCTTCCGCCCCTCTGTTCACTTGAATTGCCACTTTCATTCACTAATAGCCACCTGAAGGAAAAAGGGGAAAACACATCCACTTAACATCCAGTGTAAGCACGGGGTGATATTCTACATTGCAAACGTATTGCGCTATGTTTGTTTTTTATTTCTGTTGCCACAGGCGCTGATCGCTCCTTATACGTATTCCCTCTTTTGGGGGTTTATATATTCGATTTTGGATTTATGTACAGTTGAGAGACTGTGAAGGGGTCGGCAAGAAATAATCTAAGAGACTGACATTTTTTCATTGGGCTGCATTTTGTAAGCTTTATTGTTTTTATAGCTGTTATCTTGTGTTAGGGAGCTGTCATCTGGTTACCTTCCCATTGTTCTTTTGTTTGGCTGCTGGGGGGGGGGAATGGGAGGGGGGTGATATCACTCCAACTTGCAGTACAGCAGTAAAGAGTGATTGAAGTTTATCAGAGCACAAGTCACATGACCAGGGACAGCTGGGAAATTGACAAAATGTCTAGCCCCATGTCAGATTTCAAAACTGAATATAAAAAAATCTGTTTGCTCTTTTGAGAAATGGATTTCAGTGCAGAATTCTGCTGGAGCAGCACTATTAACGGATTCATTTTGAAAATTTTTTTTTTCCCATGACAGTATCCCTTTAAGGAGATTTGCGTATATTAAAATAAGCCTTTTTTTAGGCTGTTTTTAGGCCATTTTGCCTTTCACTTTCAATTTCTGATATATTGTGTGGTTTCACTTTCATATATATTTTCATAACTGGTTTATGTATAGTAATTAAAACCCTACCAGGGCATCCTATGAGACTAACATATCTGACCACTAACAAAAAAATGTTTTACTTTTAAACTGGTAATTTATATCATTGTAAACATAAGAAAAAACAGGATAAAAGTATTCCATCTGGGTTGAAGCCAGGAGCCTATTTAAAAAAGACCCCCAAAACACAGAACACAAACCCTCTGAGTTATTTATATATAATGAATGTACTGTTGCCTGTGCAGAAAACTGAACATTTGGCTCGGAAACTACAGGAAATCTATTGGTAAATGTTGGGCAAAGGCCAGCAATGTAATGTATGAGCACAGTCATTATCTCTTTGATAAAACTATGTACACTTTGAAGGGAAATGTGTATATTTACTTCTGTTGCTCTCATACTGCTCAGCCCACATATCCTGATTTCTGTTTGATTTCTAATCCATATGGTAACATCATAAAGACCCAGCATTCCTCCTTACAACAAGTGAAGAACTTGACATATTTATTCAACAAATATAAGACAAATGATCAATAACCAATGAAGGTGGAAGAAAGAACTATATACAGATTAGTATAGATACAACACAAAACACTCTGGTCATTCTTTGGGCCCCCTCTGCCACAGAGCCCCTAAATGGAATATCCTCGGATCTCTCTGATGGTGACCCTGTTTTGCAACCATAGAGTTCTGCCTTCTTTGCTTGCTAAATGGCCTAAATAATATGCTCAGCGAGATTTTTGCAGGTCTTAAATGTAGCACATTACATCATTGTACTCTATGGTATCTATATGATATCTCTATGGTATCTATTTTCCAGCCTGTGGGGTGGGAGTAACGTACAGGTTGGCCCATGTATACTGTAGCTTTAATACAGCCTGTAAATCTTTTGAATTCATCATGTGTCTCCAGTAGGGTTGCCACCTTTTCTGGAAAAAAATCCCAGTCTTCCTATTTATTTATCTTTTTTCCCTATTGATAATATTGGGATCAACCATAATTTTTACCGGCCAGAGGGGCAACCCTAGTCTCCAGGCACTTATACAATACTGGGAAAAAGTAGGCAAGCAATGTACTAAAGCAGTGTGGGGGGGGGGGAATAAAATACTAACAGTATAAACTACCTGTAGCATCAGCATAACAAATTGTTCTGTTGACAATAAGTAAGAGGGAACTCCCGGTGAGGGTATGTCCCAGCTCACTTATTATGCATATGGGTGTTATGTGTGTGACGTAATACATGGCTGCCATCAGGGGGGCACAGGTGGGACAGCCATGATTTGTTCATTATGTACATGATGTCAGAAGAGCATTTGACTGACATGGCCGCTCACACTGGGAGCTCCCTCCTGGTGAGTGTTTCCAAGCACTGTCAGGGGGCAATTTAAAAAAAAAAAAAAACTACTGTTACCCCCAACCAAAGAGCTCACATCTTTGGTTGGGGATAATATTTTTGCCCAACAGGTGCCCTTTAAGAACGTGAAGGACATTGTTGAAGATCGAAAACCATGAAGATTCAAAGACCCGAAGCTATGAAAAGACCTAAAGCCATGAATGAAACAGAAGCCAGAAGTAAGGGGTCTATGGCCACCAGTGTTTTTTTTTAAATTTCTGTGGGGCCCCTGACGACCATACATGCTTTTTTTTCTAACTTGGGGGGCTATGGCCACCAATTTTTTAAAATAAATTCTGTGGAGCCAGTACCTCCAGTACTTGCTTGAATAAGATGCTGTTTAGTGATAAGTGGCTTTTTTGCCAGCCATGGATTTGTGGCGAAATTCCGCATTACCTGCGACAAAAAAGTTTCTGAGACCAAAAATTTGCCAAAGCAAAATTGACACAGAGACAAAATTGTTGCTGAGACATAAAAAGTAGTGAGAAAACTAGTCGAGGGCGTGACAAAATTGTCGTGCATAAAAAAAATTGTCTCCTGTTGACTTCAATGCATTTTACAATTTTTTTGCCGTTTGTCAGATTTTTCAACAGTTCACAACTTTTTTCTTCTGCACGATTTTATCGAGTCTTTTCCCCACACCAGATGTTTCCGAGTTATTTTATTGATAAATGTATGGTAAAAATGTTAATGGGAGTTTGGTAGAACTAGTCTTAAGAAAATAGTGAGAAATTTTCAGATTTTAGTAAATAACCCCCTAAATGTTTAGTGTGTTATGCTTTTTACCTGCTATCTCTCTATTACCTCTCTACTACCCGTTTTCCAGATAACAGATCTTTTGGATCTTCATACCTTAAGTCTACTAGAAAATCATATAAATATTAAACCCAATAGGCTGGTTTTACTCCCAATAAGGATTAATTATATCTTAGTTTGGATCAAGTACAAGCTACTGTTTTATTATAACAGAGAAAAAGGAAATAATTTTTAAAAATTTGGATTAATTTGGATAAAATGGAGTTTATGGAAGATGGCCTTTCCATAATTCTGAGCTTTCTGGATAACAGGTTTTCAGATAACAGATCCCATACCTGTATAACAATATAAGTCAATATAAGCCTCCCTATCCCCCAATCATGTCAACACAAGACAGTTCACACACTCAGAAAGTGAATATCTCTATAGCATATTCCAAAGCCTTCTTTTTAGAATACTACCAGCCATGTATGTGACTCTGTTAAAAACTTCAGTTTAGAATGCTGCCTGCATTTGCTGGGTTTTCATTTGGAGGGGTTGAACTTGATGGACTTTGTTTTTTTCAACCTGATTTAACTATGTAACTATGTAACTATAAGTGACACTGTTTAGGCCTTATTTTTGAAAGCAAATGCAAGTGCGAAAAGCAAAATTGAGTGCAGATTTGTGTGACTTAAAGGGGTTGTTTACCTTTAAATTATTATTTTAGTATGATGCTGAGAGTGATATTCTGAGACGATTTTCAATGGTTTTCATTTTTTGTTATTTTCAGTTTTTGAGTTATTAAGCTTTTTATTCAGAAGCTCTCCAGTTTGCAGTCTGTTTGCTAGGGTCCAAATTAACCTTGCAATCATGCATTGCTTTCAATTGAAGAGACTGGAATATGCTCTCCAAGATGTCTACTTATATCAGAATTTATCACAAATAACAGATACTGGAAAGAGAGGCTCAATCATTATTGCCTTGTGTAGAACGATGAAATAAAATTGGTTCCCCAGTAGGCTTTCTCTTTCCTCCCACATTATGCAAATTATATTCATGGCTATGCAAATCATTCCAGCGACTGCTTTACCATACCCTTGATTTTGTACATCTACAAATCACTAAATGCACAAGGGCTTCTCTTCTGGTTCCTTTAATAAATATGGAAATCATACATTTGTGCTGTTATAAGCAGTACCTGTTAACGCTGTTAAAAAGAGTTATCAATGATTTTTAATAGAACAATTTAATTGTTTACTCTCCCCACTCATGCAAAAGAATCTTTGGAGGGGCTTTGGGGGGTTTCTTGGACTATAGAGGAAGTAGGTCTGCTTACTCTATAGAAGTGATCCCCAACCAGTAGCAACATGTTGCTCTCCAACCCCTTGGATGTTGCTCTCTGTGTCCTCAAAGCAGGTGCTTATTTTTGAATTCCTGGCTTTGAAGCAAATTTTAATTGCATAAAAATAAATATAGTGCCAAGTAGAGTCTCCTGTAGGCTGCCAGTCCACATAGGGGCTACCAAAATAGCCAATCACAGCCCTTATTTAGCACCCCAAGAACTTTTTTCATGCTTGTGTTGCTCCCCAACTCTTTTTACATTTGAATGTGGCTCACGGGTAAAAAAGGTTGGGGACCCCTGCTCTATAGTTACTGAATGCAAGTAAATATGTGGAAAGTGCTCCCCTAGGCACATTTGCGATCTACTTGAATATTTCAAGAGAAAAATAACAATGATTTGGGGTCTTTTAGAGCTCTGTTTTTGCCTCTATTCTGTATCACAATTTTTGCATATGTTATTTAGCAGAAAAGTGAGTACAATGTTGGCTGTGTATATATATATAAAACATAATAATATGCTATCTTTCCCCAAACAAAAGAAACTCTGCTGCCCGAGGCCAGAAATTCCACATATTCATTGCTTTTACTGTAAAGCAAAAAAACTGGTGCTTTAATTAGAACGTTGACTCTCATTTCCCCGGATCTTTGGCCGTCTACCCTCTATGCAGGCTCCTGCAGGATATATTCCCCTTAGAGCTCTTTAAAGGAAATATAATATTTATTAATAGGACACCTTTTACCAAAGTAAACAAACCCTGTTTTTTAAATGTTACTGTATTTTATTTCAAAAACAAAAATCTGTATTTGAGATTGAGTTATACAAGTATTTATATCAGAGCTATGTTGCTCCCCTTTTTTCTATATTAGTTCCTGAATGGCAAAATGGACTTGAAGATGAGTAGGATATGATATTAAAACAAGATAAGTTATACAAATCGAGGCTCAGAATTAATTTTTTTTACAGTTTACAGGAGTCACTGACCCCAGCAATCAGCCAGCATTTTCAATAAAAAAAATCTTCAATTAAAAATAAAGAGGCAAATAAAGACAAAACATGAAACATAGAATAAAAGAAGATTCTTATCCATGAATCTCTAGATGGATTCACCCTGAATTAACCACCCACTCAGTCGGTCACTCACAGTAACAGGCCCTTCACCTGCTGTCAGTAATTGACCGACCCATTGAAAGAAAAATGTATGTAAAAAAAAAAGTGTATGCATATACAGCCATACCACAATCAGCCTTGGCCACTCCCAAATTAGGCCTAAACTCCACCCACGATCCACCTAATCCCCCTGAAAGTCCTATCCTGTTTCTCGACCACCTGATGGTGGCCCTACACTGAGCGTGTCAAACAAGAAACAGACTGACTATGATACTTTAACTAATAGTCTTATTTGTTATTACCTGTTTTTAATTTTAGGCTCTCTACTATTCATATTTAATTTTAATTTGACAAAATTGCTCCTTAGTTGCTAGAATAATTAGTCCCTAGCAACAAGATAACTTTTTACATCTAGAGAGCTATAGAACACTAGAGTGTAAGTGTCAGGGACAAAAATAATTGAAATTGAATTCTGATGTCTACACCTTGCTAAAAATGTATTTCATAGTGAACAAATGAGTGAGTATAAGGGCTGTGCAAAAGCAGATACGGCAAAATGGCATACAAAACACAATCTTTGTTCATAATGTGTCCTCCTCAAGACGATATGGTGCTTAATAAGTGTCAGGGCCCGAAGGTTTAGAGATCACAGGAAGTGGGTGGAATGTAAAAGGCCTGCCTTTGATTAGTGACACAATTTCTCCATAAAGTATATTGAATCAAGTCAATAGGCCCAAGAAGGGCTGATTATTAGCAAAACCATATATTGAGGTACAGAGTACAGTAAAATTATGCTGTTGTACAAAGAAAGCAAATAAGTTTTTGTTTAATCCGGGGCCATAGAAAATTCTTGGCGGGCTACACTGTTCTGCAGGCCAACAGCTGGAAAGTCTTCTGTTAGAGGGTCTTGTGTGTCATGAGGTCTGTCTGATGAAGAGTTATAGTCTATATTCTCCAATTTCCTGTAGTTCTTATCATTACTGTTTCTGGCAGCTCTGATGCCTGGGGTGCAGAGCTCAGTCACCTGATGGCCCTATACATCCCAACCATCGTACCATTGTTTAATCTATAGTCCTACCTCAGAGCCAAGCAGGGTCATTGTAGTGGGTATTTAATATTCAGCATGGTGTTTGTGGAATAGTGAAAGCTGCAGAAACTTGCTTGTGAGTTGCCGCACAACAGATAGCAGATCTGCTGTGCATCTTGGCAACTAGGTTGTCCTTCATTTTATCTTCTCTAACATATTCCTGATGGTTAAATGGGTCCGACATAGTGGCATGTTTATTTGGGAGTACAACAGGATTCCCAACACTGTGATCTATTTTATGACTTATCGAAATGTTAAATGTCATTCTTGCTTTTCTGGAATGAACTCAATGGAATCACAAACCAACTCTATGCAGACAATGCCTTGTTTCAAGTTCAACCTTGGACCCCAGTGCTGTTAGGCAGCAGTGCTATTATCAGTAGCACCACTGTACATACACTATATGGCCAAACATGTTTGAACTAAATTATTAAATGAAATAACTAAACAAGTCAACTGAAACACTTTCTGATGAGCTATAAACTCTCTCTGAAAGAAAGAACTATTTGCTCAAATCAACTGGTCATTGGAGGCAAACATAACTAATCTCTCCATGTGCATTACATTGGCTAGAGTGATGTATAAGTCACCACTACTGGAGTCTGGAGATGTAATACTGCATCCTCCATATAAATGGGTACTTTGTAACAACAATTTGGGAAAATCTTTCTCCTGTTTCAGCCAGGGCTGAAATGTGCCAAAGCGTATTAATGTTCTTGTGGCTTAATGGAAGCAGATCCCACCAGCAATTTTCCGAAATCAACAGGAAAGCTTTTCCAGTAGAGTAGATACTCAGTAGAGGCTGTTATAGCAGCAGATGAAGAACCAGCTTCCTATTATTTATCCTTGGCTTGGGAATGAGATGATGGACAGGCAAGTATCTGGAATCTTTCGACCATATATTATAGATTATAGTATAGAAAACAGAAGTACTTAACTTCTGCCTTGTTGTGTAATACCAAGAAGTTTAAATACAGTTCTCATGTGGCAAGATAAATATTGTATCAGCATTTTGGTAACTAATAATAATCTCGTGCATTTCCTTTTCAGAAAGATGACTAAACACCCATACAGAATCCTTGCATCCCTTTTTCTCAGTTTCGGAGTCATAGATGTGTCCAGGGCCTATTGGCTCCAAGCGCAGGGAAGTCCGGACCAAGGAGGAAACTTTAGGACAAGGTACAAGTTTTGCGGTAACCAGAGGGATCAAGAGTATTCGTCGTCAGAGTTCAGGCAGTAGTTCAGTAGTCAGGCAGCAAGGATCAAGATCAGAAGGTTCAGGCTGGGTCAAAAGTCCAGGAGAATATTAATAATCAATTAAGGAACACAAGCTAGAATTTCCTATAATCGGGCATTGAACCTGTGACCATGGCGTCTTCTTGTTTCAAATTTTTGCGCCAATCACATGCGCCAGGACACCAGCGTCTTCCCATGTGGGTCCTGGGCGTCGCCATCTTGGATTCAACGCCTCTGTAGACGGGAGCGCCATGACTGACAAGATGATCTTTTTACCAGGGAAGTTAGTCTTATAAACAACTTATTTTATTCACATTTTGCTGATTACCGTCTATATCATTTGTTTCTACTGTGAAACTTTTAAACACATGATACAGTGCCAGTAGTGCCCAGAGTATCTATTGCCACTGTGTATAATTTCTAGTGAGGGATCTGTCTGGCAATAGAAATGCCAGAATTCTGTTTCATTGTCATGGCAAATTTAAGTTTCCAAACATCATTTTCACCAATAGAATATTGGGAGACTGTTGCATATCAGTATATCCTATAGCCATTGCCCAAATTTACAAAAAACATTGCTTTTGGAGGAAAAGTGACTTTAAAAGGAAATATGGATTCTCCCTAATAATGTTAGTTCTCTCCCCATTCACCCCTTTAAAGATTGCCTGGCAACTCAGCAAATGTAAATGGATAAAGATTCATAAATCACTCCATAATGTACATTCCAAAGCTAAGGACCCATGGATGTTTGAACATGCGTCTATAAAAATGTATGCTGATTTAGATTATAGATTTAGCTGGGTTAATAAATGTTCTAAATGTTAATGTATCTAAAATATATGGTAGAATGTAAGTTATACAGAGAGGGATCTTTAGGGGAACCAAGTAACCTTTATGTGAGAGCGTATACAGTAGAACTCCCATTTTACGTTTTTCAGGGGACCAGAAAAAAATTATGTAATATCCAGGAAATTTAAAATCAGGGAAATATATTCTGCATAATATATAAGTGGGATCACAAAACAACAATGTAAAATGAAGGAAAACGTTAAATCAGGGGATGTAAAATTGAGGTTATACTGTAGTTCACCAATGCCCTAAGTCCATATGGTGGATCCACTGATACATTTACAGTGTGCAACTTCTTAGGCTCCCTAACTGTAAAGTCTGTATTCAGTGATAAGCTTTGTGTACTGACAATATTTGGGAGCTTTGGTACTTCAAATAAATTACAATCCTTTGCAACCTTTCTGCAACCTAAAAGTTTTTTATGAATGTAATGATTTTTTTCTATTTTATGTGTTCTAGTTAATTGTTTTTCTCCAGTTTCGTTTTTGTGATTTACTAACAATACAGTTTAGGATACTTTCATTTCTGCTTTTCTTCATGATTGGTGTTTTGCACTGTTTTGATTATATTGCAGCATATTATGTGCCAAGGATTCTGTTTGTCCCAGTGGAGCCACAAGGGTACAGATCATGGCGCCACTGTGTCTGATACTTTATTTGTTTAACTTCCTTTCACCCTTTTGACTATCCATTTTTGGGATAAAAAAGTTGTTTGCTTTGATGTTGTGACCCCGTCCTTGCAAATGGTCTGTGCCCTCTGATATTCCTGCAAATGTGCTCATATTTCCTAAATGAAATACACAAAGAGAACTAACTTGAATTTCCCTTTGCTATTATAAGAATATAACTTACCTTTTTTAAATCTGGCATTGAGGGATTCTCACTATGAGACACAAAAATTCCTTAACAACTATTTATTTACATATCTTTAGAATATAAAACAACCACAAATACTGCGCCACACTGTCACAGTCAGAAGTAGAGGTTTATTACCCTTAGCCATGTGAAGTACAGTGCCTCCGAAGCCATGTTCCAATATCTTACACTGATGAAATTTAACAAGATTGAAACAGGCTGTCTGCAAGTTTGGATATATGGCTGTGAACTATAAAGCTGTATCTGTGCTATAAAACCAGTGGTTATCGATGCAGAGTTGGCCAAAGGGACAAAAAGGAGTGATTTGCATGCCTCCGACCATGATGCCTTATGGGAATATTAATCTCATTTTTTGGTATTTAGGCAGTGTTATTTGTATGGCAAGAGACAAGTAAATACCTTCTGATTTCAGAAGGCTTCACATTGCAGTGCTACACACTTAACTACCTCCTGCCAGAAGGTGAACTTCTGCTCCATGCAACCTGCCTTTGACCCTTTCAAGAGGACAGACTCGAGCTTGTTGAATTGTGATCCATTCATACAGACTGAGACTAAAGGAACCAACAAGACGCATAATCTGACCCTTAAGCAGCCTAATTAGATAGTTTGTTTTGAAATGCCAATAAGATCCAAGATGGAATACTTTCAACATTGTAACACCTCATTAATCACTCACCCGGTAAATACAAATGCCTTTGTTGTTGTGTGTGTGTCTTTGGAGGGGCATCTGGAGAAATAGGGCATTTAAACAAAATCACTGTATTGGACAAAAGCATGGTATAACAAAACGTGTTTGGCAGACTACTTATTTTCATGATAACAGATAACTGCTCAGTGTTTTCATGTGTGGAGAGCTGGAAATAGTATGGTGAATATTTTGCAGATAAATCTTGGCTGTAGGAGGTGCTGGTAAAGGATAATGGCTATGGAACTGGAGAAAAAAAAACCTCTGCAAAGTGGTGGAAAGAATATTAATTATTAGTAAATGGCTCTAAGAAAAATAACTATGGTATCTGTGCAATAGAGCAACATAATGACTTACATCACAAATATTGCCAGACCAGTTTACTAAATTGTGATCACTTTGCTAACTGCACATTTTGTAGAGGCTAACTAACATTTCCAACAATTATCACATCCGCGCTATGTTTTAAGTATAGTAAAGCTAGCACCAGAATTATTGCCTAGCCATGCCAAAATGATGCCAGCTTCTATTATCCTCTGGAGAATGAAATTATGTAAAAAAAAAATGGCTGAAAACTGTGTTGTGGGTAAAATGCTAGTTAACACAAACAGCAAGTATTTGATTGAAACTAGGGAAAAATATGATACATATACATTTATTATTAGTGAATTACCAGTTAAAATATACAGTAGAATGAAAATAGTTGACAACATATTAATGAAATGCTTTTAACTAATATAAGACATTGATTACTTAAAGTAATAATTACTTTGTTAATGCAAATATGTTTTACTACCTCATATAAACTTTTCATTAGGGCTATATTTTGCAATGGTGCCAAAGAAATCTGCAAGATTTACAGCAGAAACTAGAGCTGACCTAAACTGTTGGCCAAAACATTGTGTGACTTGGCGGAATTCACGCTGACATTAGCTGCTATGATTGTCTAAATAACCGCACCTATCTCAAGACAAGAGTGTACTTTAGTAAGAGATGGGTGCTTACATTTTAGCACTAAACAAATTTGCAGAATAATGGGGTGGTAAGTTATCAATGGACACCTATAAGGCATAGATGTAACTGTGGCTGCTACTTGGTTGGTACATTTTATTGCTTTGGCGATATTGTAAAAAAATTAACAATGGGGTGGGTATTGCCTTTAAGACGTTAAATGGAAACAGATATGGAATTGGGGCATTCTTTGTTTACAGACAATAAATGCGTTTGCCATTTATTAAACAATAATAAAGACGTTTTTTCGGATTCAGACCCCAATGATCAATGTCTTATGGCTGCAGGTTTAGGTGTCTGTGTCTCACCTTAAGATACAATATCAGGAAAACAAATTGAATCAAGCAGCTCCAGGCAGTATTTTTTCAAGTGTGATAAAGGGTTATGCCTGAAACATGTAGTGTGCCTACACTGCTAAATAAACACATTGCAGTTTAAAAAATACTGCCTGGAGCTGCTTGATTCAGTTTTCCATTTATTAAACAATTAAACTCACTCACTGATAAGTTGTTAAAAAAAACAGCCCCTCCTATTTTTGAAGAGTTCATCTAAATCTCAGGATACCAGGACACTAGCGTCGGACTGGAGGCACAGGTCCCATTGGGGCTGCTGCCTTAGGGGCCCTCAGAACACAAAGCCCCCTCCCGCCCCCACCCCAGCCTCAAGGCACCCTCAAGCCTCCTGCACCAGCCGCAAATCCTCCTCTCCCCTCGCTTCCCGCTAGAACCTTATATATTTTTAGGGAGGGCTGCGACTATGGTCAGGGAGGGAGGTCAGGGGCAGGAGTAATATCTTCAGCCAGGGAGCAGGTCTGACTCTGCTAGACACCTGTAATCTAAACTGTGCTTCACAGTGGGGTAATCATAATCCAGCCTTCACATATCAATAAACATATCAATAAACATCATAGGTAATATAATCAACATCTGCTGGTCTGATGGTAATTATGGAACATAATTTAATGATGACTTTGCCATATCTTCCCTTAAATGTTTAGGTAGTCTTTGAGCATCTTTGAGATTCAGTGGGCATAAATATTAACAGTTAATCACCCTCCAGTTGCACTGCAAGGATTTCTTACTGTATGTCTTCATGGGTTTCCTCTGGGTGTTCTAGTTTAACTGCACACTCCAAAAACATACAGGCAAGGTGTATTGGCTCCTGATGTACTATCTATAATAGTAAACAAAAGTTTGGAATCACCCAGAAATGTGTAAGTTTTTACAACATCAACCACTGTGGGCAGTGCCTAATTGGTGCAAAAATTGTCATACAGCAAAACAAAGATTCAAGGCATAGTTCCTTCCTATTTGGGGAAGAAATAGGAAGGTAGCAGAGATATTAGCTTTATGCAATAAAAAATACTAATATATAAATCATTTTCCTGTGTGTTTTTTTTTTGTAAGTTTTATGAACCTGTAGCACCTCATCCCCATCAGGGTTTTGTACTTGTAATGTATTAAAACTTATTACAAAAAAAAACTATTTCTGAGTCAATTATGAGTCTTAAAATTCACAATGCACAATATTACATTGTGAAATGGTGTTTTTTTTTTTTTTTTTCATTCTTATTTTTTCAATTTGATATCCCTGTTATAGGATTTATTACATTCTGGCCACAGGCTGTGAGCTCCACAGGACTGATGTGAACGAAGAACCATTTCTGATGATGCTCCATAAATAAATGTAAATTTGACAAAAGTAACTGCCCTTTCTGTGAGTGATCACTGTAACGCAGCCTGTGCAGTCCACATCCCGACACTCAGCTGTGATCACATCTGTTTTCCTGCACTTGTCAGGGGTATGGCTTTGAGGTGTTAAAGAATGCAAGGAATGCAGACCAGCCCTCAAGGGGTAAAAAAATGAGGTCACTGTTCAATTTCGCCCTATACAGCCAATGTGCCCCTCTTATAAAATTCATTGGATTAAGGTAACATTTCTATTTTTGACCCAGATATTTTCAAGTGTTCTCATGAGATACAGAATTATATATGTGGTTAAAAAGTAGGATTTTAGGAGCATTTTTTATTGATTTAGGACCTAATTGAAAAACAGCCGTTTGTGTGTGAGCCTGGTCTCCTAAAATAAACCCCCACCACCATCACTTAACCTGTAAAACAAACATAGGCCTGTAATTTGGACCATCTGATGATTCAAGTTGTTGATGGTGCCCAGCGTTTATTTTTGACATTCCTGTATATATATGTTTATAAAGCAACCCATTAATGAAAAGTAATTTTAGTTCATTTGTCAGCAGCAATTGATTGTGCACTTTGTGGCACAACAGTTGGCTTTGAGAGGAAGGATATTTTATAGGGCTCCTATAACTAAGAAATCACATTTTACTGGTATGGGTGTGTTTGGTGGGTTATTTGCAGAAAGAAGAATATCTTTCCATTTCTGCCCAGTCAGTGGGATTCACTAAAACTACAAGAATCATGCTGACATACTTCTGCAAATAGTGTAGACTTTTGAAACACAGAGCTGTAATACTAGCTGTATTATATTGGGTAATGAAAAGCAATAACAGGAAATTCCAGAGATAATATTACGGGGCGACACGCTCCCCAGCCATCGGAGCTATTTATGCAGTGAGCAGCAAGCATTTGGGAAATTGGAGGTTTGTTGGCAGAAGTGCCTTTGTTGGGCCATCCTACATTATTACTAAAGGTCTCTCACTAGGGATTAATACAGTAAGTGCACATGAACCTCAAAAACAATCATTGACCACTTATCAATCTGCAGCCCTGAAAAGTAGTGATGAGTGAAACCATCAGTTTTGCTTGTCTGAAAAATTGGCAAACTAGCAGATAAATGCTCAAAATGATGCTGCAAATTTCAAGTGCATTTGCAATGTTATTTTCCCAAAATGCAGTGTTTCCCCCAGAATTTCAGCATTGCTCTGGTCCAAAGGGGGGGGGGGTTGGCCATTACACCTGATGCAATTGTGGTTGATTCATCAAACTTAGTGAAATTGCACTGAAGTCCGCTTGGTGCGTTCTCTGGTGTTCAGTGTTGGACTAGCCCATTGGGATACCAGGAAAACTCCAGGTGGGCCCAGGTGTCAGTGGGCCCTCATGCTGCTAAACATTTGGCCTATTTCATGGCCATTCCCTATTTCTAATAGAACAAAGAGGCTAAATTGATGGAATAATAGATTATAATATTTAAAGAAAACAGACTAGGAGAATAGAGGTTGAGTGAGGAGAGGAAGAATAATAGTACTGTGAGGTGGCCCCTGGTCCAAGGTTTTTGGGTGGGCCTCTGGTGTCCCAGTCCAACACTGTCTCTGCCCAATTCTTTAGACACCACTGTACTGTACCTATTGACACAGGGAGCAAAAGGAACCCCTGTATGAGTAGGCACAACAGCCAAAATGCTGAACCTTCTTGCTGGAGACAGCAAGTATTGAGCAAGGACAACTATACAGAAATGCATAAAATGCAATTTGACTCAAGTACCTTTAAGCAATCCCATTGACTGTGGGAAACTACATTGAGTTGTGCCTAAAGCTATTTACATGAAAGGTAAAATGTGCTCTTTGAACTTCTGTATATTTGTACTCGCTACCACTGTCTGGAGCTGCTGCGCCTATTAACGCACAGGAACCTTGCCTGATCAGTAGGTAGTTCCAGACTTCTCTTTGTGCCCTGCATCAATAGGTGCAATTTGTGACAGAGCACATGCTTGTATTGCGCCCATTTTGCTGAATCGGATACCATTAAAGTAGGCGCGAAAAGAATCACCTGTTGTGATGCTGGAATTCTAGGAAAACGAGTGCATTGTGGGAAAAATACTCTGAATAAAATTGATCACACCTGTTTCCATTGTCAAGTGTTAAACTTCATTTGAGAACAATCAAACCTATTCCTGTTTCCTATTTACCTTCTAATCGGTCATTTAAAAGTGTTGTCTTAGCAGATAGCATTCTATTTACCAGGACAAGATGTACAGTACAAAACCAAGGAAGAAAATGAAAACCAACAAAAATAAATAACAGCTGGAAATGATGTTAAAGGACAGATATTTACTGGCAGTGTTATGCAACTTGTTTTCAAGTGACCTGCAAGAGAACTGGTCTTTGTGTGAGCCTTGCTCCATCCAAAATCTGATTCAGCTTCTTCAGAATTGGCTTGCTTGGCCAATGAACTCCTGAATACAGAGGAAGGACCATCCTGCTGCAGTGATCAAATGTTGTACTAGTGAGACTGACCATCTGTATGTGGATGGCACAAGATGAAATATAAGGTCACCCAGTCAATACAGGCATATCCTCAAAATGTCTAGGTGTGGGGACATATTTAGAATAAGACTGTATTCTATTTTGTGTTGTGTATCCACTTTCAGGGTTGGACTGGGGGGATCTGGGGCCCACCAGGGCTGCTGCCACAGAGGCCCGCATATCACTTGGGTACCCCACCCAAGCTACAACCCCCTTCTGCCTCTGGGCCCTCCAGCCGCATCCCCCTCTGCATCCCCCTTGTGCACCTTATTCTATCTTGTTGTGTAAGGGTGCAGCGTCCAGGGTGGGGAGCATGTCTGGGTCAGCGAGGCCCACCAGGATTTTTCCTGCTGTCCCACCGGCACAGTCTGACCCTGTCCACTTAAACAAGAAAATATATATGAACTAAGAAATGGAAAAGAACAATTAAACTTATTTTGGGAAAAAGATTTCCATTATGAGAATGGGCAGAAGAAAGGAGTGTGTGGGAGAGAATTCTGGCTTGTTTCAGCCTCAACTTCCAGCGTGTGTCATTATGTAACCTGAAACCAAATTGAGAAACTAAAAAATGTTTACTCTTTATGTCTACCACTGTATGAGATCTGTTTGTTTCTGTTACTTATTTGACCCCTTTTTTCTGCACTCCGTTTTGCTGAAAGTTAGCGAAATCACTTTTTTCACCTACACAAGCTCCAGACTTCATGAAGCCAAATTGTTTGGAAATGGTTCTCTGGCAGGGAATGAGTTGATGTTTGATTGTTAATTTAAACCAACTGTACAGATATGGCTGTAATACACTACATGCGTTCCTGCAGACTCGATTTGCTTTGTTTTGCGCTTATTCCACTGCGTGACTCAGAGTTAGAACTGAACAATGCAACATGGAATTCTCAGCTTTCTAAATCTTTGACATGTTCACTGGGGGAATTGGGTTGTACCAATCACGTTGGCACTGCTGTTTCTGATCAACTGTTCCATAGTTTGAAATATTTCATTAAAAAACGAGGCTAGGGGCCTAAGAATATTTATTTTGTTCAATTGCTTTGCCATGTCACGTAATATATGACCTGAATATGAACATTTTGAACATTTGTGCTGATTGGGCTTGGTTTTTAAGCTATTGCACTGCTGACTTTAATTTTTATTTTGTTCCAAATGCTGAAAACGGAAGTCTCTTTTTATAGGGCGTGACCACCTTGGAAATATTTCACGGCATGCTGCCATTTTTTTTTTCTAGCGTGTGTCAGTGCCTCTTACTGCACACAAACAGCCCAACAGAAATGCCAGGCAACTGAAATGTTAACATTTCAAGATGGGCAAATAAAATAAAAAAATAACTATGATAACAGTTCAGACTTCAGAGATCCCAGGTGCACTATCAGTGTTATCTTTGGGAAAGGACTATGAATTAGGGTAGCTCCCACGTGGCTACAACTAAGTCACAGAGCCCCAGCAGAGAAGCAGCTGTATGCAAAGGGAAAGTAAACTTCTGCTGAATGCCATAGAGTCATCTCTTCATGTGCATGCCTCAGTAGCGGAGAGAGATATTTCTAGGATAGCAAAAATGAAACCCAACAGAGGATATTGTTCAGTACATGCTTGAACCAAGCAAATTAAGTTTTGAAAAGTAAGAAAAAAGACCCTAAATTTGGAATGTTATAAGTGTCGCTACCACAAAACCCAAAGAAACAAAATCAGGCAACGTGTAAATAATAAAAAAAAAAAAAACGAAAAGAAAAGAAAGAAAAAAAATTGAAAAAAGCGAGTGTTGCCTTTATTTCATGTTCATATACTTGAAAATGAAATAGGAAACAGATACAAAAAATGAATGTGTAACTACTGCTGTTCATTGCACTTCCCCCCACATTAATATCACAAATGTGCAGCCTGTTGATGAGAGAAGGGAGTTGTAGTTCAACAATAGCCACATTTTGTAAGTGCTATTTCTTTGGTAAATTTTGTACCCTATGTTTTAAAATATAAGGATATTATAAGTAACCATGGAGTTCTGAGTTGAGGCTGAAGGCCAAGTGCTTGAACTCTCAAGTAACTTCTAATATACTAATATAATACACAAGAACATCCTGAAAATTAAATCCTTATAAACACAGCTTAGTGATGTCATCAGTTATAATTGATGCTTAGTGATGTAATCTTTGTCACATGATGACTTATTGTACTTGTGCATTATAATAAATACAGTAGCCCTGTTATAAAATATGAGATAAGTCCTCATAGTTCCATGACCTGTATTAAAACAAAAAAAAAGGATACTGTATATGTATGTATATAGGCAAATGCAGGACCCACTTTCTAAGCACCCAAAGTGAGTTGGGCCTAGTAGTATGTGCAGCAATACCATGAAGGCTCCTCTCTTGGGCATTACTTTTTTACATGCTGTCAGTATGTGTGAAGTTAACACTTCCCTATATGTGTGTGGGGGGTGGGGTGGTGCAGAGTCCCTCTTAGGGGATCTTTACCCTAAGCCTACCAGTGTCTTAAAGTGGTCCAGGTATATAAAATCTCAATCCTTAGAATGATAGTTCTACCTTTACTGACAAAAATGTGACTTTTCTGGGAAAATTGGGGCATGTGTGCCTGTGCCCATCTACCCACTATGGACCACCCTGAATACTATATATCATACTGAGCAATCCCCTCCTTGAAGACCATAATGAATCATCTGCTCTTTTCCATGACTTGGATACTGTACACTAACTAGGAAAGGGGTTAAGGGAAAAATATGTTGCAGCCCCATGATGTCTCTCCCCTCCTCCTTTTGTCCCCTGAACATATGGGGCTCCTTTTGCCCTGTTTGTTGAGCAATCCTCTCACTGCAGGTCAGACCAGAGTAAGAACTGCCTGGATGTCTCCCAGATGTGAATTCTTTGTAGGATGAGAGAGAACTCAACCCCTCCCCAATTTCCTGTGTCTGTCAGATGGAGAAAGGCTGTGTTTCACTTTCAACACTTTTTTTAACCCCTATGTTGCCAGCTAATGTGCTTCTTTGCTGGCACACTATGGGTTAAGTCTACCCTGGCCCCAAGAGAAGAAATGGCATGGACAAACCTTGCTAAATACATATGCTGTCCACATGGACACCTGCACTTCTGAGCGACGTGTCCCAACCTCAAATGTCACAACTACTTTATAAAGAATCCACTAAGACAGATTAGTTAACTAATTTGCTTTCGTGTATAGGGAAGGGATGGATCACTGTTCCTCTTGCTCCTGTTGGTGAAATGGACTGCATGACAGGTTATGGCAGGACTGTGTTACGCATCCCATACGTCTACTCTGCAGCACTGGGAAGCCCCCTCTGCTTTTATTTTATTTTGATTTATTTGAACACTTTGTAGCCAGAAAGTAAAGGAATGCAGACTGCTGCAAACATATCTAACAGCTTGACAATTTGGTGGAACCATATGGGAGAAGTAATGGGAAGAAGACCTTAGTATGTTTTTAGGGGGGTGTCATTCATATGAAGTGAGTCATGTTATTCTGGAGAAAAACAGCTACATCACAAGTACTGAATAATCATGTTGCACAAACACAGGCACGCCTAATAACCACCATTCGTTTTCTTAATTCTAACTGAACTAGAGGAGTAAATTCTAACGTCTAGTTAAATGATTTGATAAAGTACATAAAGGGCATTAGCCCATGGCACACCAGTATAGGGATGGTCTACTAGTATAGAGATGAGTGGGAAGAAAAGGGGGGTCATCTCGCACACCCTTGCCGTCCGAATCTTGTGAAACCTGGTGCTCGATGAAGGAGGTATTGGCAGCCTCCACAACAGACAGAGAAGTGAAAAATCACCGGCACAACAGGATATTTCTAGCAGGGAAACCCTTGCTCGTTTATTTGCGGATGCAGCGTTTCGGGGGGTAACCCCTTTGTCAAGCATCTACTAGTATAGAGATGAACCATAATGAACCATTTCATTGGAATAACAATTTAATCAAGCATCCCACAGAAATGGCAGGCTTCTGTGTCACTTCCCACTCATCTCTATACTAGTAGCCCATCCCTATACTGGTGTGCCATGGGCTAATGCCCTTTATGTACTTTATCAAATCAATTAACTAGAAGTTAGAATTTACTCCTCTTTTTCAGTGCTCAGTGATGTTCGGATTTGGATTTCGGATCCTCTGGGTATAATAAATCACAAAAGATTTGAGGGTTTTTTTTCCACTAAAAATTTGGTTTGTATAGTTAACACAACTTGAATTTTTCGAGTTTTGGGCATTCGGACTTTAATAAATAAATCCCACGTTTTTAAAAATGTATTTTAAAAAAAAAATTAATGATTTTTTTGTGCACATTTCCGAGAAGGAATTAGAGGGATCATTGGATGGGGGTTGTGTATTCTATAGTTCAGACGAACAAAACTCTGCAGCACAGAGAAACCTTAATAGAATAAGTAGTTGTGTAAAAGACCCAAGAAGCAGTTAGATGACAAAAGGCAAAGCTATATTATGTTGAGACTGATTAAAAAAAGAAGATTATCAGTAATTTAGGCAATGAATTCTTTGCACTCCATTTCAAACAGGTAAAGACTCAATTAACGTTGACTTTGAAGGATGGGGTACTTCCCAGCATTATTATGATTATTATTATGCTTGTTCCACTGCTTGTGATTGGCTTGTTTCTCTTTCTCCGCTGGCACCTTCTGAATAAAATTGATCACACCTGTTTCCATTGTCAATTGTTAAACTTCATAGAGAACAATCAACCCTATTTCTATTACCTATTTAACTTCTAATCGGTCATTTAAAATGTTGTCTTAGCAGATAGCATTCTATTTACCAGAACAAGATGTACAGTACAAAACCAAAGAAGAAAATGAATAACAGCTGGAAATGATGTTAAAGGACAGATATTTACTGGCAGTGTTATGCAACTTGTTTTCAAGTGACCTGCAAGAGAACTGGTCTTTGTGTGAGCCCTGCTCCATCCAAAATCTGATTCAGCTTCATCAGAATTGGCTTGGTTGGCCAATGAACTCCTGAAGACAGAGGAAGGACCATCCTGCTGCAGTGATCAAATGTTGTACTAGAGAGACTGACCATCTGTATGTGGATGGCTCAAGATGAAATATAAGGTCACCCAGTCAATACAGGCATATCCTCAAAATGTCTAGGTGTGGGGACAGCTTTAGAATATGACTGTATTCTATTTTGTGTTGTGTATCCACTTTCAGCGTTGGAATGGGGGGATCTGGGTCCCACCAGGGCTGCTGCCTCAGAGGCCCGCATATCACTTGGATCCCCCACCCAAGCTACAACCCCCTTCTGCTTCTGGGCCCCCCCAGCTGCAATTCTCCTCTGCATCCCCCTTGTGCACCTTATTCTATCTTGTTGTGTAAGGGTGCAGCGTCCAGGGTGGGGAGCATGTCTGGGTCAGTGAGGCCAACCAGGATTTTTTCTGCTATCCCACCGGCACAGTCTGACCCTGTCCACTTAAACAAGAAAATATATATGAACTAAGAAATGGAGAAGAACAATTAAACTGATTTTGGGCAAAAGATTTCCATTATGAGAATGGGCAGAAGAAAGGAGTGTGTGGGAGAGAATTCTGGCTTGTTTCAGCCTCAACTTCCAGCATGTGTCATTATGAAACCTGAAACCAAATTGAGAAACTAAAAAATGTTTACTCTTTATTTCTACCACCGTATGAGATCTGTTTGTTTCTGTCACTCATTTGGCCCCTTTTCTGCACTCTGTTAAAAATTTTTTTTTAGCTACACCAGCTCCAGACTTCATGAAACCAGGTTGTTTGGAAAAGGTTCTCTGGCAGGGAATGAGTTGATGTTTGATTGTTAATTTAAACCAACTGTACAGATATGGCTGTAATACACTACATGTGTTCCTGCAGACTCGATTTGCTTTGTTTTGCGCTTATTCCACTGCGTGACTCGGAGGTTAGAACTGAACAATGCAACATGGAATTCTCAGCTTTCTAAATCTTTGACATATTCACTGGGGGAATTGGGTTGTACCAATCACGTTGGCACTGCTGTTTCTGATCAACTGTTCCATAGTTTGAAATATTTCCATTAAAAAACAAGGCTAGGGGCCTAAGAATATTTTTTTTGTTCAATTGCTTTGCCATGTCACGTAATCAACGCCGATACTGGGGCTGCTGCCGCCTGAGGCAGCAGCCCAGATGCCGCCCCCCTCCTCTCCCGCTCCACGCTTAAAAATTTGCGTCAGAGCGGGTCTAAGAGGGCAGTGTCGCTAGTGCATTAAGCGCAATTGTGCTCTCTGCACTAGCGGATCCAAATTTCCGGGTTAAAACCCAGAAGTTCGGCTCTTACAGTTACAAGAGACGGCTTTTTGCCACCCCTTGTAACTGCCCGTTTCATGCTGTCTGAGGCAAGGATCTCGCCTTGCCTCATGGAAGAAGCGGCCCTGCACGTTATATATGAGCTGAATATGAACATTTTGAACATTTGTGCTGATTGGGCTTGGTTTTTAAGCTATTGCACTGCTGACTAATTTTTATTTTGTTCCAAATGCTGAAAACGGAAGTCTCTTTTTATAGGGCGTGACCACCTTGGAAATATTTCACGGCATGCTGCCATTTTTTTTTTGTAGTGTGTGTCAGTGCCTCTTACTGCACACAAACAGCCCAACACACAGAAATGCCAGGCAACTGAAATCTTAACATTTCAAGATGGACAAATAAAAAAAATAACTATGATAACAGTTCAGAGATCCCATGTGTTATCTTTGGGAAAGGACAGCTCCCACGTGGCTCCAACTAAGTCACAGAGCCCCAGCAGAGAAGCAGCTGTATGCAAAGGGAAAGTAAACTTCCGCTGCATGCCAAAGAGTCATCTCTTCATGTGTATGCAGCAGTAGCGGAGAGAGAGAAAGAGTTCTAGGATAGCAAAACAGATGATATGGTTCAGTACATGTTTGAACCAAGCACATGAAGTTTTTCAAAAGTAAGAAAAAAGCCCCTAAGTTTGGAATGTTATAAGTGTCACTACCACAAAACCCAAAGAAACAAAATCATGTTCATACACTTGAAAATGAAGATTGTGGATGGAGAGATGCCCATTGACTTTAACACCAGCATTTTTCGGCGAAGCGAAACGGGAGCAATTCACCCATCACTAGTGTTTCTGGTGGTCAGGTAAAATACATAAAAGACACAACCTTGTCCTATGCATTTATATGAGAAAAGTTGCATTGTATGAAAAATAAAATTTTGAGGCTTTGTTTGCTAAATACATAACATGATTATTTAACCTAATTAAATCTAGTGGCAGAAAGCTCTTCACACTGATATCCAGTTGTGTCAAGATGCCTAATGCTGCCCCGGTTCAATAAAATACATTTAAACATTAAAAAACGACAGGTCTGATTTGCCATGAGGAAAGATTGCTGCAAACTCAGTGGGGCTCATTTATCAACACTGGGCAATTTTGCCCATGGACATTTACCAATAGTAATTTGATTGATTGCCATGGGTTACTGCCCATGGGCAAATTTGCCCAGTGTTGATAAATGACCCCCAGTGTATGTCAGGTATAAGCCAACACTGTGTTCCCTATTCTCATGTTTTTTGCACTCTTTGTGGTCTATCTTTTAGCCAGTTATCCATCCAGTTACAAATACTATGTTCCAGGCCAACATTCCTTAATTTAACCAGTAACCTGCTGTGTGGCACTGTATCAAATGCTTTAGCAAAGTCTAAGTAAATCATATCCACTGCCATCCCAGAATCGAGGTCCCTGCTTACCTTCTCATAAAAAGAAATTAAGTTAGTCTGGCAAGATCTATTATGCATAAAACCATGCTGGCACAAACTCATAGTATTATGATTTGCTATGAAGTCCAGAATCGTACCCTTTATTAACCCTTTGAAAAGCTTTACTACCACTGACGTCAGACTAACTGGCCTATAGTTTTGAGGCTGAGAACGGGATCCTTTTTTGAATAGCGGCACCACATTAGCAATTCACCAGTCCCTCAGCACTATGCCAGACCTCAATGAATCCTGAAAAATTAAGTAAAGAGGTTTGGCAATCACAGAGCTAAGCTCGCTAAGTACCCTGGGATGAATACCATCTGGCCCTGGACCTTTGTTAATCTTAACATGTTCTAGTCTCTTTTGAATTTCCTCATCTGTGAACCATGCATCATTAGTTATATTACTAGAATTGGGACTATTAAGAAGGAAACCTTTATTAACTGGTTGTGTAGACAGATGAAAATATGAGTTCAGAATCTGTGCTTTTTTTTGTTTTCATCAACCAGGTGACCCCCCTCTGTTATTAAAGGTCCCACCCCATGTAGATAATAATCACTTGTCCATTACTTCATAACCATGAGACATTCTTTACTTACATAGATGACACATTTCACAATAGCATGAACTTTATTAAAACACTTTTCTTTCTTGATGGTGAAATCTCATTCTCTCCTTTCAAAGGGATAACCCCTTGGCCTTTGCATTATTATCAAAATAAACACCTATTTTTACCCTGAATTTATTTACTTATCATTATTATAACATATTTACACACATTAGTAATATCTAATAAAAAGCATATGTTTCCAAGACTAACCATACTCCTTTAGAATGAATGATAGACCTTTAATTGCATGAAGTAACACCATCTTTTTATCACTCAACCAGGAGGAACCCTTTGAGGAACCCCATGAAGTAATCTGCTTGGTAAGCAGTGAAGGCGTTGGTATCAAACAGTCCTCATTTTTTAACTTCCATTAAATGTTGTGTTAATTACCATTATTACTATCATTACCAAAGTACATTTTGCTTTGGCACTGGTTAGAGTAGAATCCTTCTGTTTGAGCCCTCCCCTCCCAGCCAAGTTTTAAGTATTTTCTAGGGCCCACAAGTTTCTAACCAAATTTTTAACATGAGAACTATTTGCTCAGTGCTCCCCATTGGAACATCATCATATTTCCGTCAGAGAGATCTGATTAAACAGTCCCTTATACTATTGCTCTTAACCAGGATAATCTGGTGAAGCAGAAGAAGTGGTATAAGTGATTGGACTAACATAGACAGTTATTTTGGCAAAGTGGTTACTATTAATGGAAACATACACCTTTACCATTTAACATGATGGTTTGCAAAGAGCAACTTTAACCAATTAACCAAAAAACTGTAATATAAATATGACTTTTAGCCACATATGGATTTGTACATAAAATAGGGAAAATAAAATCACCCTATATTTTATGCAAAATTGTATTTTAGCTTCTTTACAACAGAAATAATACAATGTTTTTCCTTTCTTTTTTAAGCTGGAGACTCCAGAAACCCCTGATGTTAAGATCAGTCAGGTAAGATGAAATAATATGGTCAAAATAATAAAATAGTATTAAACCTAGATTCACATTGGGTGAATCACCAATTGACTGAGAAGCCCTCTGTTTAAACAAACTGCTCTCTCTCACAAACATTGATCATTAAAATACAGTTGAAAAATAAATATAATGTCCACTGAAGCACCTGCACTCCAGTGTTCAGTTCATGTAACAAAACATGTTCTTAGAGATGATCTCACTTGCTTCTATACAAGGCTTGTTTCACAATATGTTTTATTAAGCTGAACTGATACAATAAATGTATTCCCCTCCCCCACTAAAGAAATTAATTAAAAAATACTAGGGATGCACCGAATCCACTATTTGGGATTCGGCCAAATCCCAGAATCCTTGGTAAAAGATTCGGCCGAATACCGAACCTTCTTCTTTTGTGACGAAAAGTCACGTGATTTCTCTACCCGCCCATAATTTACATATGCAAATTAGGATTCAGATTCAGTTCGGCCAGGAACAAGGATTCACCCAAATCTGAATCCTGCTGAATTCTGTATTGTGTTACAGTACAATATATACTTTGAGCTTTACAATAATGGTTTTTGACCTTTTTTTCTGTCTTAACCAGGAGGAAGAACAAATAGATCAGGAGGAGAAAGCTGATAGCAGCCCCTGCCAGGTAAGCAGAAAATAACCAATGAATGAAAGATCCAGACAGGTTTCACTGTACATACTCCTTTAATCATAGTAATGGGGGTTTTAACAATAATGACACCTCCACCCCTCCTCTGGAATTCTCTCCCACGGTCTGTCCGACTTTCTCCCAACCTTTCTGCTTCCAAGTAATGTCTTTTGGGATCAAGTACAAGCTACTGTTTTATTATTACTGAGGAAAAGGGAGTAATTTAAAAAAAAAATATTTGGATAAAATGTATACAATGGGAGACTACCTTCCCATAATTTGGAGCTTTCTGGATAACAGATCCCATATCTGTACTAATGAAGAAAACCCACATTTTATCGCTGGTCCCCTGTCTATGTAAAACACTCTTATTCTATCTCCATCTACATTCTCTGCATCTGTTGTTTTCCTTCCCATAATTTGGAGCTTTATGTATAACAGATCCCATACCTGTACTAATGAAGAAAACCCACATTTTACAGTTTATATCTGGTCCCCTGTCTATGTAAAACACTCTCAGTCTCTCTCCAATCACATTCTCTGCTGCTGCTGTGTTCCTTTCCATAATTTGGATCTTTCTGGAGAACAGATCCCATTCCTCTACTAATGAGTAAAACCCACATTTTACAGTTCATCGTTGGTCCCCTGTCTATGTAAAATGCTCTCATTCTATCTCCATCTACATTCTCTGTATCTGTTGTTTTCCTTCCCATAATTTGGATCTTTATGGATAACAGATCCCATTCCTGTACTAATGAATAAAAGCCACATTTTACAGTTTATTGCTGGTCCCCTGTCTATGTAAAACACTCTCATTCTCTCTCCAATCACATCCTCTGCATCTGTTGTTTTCCTTCCCATAATTCAGAGCTTTCTGGATAACAGATCCCATACCTGTACTAATGAAGAATACCCACATTTTACAGTTTATCGCTGTTTCTCTGTCTATGTAAAACACTCTCATTCTCTCTCCATCCACATTCTCTGCTGCTGCTGTGTTCCTTTCTATAATTTGGAGCTTTCTGGATAACAGATCCCATACCAGTACTAATGGGGTCAGGGTCAGCAGGGTCAGCAAGTTTGGACGTGCCTCATTTTTGTGCACTGGGCTCGGTGGCCCAGTGCAGGAGTGTCTGTGGCCCAGCGGTCGGGGACCCCAACATATCAACTAAATAGACCATTTCAGGCGATATTGCCAGGAAAACTGAAGGGTAGCTGCCTGCTTGGCCCTGCAAACATAGATAAATACCGATAAATATATATATATATATATATCATATATATGATGTATTACTTGACTGTGTATGAAGTAGGGATAGAAGAAATAAGAGAAAGAGCCTCCTATAAGGCATGATATATATAATAACAATACCAGGGGTGTCCAGCCTATGTTTTACTCAGGCTCCACATAGGGTTGCCACCCGGACGGTATTTTACCGGCCTAGCAGGTAAAACACCTGCCAAGGCCGGGGCCGGTATTACAAATTTACCGGCAATGTAGCTGCCAGTAAATTTGTAATACCCTTCAAAAAGAGCCCTCGGCCTGCGCCTAATCCCCTGTAACTTACCTTTTCTCCTCAGTCTATGGTTCTCCGCAATGTGACCCGCCCCTTTTGATGTCACGGCCCCACCCCTTTTGTTCCGCCCCTCCACCAGCCGGTAAAAAACATAAGAAAAGGTGGCAACCCTAGCTCCACAAACACTAGGATCCAGGTGTAAGAACGCAGCAACTCACCAGGTGGAAAGTTAGAATATTCTGCACAATTTAATGCCTATGGATGGAATGCCTTTGTACACTACACAGAGATGCCAATGCATTTTAAAGCTGCAGCATTTCAACTGCTGCTAAATCACTTTGCGGTAATTAACTGGAATATTGCTTTATTTGCCAACTGGTAAAGTTGTTTGTTTTTGCTTGTATGACTGTGCCCTCTAGTGCCCAAATACCTGTATAGTTTTCCTTTTTTACATAACATGGTTATTTTTGTATCAGACAGTATATATTCACCATTCCCTAACCAGCCTCTTCTCAGCCCAAGTTTACGTGTTACAGCGTGAGTTAGTACAGAGTGCCATCATGTGATTCATTTCTTTACTATAAATTAATTTACAAGTTTGACTGAAAAATGGGCCCCATCACCGAAATGGTGCTTTTTTGGACTACAGTTTCTTCTTTTTGCTCCTGCAATAAATATCAAGAAATGTACGCTTCCTATCTACTAATATGCAAGCAACCAAGTTGCCATAACAATCATATATCCGCAAGTAAGCCAAATCTATACAAACTACTAATCACAAACTTGAAACAAAGTAGGGTGAAATGTATCTAGACACATTTCTTCTCGTTGTTGCCAGCAAACCAGTTCAGATAACGATTGTTACAAAGTAGCTAAAACATAACCTTTAACTGAAGTTGCAATAAAACATGTTGCCCATGAACACAAAGACTCACCACTTTTAAAATTCAGAGCAGTGTAGGACCTTAAAAATACAAATAGTTAAAAACTGCATAAGGTGGATCGGTGGAATTTATTTTGGATAGTGATATAAGTTATTTAAGTGCCAGTATATGATTGCTAGTCACATTGAAGTCATTAACACACAATACTCGTTCCCTTCCCTCCTACACGCGCAAGAACTGCCTATCTACGTGGGGAAACAGTGGGAGCTACTCTCACCACAGTACACCTATGCCACCCTACGCGTTTCACTGATGGGCACGATGCTGTTTGAAGTTTGAATAGGCTCCGAACGCCGTCAAAATTACTGCATGGTTACGGGTATCCAAATAGTATGCATGTATTGTTTACCGGATGCGCGGCGCTGTTGTATGCCCGAACACATCATGTGCATGCTTTGCCCTCTATGCTTAGAATTGCTGGACGTGTGGGACACTTACACCTTACCAAGTTTCAACTCATTCTGCGCTTTTCTGGTTCCTACTTCTGTAAACGGCTTCATTAACTAAATTTTTATGGATTCGTAAATAGTGATAACTTATACTCAAATGCACCATTTAGTCTATTTCTATACTTTTGAATTCATTATAAAAATAAATATCAAATCTAATTACCCATGTTTTGCCTTTCCTGATTTTTTATGGTTGTAAACACTTTGAGTGAATCAATTAATTATTTATGAATTGATATACAATTAATTATACTCCATTTTAAAATGTGCACTTCCTAGAATATTTTTTGTGAGTCAGCTATCTGTTCATGGGACTTTATGTAAATTCCTTGTTTGAATTTCCACGAAGAACTGAATAGATAAAATACCTTTTTCTATTTTATAGGTTATAAACTATATAATTTCTTAATGTACTTATTCATTTGTAATATGTTGAAAATATGGGGATTGGAAAATCATGGATTTTATGCGGACATATGAAAGTGTCTAAGAACTTTAGATCGACAGTGACAGGTAAGGCATTGGAGATTAAAGGATATGTGAACTGCAACACTCCCCTCGTGATCTATTTGATCTCATGTTTAAAGTGAAGCAAGCAATATGTAGGTTGTACCAGCAGAGAATTAAAAGAAAGAGTGAGAGAACACTTAAACCAAATTAGAAATCTTCGAACATCTTAGAAAAGTAACTAGACACTTCACACAATGTAATGGTGGGGACACAGCCTGTTTCTCTGTACAAGGGATAGAGATGGTTAGACTAGGAATTAGAGGAGGTGATCCCAAGAGGCTTTTGGCAAAAAGGGAGGTGTTCTGGATCTTCCATCTAACAACTTATCTGTTATGAAGAAGTCACCACAATAAACTTGAACTGTTTATGAGAAAGTCTTCCATACCTCATGTTACAAGTTTACATACCAATGGCAATGTTCTTCCAGCAGGTCACTGTTGTCAATCCATCACTGCACTAGAAGCCACTCCACCATATGACCCTATATGAGTTCCAGCTCATCAGTAGGTCAAAGATGAGCAGTGGAGTTGCTGCTGTATCTGTGACAATAGCATAATGGTGGTTGGGGACCTGTGAAATAAAGTGTACTCATACCTGCTCTGTAAGTGGTGCGATACACCCTGCCGCCAATAACATGATATGGTGACAGGGACACATTGTACACCACTTGTCATTGTGAGGACAGCTCATCATCATCACCACCAACAACAATACATTGTTCCCCCTCTGTTGCTGTTGTCATCCTTCTGTGGCAGCACCCAGGGTCTGTCCATGTCATCCTCCTCCTCCTCTAATTTAGACCCTACATTCAGGGTCGGATTGGCCAGCAGGAAACCGTGAAAAAACAATATGGATGATAATGAATCAAATTCCCTCACACAAGACATGTCTACACTAGGGTATAAGTGGCAACAGGAACAAAATTAACTTCAAATTAACTAAGGTAGCTTCATTCCTGGGGGGAGAACCCTGCTAGCTCATTAGTACCGGGCCCTGTGATTTCTGTATGTAACTATTATATCCAAGGTGCAACTGTTCTTTCCAAACTATGCATGCGGACAAACATGTCAAAATACTAGACAAGAAGAATTCGCACAAATCTCCAAATTCTGAAATGCCGCTTTAATAGAAAGGGAGAACTGAGCAACCCTATCTAGAAGCAGTGGAGAACAAATATTTATTTCAGTAAATATTAGATACAAGGTCCTAATAAAGGTTGCTGTAATGGCCTTGCAGCTGCAACATGAAAGTTGTTTTTGTAGCCCCCTCCCTTTCTTGGACAGAATTTATCTTTTATAAAAATATATCCTTCTTTAAAGAACATCTGGTCTCCCTGTGTAATAAGAACAACTTGCCCTTAATTATCTGACATTCAAAGACCACTTTTAAGGGCAGAACATTACATTACATTCCATGAATTATGTTTTGTAAACATTTAAAAATATTAAACTTCAAATCTGGCAAATCTTTGTTCATGTTTCTAGCTCTCTTTTTTTGCAGATTTACAGCTAGAGTTTACTAATTGGAAATGCGTTAGATGGGAAAAAAGATCATGTAATTGTCTCTTCCTGTGTATTTATGAGTTATCTTGAAGGATTTTTTTAAACACCCTTTTTGTGCTCATGCATTAAACCCACCAGATTGTGTTGATTTTATTAGACCTGGGGGCACATTTACTTAGCTCGAGTGAAGGAATAGAATAAAAAATACTTCGAATTTCGAATGCTTTTTTTGGCTACTCTGGCCATCGAATACGACTTTGAATCGAACGATTCAAACTAAAAATCGTTCGACTATTCGACCATTCGATAGTCGAAGTACTGTCTCTTTAAAAAAAACTTCAACCACCTACTTCGCCACCTAAAACCTACCGAGCATCAATGTTAGGTCCCCATAGGCTTTCTAACAAATTTCTGATCGAAGGAAAATCGTTCGACCGATGGATTAAAATCCTTTGAATCGTTCGATTCGAAGGATTTATTCGTTCAATCGAACGATTTTTCCTACGATCGTTCGAACGAACGAATATTCTAAGTTGAAGGATTTTACTTCGACGGTCGAATATTGAGGGTTAATTAACCCTCAATATTCGACCCTAAGTAAATGTGCCCCTTAAAGTGAATTTTACTCCTGAGGATTCATGTAATATATTGCAATACATATTATATACTGGCATAAATGAGGTGCAATTAAAATTGTTGCATATCTGCAAATTCATTGGAACAGGGAATGTGATGCATTAGTAGACAGAACTCAAATGACCAGCTGGCTGTTGTCTTACCCATGAGGCAGCACCTCTTCCAGCACCAGTTTTCACCAATGCCCTTTCGTGACCCAGGAACATTTTTATGGCAACACAAGCAGAGAACCCACCTCACTTCAGTGAACACGCTAGTAAAAACAATAAAGCACAAATACTGACAGACAAAAAGATAGTTAAAGGTAGGCCAAGGGTCAGGGCAGGTGGCAAGGACCCGAATAGAGAAGAACATTTTGAAAGTGTAACAGCACCAAAACTGTAGAAGAGCAGTGTCAAAACTGCAGGTGCATCTAAGAATAGAATAGCAACAAGTATTACAGGGAGGTTCTTTACATATCTCAATGTAAAAATCAAAATGGATTTAGGATTCTGTATATACAGGAAAATATTTTTATTGTGTAATATAAAGTTGCATTCAAAAGTTCTGTAGATTAATCAATTTGCTGGTATCCGATTATCAGATATTCCTTAATTTGTATGAAATATATTGTTGCATAGTTCTATAGTAAGGTTGAAAAAAGACAGACGTTTATCAAGTTCAAACTTTTAAGTCTATATACAGCCTGACTAGCTGCTAGTTGATGCAGATGAAGGCAAATAACCCCATTTGAAGACTCTCCAATTTACTTCAGAGGGGGAATAATTTTCTTGCTGAGTCCAAGATGGCAATCAGACCAGTCCCTGTACTATGAGCTATCTCCCATAACCCTGTATTCCCTCACTTGCTAAAAAGCCATCCAACCCCTTCTTAAAGCTTAAAGCTTAAATCAAATGTATCCGCCTCTACAACTGATTCAGGGAGAAAATTCCACATCTTCACAGCTCTCACTGTAAAAAACCCCAAATGGTGGAACCTCTTTTCTTCTAATCAGAATGGGTGACCTTGTGTCAGATGGAAAGACCTTCTGGTAAATAAAGCAGTAGAGAGATTATTATATGATCCTGTTGCCATTTTGCTTAAGAGATGGGATAACCAGTAGCTCTATCTCACGTGAGCCTGCAGATTTCTTTTAGACTGCGCGCTGACGTCATTACATCAGCACGCCTTTAAATCCCACAAGAACGCGCCGCGCGCCCTAAGACGCCGGCGCCTGCGGCCTAATGGAAGCCGCTCGTTGCGGCGGACGTCCGCTCCCAGGGGGCGGCAGGCGTCCCTGCCGTCCCCCCACTAGACCACCAGGTACGTTCCTTACACAGATCCCCTTATATATTTATACATAGTTTTCATATGATTTCTCAAGTGCCTTTTCTCCAGCGTGAACATTCCCAATTCGGCCAGTCTTTCCTCATAGCTAAGATTTCCTATACATTTTATCAGCTTAGATGCCCTTCTTTGTACCTTGATCAATTCAATAATGACCTGTTTGAGCAATGGAAGCCAAAACTGTACGACACATTCCTTACCAGCACTCTGTACAGTTGAATAACCCCCTCCTCCCATGAATCTATGCCCCTTTTAATACAGCTCAAGACCTTATTTGCCCTTGAAGCTGTTGATCTTGCCAGCTGGACCTATGATCCATTCTTGGGGTCCTAAAGGCTGCATCCTGTTCCATGACCAAATACATGCGCCAGTTGAGTACAACAACTAGACAGGTTTTCAGTTTGGGCATAAAAACTGTTATGAAAGTTCTTAGAACGTCTCGGTCTTCTGAATTAATGTTAAAAGGGATCCTCTGATGATCTGCTTTATTAAATGGTAAATGTACAGGTTTCACAAAACTACAACATAAACTCCTCACTATAATTTATTTTGGCAGCAAGACAAACCATAGCCATGGTGTGGAAATCTCATTATATTCCTCATGATAAATAAAAAACATGCTAGCTTCTTAACTAATACACATGCCAAATTTTTAAAAACCTGGCAATCATGGCTGGACTACAGACGCTGTGACCCCATTGCTAGACAGTTAATATCCATATGATCTGCCTATTGATCCTCATTCAATATTTTCCAACAGACTTGTTCCACAATATTAGCTACTATGTGATTTATATTCAGGGGCACATTTACTAAGGGTCAAATTTCGAAGTGCTAAAACTTCGAAATTCGACCATCTAATTGAAAAAATTTGATCGTCGAAGTTTTGTTTTGATTAAATTTAGCAGTTTTCAATCAAATTAAAATTTTTGGATCGATCATAAAAATCATTCGAATCGAACGATTTAATCGAACGATCGAACGATTTTCAAAAAAAAACTTCTAAAAGAAGAAGACTTCTTACCCAAATGTTGGCTATAGGTTCTAGGAGGTCCCATAAGCTAACATAGCAATTCATCAGGTTTAAAGTGGCGAAGTGTCAAAGTCGACATTTTTTAAAGAGACAGTACCACGATTTTCGAATGGTCGAATATTTGAAGTTTTTTCAATTCGAATCAAAGTCGAATTTGGCCTATTCGATGGTCGAAGTACCCAAAAATTACTTCGAAATTCGAAAACTTACTTAGAAAGTTTTTGAATTCGACAATTCACTTCGACCCTTAGTAACTGTGCCCCTCAGTGTAAGGAATGGTGCACCTAACTGTAAGCTTGTTATATAATTTTTAAAAAATCAGTCCATGAATCTTAGAAACAATGGTGTAATGTTTGTTTTATTTTTGTTTTCCTTTTTCTTTGGTTTTATTCTTTTATAATGTCATACCAAAATGTAAAATTTACACATCTTACATCAGCCTCAAGGCAAGATATTCACATTGTACCACATGTTTATAAAAGCAATAAAAATATTGAAAGAAAAGCATATCCCACAATGTCTTCACAACATTGTGAAGGATATTGCCACCCTAAATATAAATGGATACTATCATGGGAAAACGTTTTTTTTTCAAAATGCAGCAGTTAATAGAGCTGCTCCAGCAGAATTCTGCACTGAAATCCGTTACTCAAAAGAGCAAACAGATTTTTTTATATTTAATTTTGAAATCTGACATGGGGCTAGAAATATTGTCAATTTAGCTCTTAGGTACCAGTTAACTTTAAGGTAAACTACCCCATTAAGTGAAACCAGTCAAGAACCTAAGGTAATGTATTTAGAGAACATAACCAAGATGAGAGAAACTGTCAACTAGGGTTGTCACCTGTCCTGTTTTGATCCGAACAGCCCGGTTTTTCAGAAAGGGCTGCCTCTACTTGATTGACGGGGTGATCAGCCAATCGGCGCTCACCATGGCATAGTCCTGGTCACATGCCCTGCCCACAATGTCATGCTTCTTGCCCAGAGCCGGATTTACCCTCCTTGCCCCCCTAGGCCCAGCTACTGTGCCGCCCCCCCCCCCCAGCACGCATTTTCTGGATGTGAATCTTTTTCCAATCAGGACATTTATGCAAAAGTGGATCAGATGGATCAACTAGCAGTTTGGCTTGTTTGAGATATATCTATATATATTCTCTATATATAGACACCTTTTTATACATAGATGCAGAGAGAGATGTGTCCCTTGTTTTGATAAGTTTGTCAATTGTGCTACAGTGGGCAGCCGCAGCATCAGTTAAATATTTATTATAAAATAAAAAAGTCAAATCTTGGCAGCATCATAATCTTTGTAGTTCCTATTTCTCAGCAGACATTATCCCTTATAATACATGAGTGATACTCCGAGTTCCCTGTATAACTCAGCCTGCAGCCTTGTGCCTTTATATGGTCACAGAACAACCCCTCAGTGACTTCTAATATCCTTATCATTTACAGTAGGGGGTACATTATCCCTTATAATACATGAGTGATACTCAGAGTTCCCTGTATAACTCAGCCTGCAGCCTTGTGCCTTTATATGGCCATAGAACCCCTCAGTGACTTCTAATATCCTTATCATTTACAGTAGGGGGTACATTATCCCTTATAATACATAAGTGATACTCAGAGTTCCCTGTATAACTCAGCCTACAGCCTTGTGCCTTTATATGGTCACAGAACAACCCCTCAGTGACTTCTAATATCCTTATCATTTACAGTAGGGGGTACATTATCCCTTATAATACATGAGTGATACTCAGAGTTCCCTGTATAACTCAGCCTGCAGCCTTGTGCCTTTATATGGTCACAGAACAACCCCTCAGTGACTTCTAATATCCTTATCATTTACAGTAGGGGGTACATTATCCCTTATAATACATGAGTGATACTCAGAGTTCCCTGTATAACTCAGCCTACAGCCTTGTGCCTTTATATGGTCACAGAACAACCCCTCAGTGACTTCTAATATCCTTATCATTTACAGTAGGGGGTACATTATCCCTTATAATACAAGAACTGAAATGGTTTTCATTTTGTAGGAAGCAGGAAAGGGACATAAAAAAAAAGGTTTAGAAGTTAGAACACTTGTGATTCTGCACCTCCAGCAAATCTGCAAGTTGACTATGACATATTTCTCTACATGGCCGATATACAGCAGATCTGCAGGGGAAATATTAAATGTACATACCAGGAACAGATCACCTTGCTGGGACACACGCAGCACAGCAGAGGCAGCAGCAGCACGAGCACAGAGAGGAGTGGGAGGGGGCGGAGCCACAGCAGGAGATAGGCTGGAGGAGCGGTCCTAAAGCCAGCCGGATCTATCAGGAGCAGCCGACTTACACAAGATGTTAGGGGGCGCCTTCTTGCCGCCCCTAACATCTTGCCGCCCTAGGCCCGGGCCTAGGGGGCTTTTCCCTAAATCCGGGCCTGTTCTTGCCCACAATGTCATGTGTACTGCCCCCTGTCTCGATGCCACGCAGGGGAGAGGTGGCAACCCTATTGTCAACATTTGTGATTACCATTACATGACATTAGATGGTGCTAGACTTCCATACTGTATTACAAAGCAACAAGTAAAGCTTTAAAGAACAGTTTACTGAGCAAAGCAGAAGGCATCCATAAAGCTAATGTAACCCAGGAACTGAGATCGGCCTTCTGAAATACACAGACTGAAAGTCAGCCCCTATACAGGTATTAGTCTTCTCTTCTTCCTGCACCCGGAACCATTGTGTCTGGGGTTGCCACCTGTCAGGTTGTAAGACCAATCCCCGAAGAGCTTACACTTACCAAACCAAAAACCCAAAAAACCCCTGTGCATGCACAAGTCGGATTTACATAGTGGGCGCCCCTAGGCCAACTACCGTTCGTCGCCCCTGTCCCCTCCAGGGGGACAGGAGCAATGGGGATTGGTGCATGGGGAATTTAAAAAATGATTGTATCTCCTGTGCATCCCCAGTGTTTTTGAACTAATGTGGGTGTGGTTGGGCAGCATGCCGCCCCCCTAAAATCCTGCCGGCCTAGGTGGCCTTTCCACAAATCCAGGCCTGAAGACAATACGAAGCTCCGGAAGATGGGAGCTCCGCTGCACTTCTCTGCATTTATTGTCCAGATTTTTTTTAAGGGTTTTTTTTTTTACTAATGCACATTGCGGGGATGGAGAGGGGAGGGGGGACAATGCCAGGAAGTTTAGGGTGGATTTTGGTACAGGGGGTTTAGTTCTCCTTTAAATGCAGGTTTCCGACACCAGTAACAGTAAACACATTATATTTAGTGGTCACATCCAGATTCATGCAGATTCGCTGACAGGCTCATATGCAGGTTAACACAGACAGTTTTCATTCTAATTTCACTGACAGGCATGCAGAACATTCTGCTAGTGCATACACAACCCCAGTTTTGGATCACCACCTTCTGCTTATAGCAGTCCAACATGCATTCAACGCCCCTCTGCCCTTCTCCAGGTAGTTATTTCCTTGTCCTTGCTTCAGGGTATACCCACTGGCCCTACAACCACCACTTCCACCCTATCTCTGACTTAGCCATGGCCAATGGAGTAACTAAGGACCCCGCAGACCCCTCAATGTGGGTGGGCCTGAGTCCTGGAGGGCCCAACCGCCCACTGTACCTCCCCGCTGCCACCGCCACTCCTACCACTGCTCCCTCTGCTGGTGAAGGCAGTGCTTGCCATGCAACTGTGGGAGCACAAGGAAACAAGAAAAATTTGCTTCTGGTATTCTGCAAGTGTAAGGTATTGCTTTCAATCTATTCAGTGATCTTACTGGCATGTGTGGAGTTAATAGAGTGTTTATTGGGCATTTTAAGTGATCTTACTGACATGTGCAGAGTTAATGAAGTGCTTAAATTCTAATGGAACTCTTTTTGACCATATCTGCAGTGATTATACCTGTCGACCCCCCCCATTTTCCCAGGAGTTAACTGATTTGCCCTCCCCTAGTCTAATAGGATTCCCCCAGTTTTCTGCAGGGGAAATGGGACATGCGCATGCGGCAAAAACACTCAGTGATGTCATCTGAGCTATGTGTGCATGCGTGGCCAGTAGACAGGGCTTCAGGCACATTTGTGTTTCTCCCAATTTCACTATTGGGTTTTAAAATTTTGCAGCAGCGTGTATAGTGCACCATGTTTCTCTTGATCTCTCCTACTTTGAAATTGACAGCTCTGCACAGTTGGTGTTAAAATGCTGGACCTATTGCGCCCAAACGGGCACCACACCCACGTTATTCGCAGGGGGGCCCCTGAAAGTTCCTCTGCACCACTGGACTCTAAATTACTTGGATATAGATCAAAGTGAACATATACTCACATGCTAGAGTCCTCTAGTGATCAAACAGAGGTACAACCTCATTATTTGCAAAAATTTCCAGAAGCATGCTTTTACTACATCTTGTAAAATATAATCAAAAAACCCTCCATGGAGGCTCCATGAGGGGTTTTTGATGATATTTTACAAGATGTAATAAAGTTGTAATTTTTATCTTAAAAGCATGCTTCTGGAAATGTTTGCAAGTAACATCTGCACCACTGCCCATGGCCCCTAGACTGCTACCTCCTCATTGTGGTCTGAGTTACCCATACTAGCTATCTAGCTGAAGTACCTAGTACTTCTCACCCGGGAGACCCCCTGTCTATCTAAGCCTGTCCAGCTGATGTCAGAAAGAACCCCAACCTGGATGTGTCCTCTCAACGCCGGATTTAAATGAGGCGCGCCCCTAGGCCGCGCGGTCCGACCAGGCGGCCGCGCGGTCCTAGCGCCCACCTCACCTCCCCTTCCCAGCGCGCCGGCGAAAAAACGCCGGCGCAGCTGCTGTAAATGAATGGGGACGCGTGCGGCCCCTATTTTTTTGCCGCCCTATGCCCGGGCCTATGCGGCCTTGCCGCAAATCCGGGCCTGTGTCCTCTCCTTAAATACCCTTGGCACTGATCTGAACTACAACTAAACTTAGATTGCCTTAACACATTACACCCAGTGGCCAGATTAACACATTATGCCTATTACCCCAATATAGTAAATGCAACAAAACATATATGCACCCGACATTTACACACAGCACAGCCAACCTCAATACACGGTCTCCCTTACAAGGTTTTGACCCAGACAGCCTGGTTTCAGAAGGGCTGCCTTGGTCAAAGCTGCTTGCCTGGTTTTACAAATCAATGGAGACAGGAGAGGAGGCTAATGGTACTTCAGATTACCTTATGGCATTTTTAATTGGCAGAAAATATTCTTCATATAGAGGTAGGGTTGCCACCTTTTTGTTGTGAACTTTCTTTCTTAAGGCTGTTCAGGTCACTAATGCATTTTTGGGTTTAAGTCTTGTGAAGCCCAAACAAAATCTTATCAAATATTCCTCTTGTGCAGGGTTTTTATTTTTAATTGAAAAAATATACTTTATAATAATAATAATAATAATAATAATAATATCTGTCCTTACTATGCACTTTCAATCAACCCATATGCTTTACCACAAAGGTGTAAAGGGCAGGCCCGGATTTGTGGGCAGGCCACATAGGCCCGGCCTATGTAACAATTGTTACAACTGTATCTAAGTGCACCAGCCACATATTCTGGGATCTCTGTCAAAAGTTTTACAAATATTGTTTCTTTTTCTGGTTGTTCAGTGCAGAAGATCAAAGAGAAATTCGGGACATTTCAGTAACAATCCAGGACTGCGGGTTAAGCTGTCAAAATCGTGACTGTCCCATGAAAAATGGGACAGTTGGGAGGTATGTGTTATTAGTAGACTAGTCTAGGGGCAAGGAGAAGTAGACCAACAAGGAAATTTGTGGCATAGTATTTCTTTAAAGCAAACTGGTTGTGCTGTGCAATTATAGTGTCAATAACAATCTGTAAGATCTCAGTAAGATGCTTCTTTTAACCCATTTCCTGACAGCCGATTTGTCCGAAAAGCGAACATGAACTGCCAAGCAGTTTTTAGACATTTTGCACTCATTACATTTACTTACATGAAATACTATAAGACACATTAAACATAATTTTTTCTGTAATGAATTGGGTTTGAACACTGTTGTACTTATTCTGGAGATATAATAAACATTTTGAGTGTAATATGTAAACTTTGTAAAAGTGAAATAAAGAAAATAATTTTCTGTTGTGTTTTTTTCCAAAGAAGAATTACATTTACTGACATAAATTTTACTGTTTGTAAAAACCCAGATTCTGCTGAATCCAACGATACCAGATGTGAATTGGTATCCCACTTTTCTTGTCCACAATACACCCCAATAATAAATTTAGCATTTTGTACAATTTCACATTGGAACACAACAGCTAAGGGCATCTATAGGTGAATGTGGCATATCTAATGATAGAAGTGAAATACCCCCATAAGTTAGGTATTTTTAGAAACTCTTGCTTGAAAGTTTGGGGCTGCGCTCTAGGTGCACACCTTGCAGTTCTTCAGTCTAAACACCCCCTTACCTGTGACATAACCCCTATAAACTATATTCTTTGAAAGTGCACACCTGCAGCTATTCAGCGGCACCATCCTTGCTTTCCTACATGCAGATTTGTGGGTGTAATTCTCCATTGAAATTTGCCGTTTAACCTGAAAAAAGAAAAAAAAGTTCCAAAGTTAGATTTCTCCCCAAAATTATCATGACAACTAAAAATAACCTGCCAAGTGTCAATGTGCAACTTCTCCCAAACAAAACAAGACCCTACATGTATGGGTGTACCTATAGATACAGCCGCCAAAACACCCTAAAACAGGGGCAATAGCTAAATTTGAGGCTGGAGTCTTAGTGTCCACCTTGCAGTTTTTCAGTCTAAACACCCCCTTACCTGTGAAATAACCCTAAACTATATATTCCTTGAATGTACAAACTTGTAGCCACCCTTACTTTCCTTCTTGCAGAATTATGGACACAGTTCTTTGTAAAAGTTTACAGTTTGGCTTGAAATGAAGATAAAAAACACTCAAATTTAGATTTCTCTGCAAAACCCCAAAGACAAGTAACAAAAACCTACTGAATAGTTACTGAATATTCTACTTACCATTATCTGTTTAGTGGAGCATCTTCTGTTTCATCTGTACCCTTCGGTATCCTTTGGCCAATCCAATCCATACACAACAATCGACAACATTTTCAAAAGTGTAGCTGCGTATGGTATATTTCAAAACATGGTTTGAAACATACTCCAGGGTTGCAAGGGCACTTTGGGCAATAGTACCGTGTATCTTGTCTGATATCCCTTTTGCGGCACACCTTGCAGGCTTTTTGGGCTCTATGTTTTCCAGGAGTGGGTGGAAGCCGGTCTATAAAATGCTTCCCCACCAATCAGGCCACATTGTCACTAGCAGGCATCTCAAGCACGAGCCTCTTCTACACCACCAAACAACAGGGCAGGTATTATCTGCAACTGGTATTTATAATATGACAATTTGGGGCCTGGTACTGCTGCCTTATAGACAACATAGGAACTTCGAAGGGCCATATGAATTAGGTATATACCAACTTTCTTGTACCAGGCTCTTCATCATCATAATAATGTTGAAGTTGGTCAGTTTGTCAATACCACCCATGTATTTACTGTACTCTTTGCTACAGAGAGGCTTAGATTTTGGGGGCCTACCAGCTCTCTGTTCTGCAATTACTGACAAATTGTGGATTGAAGTCAGCATAAAAACATTTTTTCTATCAAAAATTTTGATGACAAGGACCCGATGCAGACTCTCCTCCAGTTGCAGCATCAGCCCTATCACCCTCTTCCTGATCCTTAACCTCCTCAAGGGCAATAACATGACCTGAGTATCGCCAAGTCTTGGACCCTCTTCCCAAACTACTTCCCCCCTATTATTAAATAAACAACAGGACACTTCTTTAATGGATTGGAAAGGCCCCAGCCACTTTTATTTATCCACAAGTTAATCACATATATTTAACATTTCCAACGTTAACATTATAACCAATGGCCAGTTGGTTCCCCACCCCTAGCCGCTGAAGGCTGCTCCTATGGAGATCCCCTTGCTACTGGACCTATCTACATCCTGAGGCTAGGCCCCTTGTTTTGACCTTCCCCTCTTAACCGTGGCCAATGACCACACCCCCTAGCCTCAGACCTACCAAAATTCCGCCATACTCCCTTCTCCCATTCCATCACCTACCCTCCTGAGCGGCTGCGACTTGCTCTCCTTAACCCTCTCATCTCCTTGACAAAAAAGGGGCGGGAGGGCGGGCAGTTTCTTCCAAAAAGGCGCCGACTCCTTTCCTGCTCCTGCCTTTGACTACACTAATTACCCGCCGCCTCCCTGGAACTACATTCCCCACAATCCCTTGCGCTGCCTTCCGGGTTTCCTCTTCCTCACCCGGTCATGGCCCTATCCCTCCAGTCTCTTCCGGTCTTCCTGGGCCTGCTGTACAACTACTACCACCCGGTGAGTAGAAGAGTCACTTCTGATTCAGGGGGCACAAACTCAGAATCAGAGTCACTAAACTCCTCTGAGCTAGAGGCCATGCATAGGGCAGAAGCCTCTTCAGCAGTATAAAACCTTTTTGCCATGTTGCCAACAAAATATATCCCCTAATCCAAAGAACAATCAGGGATAGTGACAAACAGAAAATCAAGTAATAAGTGATTTCAATGCCAGAAAATGTTAACAGCTGGATCACATTATGCAAAACCTGTAAAACTACTGCAACGCAGGCAAGGCAGAGACTTGAGAAAAAAAACTAAAGATAAGATAAACAAAACAGATCAAGAAAAAAAACTAAGACCAACCCCCTGAACTCTCAAATTCCCTAAAACTTTCTAGAATAAAAAGCCTAACCCTCTGAACTCTCAAACTCCCTGGAATGTTCTGAAAAAAAAGCCAAACTCTCGCAAACTCCCTGAAACAAAACCCTATCTCACTATCCAAAAGACATAATCAATAACAAGTGAAATCAACAACTACTAGTGACCAAAATGTCTAATCACTGGTGACCCAACAAAAAGAGCAAGTATTGAGCAGCTATTGAGCAACTATTGAACAACTAAATGAACAGCAACAACGGAAAATTCAATAAAATAAAGTGATAACTGATCACTAATCACACAGTAATCAACAGAACACAAACCTGAAAGGTAAAATCACTGAAGATCATTACTGATCAGCAATAACTGAAACAGAAGTACAAAGCTAGAACAAGAAATCAACAACAAAGAAAGGCTGAAAATGCAAATAAAAATCACTGGAAATCAAGAAACAACAGTAATTGGCAGCAACGTAAAATTGAAAACACAAAGTACCAGCACAGACGAGCTACAATAAAAAATCAACAACAAAGAAAGGCTGAAAATGCAATAAAATCACTGAAAATAAAGAAACAACAGTAATTGGCAGCAAAGCAAAACAGAAGAAAGCAAAAGAAATTATTACTGATTCATAATTTACATGTGGGTTATACAGGTATGAGATATGTTATCTGGAAAATCGGTTTTCCAGAAAACTCAGAATTACAGAAAGGCCATCACTCATAGGGGCAAATTCACTAACCTGCGAAGTTGCACTAGCGCAGGCTTCGCCACGCTTCGCCAGGGTGCCGCAAATTCACTAAAATCTGAAGTTGCTCAGGGAGGCGAACGGTAGCGAAGTTGTGCTATCATTAATTCGTCAAGGAAAGGAAGTTACGCTAGCGATGCCTAATTTGCATACGCACCAAGTTAAAGTACAATGGACGTATATGTAGCAGCAAATACATTACACTACACAAGCCTGGGAATCCTTTCTAAAATAAAATAAAGTTGTTCTATTGCCCTACACATGTGCCCACTGTATAGTTTAGGTGCCATATGTTAGGAAATGTAGGGGGGAAGGAGGGTACCCCCAAAAAAATTTACGTTCTTTTTCAGCCTATCACCCTTAAAAAAGGAAAAGATACCAGCGTTTTTTTGGAAAAAAATTTCAACTTTTTTTGAAGCAATGCCTATCTACTCTATTGCACTCTGCCTGGTCTGAGGTGGCGAAGTAAAGTCTGGCGCAAGAGGTAACGTTCAGTAAAATGCGCAAGTTAGTGAATTAGCGTAGTTACGTCCCTTCGCCATAACGCAACTTTGCCTGGCGTAAAGGTGCAAAGTAGCACTAGAGAAGGTCCACTTCGCTAGCGAATTTACGCCAGCCCCCTTTAGTAAATCGGCGAAGTAATGAAATTACGTCACGCTGGCGAATTTGCTCTAGCGCTAGGCGCTTCGCACTTTAGTGAATTTGCCCCATAGACTCCATTTTATCCGAATAATTCAAATTTGTAAAAAAAAAAAAATGTCCTTTTCTCTGTAATAATAAAACAGTACCTTGTACTGAATCCAAGCTGAGATATAATTAATCATTACTGGAGGCAAAACAAGCCTATTGGGTTTCTTTACGGTTTAAAAGATTTAAAGGTAGACTTAAGTTATGAAAATCCAAATTATTATTATCTGGAATACCCCAGGTCCTGAGCATTCTGGATAGTAAATCCCATGACTGTAATACATAGTTATCTATATATTACATATATAATGTATGTACTTTCTATACCAACTTGTGATGTTTGATTGTGGTGTTTGTGCTGGTTATTTCCCCCTACATTCAATGCAGTGTAGGTGTCAGTGTTTGATAATGCTTATGTGCATCTATATTAAGTGAATTACGGTACCTGAGCTATTATATTATGAATAGCTGCAAACTGCATTGAGCAAGTTCCCCTTTGTGCAGGCTGGACTCTTTCATCAGCTGCTTATTTTCTTGTTTTTAAACAGACAACACACGTTTTTTGAATAATCAATCATCCGAAGGCTCCCTGGCTCCAGGTGCATGATTTATTATGTACTACCTACAGCTGTCCTGCATTTCTGGAGGCCATCTCTCCCCGGCTAACTCAGCCTCATACTGGACACAGACATGTAATACACCCTGTACATTCTTGTCATGCTTTATACAAGCTGCTGTCAGTTGCTGTTCAGAACCAGATATACCCAAGGCGATTAGAACAAATTGACTTTCAGTAGATCAGAACCCCCTAACCATGAGTAAATACATATATAAAGATTATATTATTATATTATATATTAGAATATATTATATATTAGAATCATGTTTTCTTTTATTAAGCAAAAACATTTTTTTTTGTTTATATTTCCTTTAAACAGAATAATCCAGTAGTCTACATTACAATATATGCTTGGTGTAGAACTGAATTAGCAACTGAGGAAGATCTCATGCTCCCTTGCTCAGCCATCCAGGCCCGGACTGGGAATCTGTCTGTTCGGGCAAATGCCAGAGGGGCCGCTCTACCCTGCGTTTAAGTGGGCCACCGACTGCCTGATTAGATGTGGCACTCACACAGCTCCCTGTACCTCAACAGTCTCATTGACTTCTAACTTCCCCTCAACACTGAGCACCCAGGAATCCCAATTGAACCTATGGGCCGCATGTGGCATGTGACACTAGCTCCAGCCCGGATATGACCTGGATATGATACTTTCTCCCAGCTTGTTTTGGCCGACTCGCTAGCTGTCATGCTGCAGCTCAATGACTCCGATACCTGCCCGGCAGCCACTCTGTCGCCTGAAGGCACTGCGGTCGCTTAAGTCCAACAGAGCCTTCAAGACCGCGTCGAATTATCCCGTGCAGTCTCTGCGTTCACTCACTGTGCATCCCACACATCAGACCAGAATCAAAGAGTACTTCGTATTCGGGGTGAGAGGGGCACCAGCATCCCTTCATAATGGGTGGTATTTACTGGCACAAAATCTTAATCTAATACTCTTCCTTGAGTGAGTCCTATAAATGGTAACAGCTACTCTGTTAAAGTTCTCACATTGAGATATAACGGCTTAGCTGTTCGTTCTTTAAAAAGCTATTATTTCTCATAAGTGCAAAATTAGTCACGTTTCTGGGCTCATAACAGTTTAAGTGGAATTGTATCAAGTTTAATTGTTATCCATTTGTCAGGCTTATCATGCTTTATAATGTACTCTAGGATCGTATTCCGTTTCGTGAGGCCTCTGTGCTGTAAACTGAGAAATGTAATAAAAGACATGCTGCAAGTTTTATTTCATTAACCCATGATTCTTTCAGACTGAAGGGTTGTCCTCCTGTTCAGTGAGTGTTCTCATGCTTGGCCTAAATCTGCACACACATCAGGTTAGCTCCCCTCAACATTTGCATATTAAACAGTGGCCCACTTTCTGATTAACTCCTCCTATTTTGAGGACCATGGTGTGTATGCCAACCAAAATGATTGTGCGGTTCATCAGTATTTAGACCTCAAGAGTCAGAAATGCTGTAAATATGGTCAACCACACATGGAAATCCACCATTCACGTGTCCAAACTAGATATAGTTCTTAAAACTTTGAAGTCATTCCTTTAAAGTTGGTTCTAACGTAAATAGGGTTAAGGACAGTCTAAAAACTAGGACATTCCTATGTGTAAATAGAGAATTATAGGCTTATGCAGTAACAACAATTCGCACATATCACTCCCTTGTGGTAAGAAAACTAAAATTATGTCCGGTTGAGGTTGAGTCAAGCTGTAACTTTGCAGAACAGACAGGCTACATTCAGAAACCCAAGCCACTGTTTGTGGAAAGCGTGGTAAAGTCCTCAAAAAACTAAACTTGGAGGGCTTTTGCATTTTATTTTCATTTTTTTCGGATTTTAGCAGTTTTGTACTACTATTATTTGGCTGTGGGCCCAGGCTCTGTGTGTGTGTCTCTGTGTATTTATGCGTGTGTTTCTATGTGTGTGTCTGTCCATTTGTGTGTCTGTATTTGTGTGTGTCTGTGTGTGTGTATTTGTCTGTGTTTCCATATGGGCTGCATTGCTTTTTTTTGCCCGGGCTGCTTTTTGCTCCCAGTCCGGCTCTGCTGAGCCATCCGTAGGAAAAGGGAAAGCTTCGGATAATTATTTCAGGATTTCATGCAGCTATTGTTTGGAACTCACCCAAAATGGCTTATAGTTTTTTTACTGAAGCCCTGCAGTGTGGAGTGTGCTTATGTTTTATATGCGTTTGTTCCATACAGCTATTGCCCATAAATAAGAATGGCAGGTACACACTGCTTTTAATAACAGTTATATTGCCCTGTTGCTGTTAAAACATAGTGATAAGTACATTGTTTAATCTGATACAGATTTGTGGTGACATTTCTACCAAGTAGCTAACAGTGGCAGATTTACCCTGGTGCAATAACCCATGGTGACCAATCACATTTTTGATTTTAGTATTCTTCCTGAGCTGGCTAAACATATCTAATCCCTGACTGCATATTTCCATATATCTGTGACGGCTATTCCAGAATATTGTACTCTGCCTTTGTAGATTCTGAAGTATGTTTAGGGTCATTGTCTTGTTGGAATATCCAACCCCTTCGCAACTTCAACTTTGTGACTGATGAACATTACCCTGAAGAATTTGTTGATATTGGGTTGAATTCACCTGACCCTCAACTTTAACAAGGGCCCCAGTCCCTGAACTATCCACACAGCCTCACAGCATGATGGAGCCCCAACCAAATTTGACAGTAGGTAGCAGGTATTTTTCTTGGAATGCGGTGTTCTTCTTCTGCCATGCAAAGCGCTTTTTGTTATGACCAAATAACTCAATTTTGTCTCATCAGCCCAAATCACTTTGTTCCAAAAATGATTGTGGCTTGTCTAAATGAGCTTTTGCATACAACAAGCGACTCTGTGATGTGAGTGCCGAAAGGGCTTCTTTCTCATCACCCAGCCATACAGATGTTCTTTGTGCAAATTGCACTGAATTGTAGAACGTTGTACAGATACACCATCTGCAGCAAGATGTTCTTGCAGGTCTTTGGAGGTGATCTTTGGGTTGTCTGTAACCATTCTCACAATCTTCCGCATATGCCGCTCCTATATTTTTCTTGGCCTGCCAGACCTGGGTTTTACAGCAACTGTGCCTGTGGCCTTCCATTTCCTGATTACATTCCTTACAGCTGAAACTGAGATTTAAACCTCTGAGATAGCTTTTTGTAGCCTTCCCCTAACCATGATACTGAACAATCTTTGTTTTCAGATCTTTTGAGAGTCTCTTTGAAGCTGGTCACCTGCCTATGAAGTTCAAGGCTTAATAAGCTAATCCAATCAATTCTGTGTTGCCAGTAATCAGTATTGAGCAGTTACATGCATTCCAATTAGCCAAATTACAAGGGTAATGCAAATGCTTCTTAAAAGTAAAAACAAGTCATTTATTGGTAAACACATTAAAAAGTTTTCGGTACATACTGACCCCACATGGCCCACCTTATGCGTTTCGTACCCTTCAGCACTTAGTCATGCCAGAGGGTACGAAACGCCTAAGGTGGGCTATGTGGGGTCAGTATGTACCGAAAACTTTTTAATGTGATTACAAATAAATGACTTGTTTTTAATTTTAAGAAGCCTTGGGACATATATCTTTTTGATATAATTTTTTTGCATTGTGATTGCCTTTGGAACTGGGGCGGGTCCCTCTGGCTCAGTTAGGGATCTACGGAAATCAGCCATATGGACTCCCGGCCTACAAATAATAAATTAAAAGGGTACCCAATTTTTTGCATAGCCAGTTTTTCACATTTGATTTAATTTTATACAACTGAATACTGCTTCACTAAAAATCTTTGTTCAGAAAACACCCCAGTACTCAGATGCTCCTGGGAAATGAAAGACATACCACTGTTATCTTTTTAGTTGAAAGTGGAGTCAATTATTATGTAGGCTGAGAGGGGTTCCCAAACGTTTTCATATGACTGTATAACCTTTATATCGGCTAACGGGACCCAGCCTGAAGGCCATTTAGGGTGAGATTTGAGATGAGTGCTTATATGCTGCCCCGTGTACCCCTGGAACTAAAAGGGGGCTTAGCAAGAAGGCCAGTTCTGTTGAGATTTGGGGTGAGTGCTTATTTGCTACCCTGGGTCTGAAACATGCTGTCAGTTGTAATTTCTGCTTATAATAACCTTCCACCAAACTGCTCAGGATTATGTTTTTTTGTTTACTTTACTACATGTGTCATGGAGCAGTGATGATCTAAGCATGAATTAATTATGTAGGATGAGGAGTTCATAGGTAGTGTGAGTCAGAAGTTACCAGGGGTTACACTGAGGTTTCTGGCTGCTAAATCATTCTCTGCTTACAATCTACTTACAATCTTATCAAACAACATCCTATATTTGAATGGTAATTTTTTTTCAATTGCTAAACCATGATATTTTTTGAATTCTCTCTAATTCAATAATTAGAGGCTACTAAATGACCAACCACAGCACTTATTTTGCACCACTCAGGAACATTTTTCAGGGTTTCGGTGCTTCCCAACATCTGAAAGTTGTTCATGGGTATAAAAGGCTAGAAATCCATGCTGTTGATTTTTTTTTTGTTGCTTTTACCGAACACAGGCATGCTGTGGTTTTGTTTGGTGAGTCTCCATGATATAATATATATATCATCTCTCCCCAGGTCGCAGTTGTTACGTGTTAAAAGAATAGTGACAGAGGAAGACAGATTGACCACACGTTTGGAAGGGATGGCAACTAAATTTACACAGAGAGGATATCCCAGTGATGCATTTGACAGGGAAATTACAAGAGTGAGGGATCTCGATCGAATAGACACGATACAGGAGAAAACACAGGCAGCGGTAAAGAAAGCACGGATTCCCTTTGTGCATACGGATCACCCATGTGCCCGTAAGGTACATCAGATTCTTTATAAACATTGGCCACTTTTACAGAAAGCGTATCCTGATATTCAGGAATGTCAGGAACCACCCTTATTGTCTTACAAACGACCTAGGAATCTGAGGGATAGGCTGGTAAGAACTGATGTTGGTACAATGAGAACGGATTCACAGAGAGTGTTGGTTCCCCAAAGGAAAGGAAGGTATCCGTGTGGTAGATGTAATCAGTGTTCGAGTGTCATACGTACAAATTGCTTCACACATCCCCGTTCGGGAAAGAAGTTTGAGATAAGAGGTCACTTTACGTGTGACTCAGAATATGTGACATACATGCTAAAATGCTCATGTGGCCTCGCCTACATAGGCAAAACTATACAACCTGTACGAGATCGGATCAGTCAGCACAAATCTACGGTTAGAAAGGAAGTGCTTAAAATACCGGTTCCTGCACATTTTCATACTGCCAGACACACGGCAGCATCACTCAGATTTCTTGTGATTGAGTCTGTTGCCCCCCCCCCACGCCTTACAACTCCAAAAGAGAGAGAAGTTTTGGATTCACACATTGCAGACACTATACCCTAAGGGGCTCAATAGAGAATATGATCTGCATGCTTTTGTTTAGAATATTGAAAATAATATGTGGAGGGTATGGTTGAGACTTAGAATGATAAGGCAACCCGCATTAAGGTAGTTATATGGATATAAAGCTATTATGCTAATGTGAGCTATATATACATTAATCAAGGAGAGAATGGACCTTTGTGTTCTGGATTGTTAAATTTTAATGAGTTAATTGATTTCTATGTTTAGGATTGAGAAATGTATATGGCAATTAATTGCATATGTATAAGGTGTGTGTGCCTAATGCTTGCATAAATGTCTGATGTCATTTGATGCCCATGATGCTTGAGAAAGGGGCGGGAGCCCCAAAACGTTGCACGTTTGTTTGCTTTGCCTATATGGGTAAACTTTCACAAAAATTGAGTCTGGACTTTTTTTGAAAGATATATATATATATATATATATATATATATATATATATATATATATATATATATATATATATATATATATATATATATATATATATATATATATATACACATATATATTTGTAACCTAGATGTACACTCTTCATAATGCAATCAACATTTTTTTTACAAACATTTTGGTATTTAATATTAGCAAGTTTGCCTTGATAACTACCCTCACAACCCTCCCCAAACCTACTTGCACTGGTTTTTATTGCACAAATATAATATTTATTCTTTGACTTTAGAGATTGTTTGATGTCACAGAGGTGGCACATGGCCTGGTGGTTTTGGTATGTGGTTGTGGTTACTGTTTCTAGTGTAACCTTTCTGAAGGTGTATAACTTGGTGAGGGTAAGTGCAAGTGAGTGCAGTGGTGGGCTAGGGTGGCACAATGGGGCATGGACTTTTCTTGGACAAATCATTGCATTTTTGGAGAGTGCCCCTTTAATGTGATATTAAAAAGTTCATAAAATCCTAAATTATAATTAATATGTACAGCTGCTTAAGGGGTTGGTTTGGATGGTAATATTAAATAACAACATGTATCCTCTTTACTGGTGATAACAGAATCTTACCAATAATCTGTAATTAAAAGGTATGGTCTGGGTGTTGCTGCTGCTCTCAGGGAGCCAGGTACGGACTGAGAATTAAAATAGGCCCTGGCATTTCAGGTACACTGAGGCCCAGCCAGCCCCCACCAGCCCACTAAATACTGACTTTCTATGGCACCTTATAGCAGCCCCTCTGGCATTTGCCAGAACCCACAGATTGTCAGTCCGGGCCTGAGGGAGCTGTCTGTGTAAAACCCTACTGTAAGTGTATTTTTTATTTCAGTGTTGTGGATTAATTTGCCCTAATAATTGCTGTAGGTCTTTTGGGAAATGGCTTGTTTCACTGGTAGCATGGTTTGTCTAGTGGCTACCTCGAAGTGACACTGTTATTCTGTTCTGAACTTTTACTTTACTTTGTTTACTACATTGGTTTATGCCAATCCCAGGGGTAATGTTCATGACTGGTGAAAGCTGCAAGTTGCTGAACCTACAGTGAGGTCAGCTAGGCAAACATGTATGTAAAGAACTTTCATTGCTGTGTGCCTGGTTGTGAAACAAAGGCACAGTACAGCATGGATTTCACCTGGTGTCCCTGTCTCTTATCTATAGAAAATGTGCTGTTACTGCTTCTACCATGGTCAAGTTTGTTATATGGTTTAGGCAGGCAGCAAACAGAAGTGTTCAAAGATAAAGCACAGGACAGGCAGCATAAATACATATATGGTAACTGGTGCAGAGACAGAACCAGAAACAGCAGACAAGCCCACTCTCAATATTCCCTCAGCAGGCCCTGAGAACTGGTTATGGAAACACAAAAGGGAAGCACATTGCGCCAGGGAATGGCATAATTTTCTGTGAGACTCTAGAAATATTTCCCTTGATCTTTTCTCTGATTCAGTTTCCCTGATTAGGATCACTGCTGTGACAAGGACTTAGAATTGATACGTTGTGAATACAGATAAATGACTGCAGTCTGAAAAGCTTCGTTTTTATCTTCATTAGCTAACATTTATTGAAAGGCTGTTTTTTTTGTAAGTCATGCTTTGTAATTATGTGTTTGTAACCTTCCAGTTGTATTCATAACTTGGAACAGACAAAAGTCTTTAGGGCACATTCTTTTTACAATGTTTATGGATCACAGTCATGAGAATCTTAAAAAGATTGTTTTGCTGATCAGAAAGAACTGTGGATAATTTAATATATATAGAAGATGTTTTGCCAGGTGTATTTACACCACCGCCTAATATTTTCTTCTTTGTAGGGTGTGTCCCATTAGAATGACCTGTAACAGCCCCGGTCACCAGCTATTAGAATTTTAACCCTAAGTTTCCTTACCCAACACCATCAACAAGCATTGAATCGAACCCTAAATTCTCTGAAACAGGCAGAACAGGGTGTATGTTGTTTTGGAGCATGGCCTGGGTGAGATTGGGGTGTGTCTGTGCTTGGGTAGAATGGTTGACGTCACACTATGTTAATAATACAATTGAATTTCTCTCGGCTTGTAGGGTTGTCACTTGGGTGGTACTGTACCAGCCTGGCCAGTTAAAATGTATGCCAATGTTATTAATAGAGGAAAACAAAGATAAAAATATAACAGCTGATATTTTTAATGGTAACCCTACCTGCATGTCAGAAATAGGCTAAGCTAAAGTATGGTTAACCATTGCTACACTGTTCAGTGTTACATTTAGTCAGGACCTAGAATAGAATAGAAAAGACAGATACTGCTTTTAACAGCAATTTAATTTACAGATAATTTTACAAGCATTGGAATATGTGATTATATCTGTATATCTATATCTGTGAATATATTGTGGGGTTAAAAATAAATCTGCTTGAAGTATGCAATAATTTGATTGACAACCCCTTTGAATAGAGCCAGTTATAGGTAGCAATGTGGGTTGTCCAGGACTGTAAAAAATAAATATGTTTCCTAGTGCTTCAATAGGTAGGATTTGAGTTTGTTTGTGGATATGCTGAGTAAGAGGAATTCTAGGTTGGAATTCAGAGAAGAGGAGCAGCCACAGTAAAAGGTTTACGGTGGGGGAATGCAGTGCAAGCAGGTGGGGTGAATCTACTGGAATGTGTCGAGACACAAGAAAACAGATGTGGTGAAGTGCAACAGAGCAAAAATGTGAAAGTTAAGAAAATTATTTTGTTATTGTTTGCTAAATAGGAAGGCATGTATTTCAACATTGGAGGGCTCAGTTACCAGTAGTAAATCAGTGGAGAGATTAGTTGCCAGTGGTAAATCTCCTGTTCTGTGGGCAACAAATCTCCTGTACATGCTTTTCCATTGGTAATAAAATGAAAATCTGGTGGCAAAACATATGCAACACATTCTTTTTCCAAAGTCATCCCAAGTTACCTTAAGACAAAACTTTGTTTGATCTTGGAAAAACTAAGCACTGCATGTGCTTTACCACTGCCAACATGACTTTATCCCTGGTGGGATAGGAGATTAGTCACCCACAGAAGAGCAGATTTATCATGGGTGACTAATCTCCTGGTGTGCCTTCGAAGTATAACTAAACCCAACAGTGATGAGTCCCTAATTCCCCCCCTTCTTGCCTCCCCCTTGCTAAGTGTTGCCCTAGAATTGTGTCCCCCTGTAGAAATACTGATGGCACATGCAGAGTGAGCGCACCATCTTCGGTAATTCTCGTAAAGTGAGCACCATATTGACATATGCACATTTGAAACAATCTTCTGGTTTGCGACAACTGCGCATGCCCGGAAGTGACGGAAATTCCTGAAGGAAGGAAGAAAACCAGAAGATTACCGAAGCGTCAGAAGATGGCACCCAATAGCTCCGTTGCACTGACTCTGCATTTGCGGTCAGTAATCCTACAGGGTACACAATTCTGGGGTAACACTTAGCAGGGGGAGGCAGGGACGGGCCAGTGGGGACTTATCAACGTAGGGGGGTTAAGTTCTCCTTTAAGGTGGCCATACATGCATCAATATAGCAGGACATTGACAGCTTGTATGGTGCCAGCTGGAGGGGCCTGCCTGACTGATATCTGGTCTGAAAATTCATATTGGCCAGGAAACAATCAGGCCTTCATACAGATCAATGTAGCGGATGCACAATTACAGTGTACAGATAACAGGTAACTGGGTACAGGTATCATGTGCAGAACAGTCTAATTATGTAATATATGGTCTAATTATGGAAAAGAGAGCTGCCCCCTACAACTCATTTATTTATTATATATATATATATATATATATATATATATATATATATATATATAGGCACCAGAGGGCGCCCCCCTGAAAAGCTTCTCTCCTAGGCAAGAGCCCTCAGGTGCCTATGTATATAAATATGGCCCTCCTGTGCCAACATGTTATGTTAACACAATGACAGGGGCTTGCCTGTTGGGAGTATAATATAACATAACAAGCATTTGCAGCTTTTGAGTAGAGAAGTCATAAAAGTCTGTTAAATATGGACACATAATTACAAATCACAGTATTAAACCCCTATACAGAACCTCCATGCCCAAATTTAAAAATAATGTCAAAATGTGTATTGACTTTCTAACAAGGGAGGGGATTGGGATGAGCAGGAGTGGAAAGGAGTAATTTCCAAGCAGGCCACACAGAGGAAATTAGTGCAACTTTCATGGGCAGGGCTAATAAAGTAGTCTTTTTCATGCTCACAACGCTGGGCTGCAGCCAGTTTTTCTGCCTCAAATCAGGAAGTGAAAACAGAAAAAAAAAAAAAAGCCACGCAGAGATCTTTTGAGCTGCTCTGGAAAACATTAGTACAGGCTGGGCACTTGGACTTGTTTCTTATCAGATATATGTTTCTGACATGGATTGAGAATCGGTTAATACTGGGATTCTAAAGGAAAAAGAGAAAGTGAAAGCTTGGAGGCAAAGCCCAGTGTGGGAGAGGTAAGTGGATGCTATGTCTGTCAACAGCTTTATAATACAGTCGTGTCTGTAAGGATACATTTATTACTCTGTATTGTGAGTACCTGGCTACTATATGGGCGAGCATGGACTTTAATATAAACATGGCCTGTGTGGAAAGTGAATTTAATCATCTGGATTAATGTCAAGCCTCTCCCTTTAAATATCTCATGCTTTCATGCGTATTCTTCATCGTCAAAGTGCTGCCTCCTAATGATCTCACATTATCATCTAGTAGGTGGACCATTTCAATATCAAAGCAAGATACACCAGCTCCAATCAAGCTGTGGGCACTAATAATTGTTTCTAGCTCTGAAATGCATAGTTATTTCATATATTCATATTGGCACAATCTCTGTTATATGGAAGGCTGAAAATTTCTATCCTCGGTTTAACGTAACAAAGTGTATACATCTTCTCATTCTAATTAAAGAGCTGGGTTCTTCTTGCTTTAGGGGAATGAGCATGCCTAGGAAGTGCTTGGCTGTATGTAAACACAACAACTAGGCCTCCCTTATCTGCACGTCCTGCAGAAGGTCTTATTCAGACATGTCAGACAGATGTTTCAAATTATTGCACTTTCCAATTTGAAGTATAACGGTAGCAAGGACTTGTTTTTGCCTTTCCTGACCAAATGTTACAGGCAGAGAATTTTCTCGATTGTTAGTTTTCACTTGTTGTTCCACCTTATGAAAGAATGCAGAATCTCTTAATAAATATTGCTTTGAGCTGAGTTAGAAAACATAAGTGTCCTTTAAAGCCATATTCAGCTTGACTTGATGCTAGCTTGATATAGTCTGTAAAGCCAGTACAACAAGTTATGAATTGCTGTTGAGTAAATAATTCCTACAAATTTACAAAAGTAATTGGCTTGCAAATTGGGATAGGAACATAGTAGCACTCAGTAACGGAACTCGGTGGGGGCGGGCCCTGGTGCGGGCCATGCAGCCGGACCCCCCTCCCACCCTCGCCCGTGCGCATTTACTTTGCGGCTGCAGCCGACTCGAGCCGGCTGCAGCGCACGTGATCTGCCAGGGGCCCTGTGGGGGTGCGGGCCCTGGACCAGTTGCACCCCCCTGCTCCCCCGGTAGTTACGCCACTGGTAGCACTCTCAAATTTAAAATCTTTAATTCTCCCATGATCCCAGCTCCCAAGCACAGGTTGAAAAGGGTGAACAGTAACCTTAGTTTACAAAGATCCCCAATGAATATATTGACAAACTGAAACTCCCAACTCCCAACTGTATACCTTTCACAATGAAGTGCAGCTGAGGATCAAGGTCCACAGTGTTTCACAATTGCATGGCAGGAAAACAACATCAGTAAATTGTAGCATTATGCATGTTCCAAGGCTATTTGACTTAATGAAGGCCAAGTTAAATACCTATTCTTGTGTATATGGATATTCCTTCAGGTATTAACTTTCCAATGTGTCATCGTATTTGTTTGCATTACATCAGGTAGTAACATATGATTTTAACCATAGAGGGCTCTGCATTAAGAGTTTGGATTGGGCAAAATGGTAAAGGATGTCTGATGGGGTCCAAGAGAGGATTTAGGTTGATGGCTCAGAGGCCATCAACCTAAAGTGAAAGGTCTGTCTTTGAGAGGTTTTCATGAGTTAAAGTGGCCATTAAAATTAGGGGAAGATTTAAGAAGGGTCAAATTGAAAATTCGAATTCAAATTGAAAATTCGAATTCAAATTTTAGATTTTTTTTTTATGGTCAAAACTGTCAAATCTGACTAGGGAGTTATCCAAACTTGATTCGAGTATTTTAAAAAATTCAAATTTGATTTTCGAGATTTATCATACTCTGACCCTTTAAGAATTTGAATTCCACTATTCGCCACCTAAAACCTGCTGAATTGCTGTTTAAGTCAATGTTGGAGATGTTTGCAGGTTCTAGGTTTTTTTTTTCGGAGAAAAAACTCAAATCGAGTTCGATAAAATTTGATTCGAGTTTTCAGGTCGTTTAAATTCATCCAAATTGGAAAAATTAGATTTTAATAACAGACTTCTAGTCGAATTTAGAATTTATGGGAGTTTAAAAAAACTCACATGAATTCGAAATTCGACCCTTGATAAATGTGCCTCAAAGAATTTTAAAAGATTTTTTTGTTATTGTAGGACCAAGCTTATCTTGAAACAATCATTTAAATATATGATTTGCCCATCAACAAAAATGACCATTTCAAGCGATATTGTCTAGTTGAAGTTAGGAAAACGGTGGCCCTGCAAACAATGGATAAATTTCACAGTGAACGGTGAAAATCTTCTAACCTGACCGATCGATTTTCTGACCGTTGGAAGAAAAATAATTATGTGCATGAAAGTTCGGTGCCCACAACCTCATGATAATTTTACGGATTTGTCGGATCGCACTTAAATCAGTCATTAGGGTGAGAGAAAAATCTTTGTCTATGGCCACCTAGAGAAGTAAAATATCTGTCAGACTAGTGTTTTCATCTCGGTATGTTAGCAAAGAGAACTGCCTCTGCTCACTTGAAGAATGTGATAAGCAAATGATGGGCGAATTTGTGCGAAAAATTCACGAAATGGTGCCTCGTTTTTGACACCGGCGTCTGTTTTTTCCGCTGGGGTCCATTTTTTGGAATCTTCACCAGCGAATTTTCATGGCTGTTTTGAATCTATTCGCCAGCAGCGAATCGCGCAAATTCGCTGCATATTCGCGCCTGCCAAATAAATTCAACCATCACGAGCAAATACCTGTATAGTTTCATCATGTCTATTTTGTAATTCATAGTTGAATTTGACCAGGAAATACTCGGCATAGGCTCTGCTAGGATATATGATATAGTAGAGTGTACGATATGTGATTTACAAGTTCCCCAAATGACCCATGTTCCAACTCTTCTAGCACAGGTTGCGTTGCAGAAGTGGTTCAGCTGGTTTCACCAAAATAGATTGCACAGAGAGAACAGGTGGATGGAATGCCCATTCTTCTACCCAAGCAACATGAATATATTCTACTCATGTGAGAGGGTCTCTGTGGGAAGATATAGTCAGGGGAGCAGTTTTACAGAACTGGCCATGCAGCATAGACTTATATACTATAAAAGGTACTGCCTCACACTGAAGTTAGAAAAGGTGAAAATTATATTCTGCTCACTAAAAACCACACAACTAAATGCAAAGTTTCGAGCCCTTCTGAACTTTTTTAACAAGCCTGTGGCTGTGCAACACAAGAAGGTTTAAATAATGTGGGGAGAGGGACAAAGTGTGCCCAGGAGTAACCCATAGCAACCAATCACATGTTTGTTTTTAAACAGGTACCTAAAAACTGACTAATAAATGCCACTGTAACTGCTGATCAGTTGCTATATTAATACATACATACGTAGCTAGAAATGTTGTACATTATGTTTTGGGCTTCTGCACCAGCCCAAGGCAACCACAGCCCTTTAGCAGTAAAGATCTGTGTCTCCAAAGATGCCCTAGTAGCTCCCCATCTTCTTTTCTGCTGATTCACTGCACATGCTCTGTGCTGCTGTCACTTACTGAGTTTAGGGGCTGACAAAATATACAGTACACATAGAATAGAAATGTCACAATATAAGGCTGATTAGTAATTAATACAGATAATTACTAAATGGCAGCACAGAAACCAGTGCAATTAGCATCACAATGTAATAATCATCCCTGTAGCATCAGCTTCCATTACAGACAAACCTCATTTTCTGCTTGATAATTTGCTGTGACCCCTAAGTTTAGCTTCTGAACAGCTGCTCAGAGCCCACTGAGCATGTGAGTGTCACAGACACTTTCCAAGATGGTGACCCCCTGTGACAAGTTTGAAGTCCTGGATCATTGCTGCTATTGAGAAGCTGAAACTTTAAGCTGGTGCAATATGTTAAGCATATAAAATGTCATTTTTAGCCATATTCATTTTTAGGGTTTAGTTCTCCTTTAAAGGTGATTGACAAAATGATTAATAAATACAATTAAAGAAAAAATATACTCCCAGACAATGAAGGTCTCAATGAAGGGATGAAGGGAAAAGATGTAGAAGGGCAATATTTACTCAAATATATATTCCAGTTTGGTAAGATTCTTTAATATACCACTTAAATTGCTGTAAACTTATCTTTTTTCTTAAGTATTCGTTTTAGGCATATATTTTTCCTAATAAAGAATCCCTGTATTTGCATGCCATAAATGGCATTGTCTTAACACATATACTGTACCTATTCATGTATAGACAGCAAAGGGTATACCGTAATACCAGTTTAAATCCCTGGCCAAATTTATCCATTGCATTTCCAATGGTTACGATATCCAAGATTTGTACTGAACGAATAATTTGAGATTGAACTGACTCACAGGTAACGCTGCTATCTGATCTGTATTTCATCAGCCAAGCCAGATATGGAAAGTGCAGGACCTGGAAGAGTGATCCTATGTTTGAGGAAAGTAGATTTATGTTTTGCTATCTGATACCTAATTTTTTTGGATGATTTCTCGAATATAAAGTAAGCTACATGGGTATTTCAATATGTAAATCACAAAGAATGATTATTATGAGAAAAGGATTACTACATATAATATTTCCTTGAATGTGGATGGTTAAAGGACTTACCCCTAATCACTGAACTGCACTGAGCACAGTGTAGACATGGAAATGTGTAATGGAAAAAACAAGTGGTAGGAAGTTTTTGACTGACTATATTAACTAAATAGTTCATCCAGTCCCTTGCCCTTTTGTATGCTAACATGAAAAATGGTTAAAATGCTTGTTTTTTTAAGGATGTGACCCTGAACTTTCAAAATAGAACCTAGAAATACAGAAAATTCTAAATGACACAATCAATAATGTTTTTTTATGCCTGTCACCCTAACTGAGCAAACGATAATACAAATTATTTAACAGAAAGGATTGTCTAGCATTTACAAGAATGGTAAATGGCTGTTCACCTTTAAATTACCTTTAAAGGGATACTGTCATGGGAAAAAAATTTTTCAAAATGAACCAGTTAATAGTGCTGCTCCAGCAGAATTCTGCACTGAAATCCATTTCTCAAAAGAGCAAACAGATTTTTTTATATTCAATTTTGAAATCTGACATGGGGCTAGACATATTGTCAATTTCCCAGCTGCCCCAAGTCATGTGATTTGTGCTCTGATAAACTTCAATCATTCTTTACTGCTGTACTGCAAGTGGGAGTGATATCACCCCTCCCTTTTCCCCCAGCAGCCAAACAAAAGAACAATGGGAAGGTAACCAGATAGCAGCTCCCTAACACAAGATAGCTGCCTGGTAGATCTAAGAACAACACTCAATAGTAAAGACCCATGTCTCACTGAGACACATTCAGTTACATTGAGAAGGAAAAACAGCAGGCTGCCAGAAAGCATTTCTCTCCTAAAGTGCAGGCACAAGTCACATGACCAGGGGCAGCTGGGAAATTGACAATATGTCTAGCCCCATGTCAGATTTCAAAATTGAATATAAAAAAATTTGTTTGCTCTTTTGAGAAATGGATTTCAGTGCAGAATTCTGCTGGAGCAGCACTATTAACTGATGCATTTTGAAAAAAAATTTTTTTCCAATGACAGGATCCCTTTAAGAATGATGTATAGAGTGAGACAATTTTTAATTGATTTTCATTTTTTATTAATTGTGGTTTTTGAGTTAACGCTGCCTTGCACTTAGTAAACAACTATAAACATTTTGATTAATATAATTTTTTAAGTGGATTTATGATTTTTAGGGGGTTATTTATTATTGATTGATTATTTTATTATAATGAATATAATATTTATTATTGATTATTATGATTTTTTCTGGTCGGATTTTAAAAGGGGAAAAACTACTTTTGCACAAATAAACCTAAAATGTTGTGATTTATCAATCCCCGATGGTGTTAAAAGTCTGAATAAGAAAGTACTCCAACTCAGACCTACCGAGTTCATGTAGAAGTCAATGGCAGTTGTCCTGTTGATTTCCTGCCCTGGGTAACTTTCAATAATCTGAAGATTTTGTGGTTTTCTGGTGTCAAATCCGAAATAGTCGCAGCTTTTGGGCTTCAAATCTAAAAAAAAGTCTATGTTTTTAGTGACAAATCCTAAAAATCTGGAAAATTCTGATTTTTTCACGATTTTATCGATTTTTTTCCTGCACAAGAAATTTTCAGAAACATTTATTGATAAAAATGGGTACTGTATAGATACCGTATAGTTCTAATACCATTTGGAGATATATGAGGTACCGATTGGACTATGTATGGGCCCTGCCTGACTGATATCCAATAGTAGTACCTCCCTGCACTGTAATCATTTTAACTAGTGCTGACCAGCAACTTGATTTAATGGATGGTTCAATTGTCTTTTGTTATGGTTAGTGATGGGCGAATTTGCGCCATTTCGCTTCGCCAAAAAATTTGCAAATTTCCATTGAAATTCTCGAAACGGTGGAGAATTCACGAAACGGCGCCGGCGTCTCGTTTTTGACGCGAGCGTCCGTTTTTTTTACGCCGGCAATCCGTTTTTGACGCCGACGTCCGTTTTTTAGAAAAAATTTTTTGATGCCGGCAAATTTTCGTGGCCGTTTTGCAAATTTATTCGCCGCAAATTTGCGCCTGCCGAATAAATTCGCCCATCACTAGTTATGGTTATAGAAATGTTTTGAGTAAAAACATGATTTCAATACCAAACATATGCTCTAATTCCTGCTTCTGTTTTCAAAATAAGTTTAGCTCCTTGTGCAAACAAATAATCTTTTTTTTGCTGTAACTTTTAATAGTACCTAAGCTTCTCCTACCCGGATGCCATCTGTTTATTTTTGGCTTAAGACTCAATTGTACCTGGTCTATTAAAAGACAAGTACAGTATGTAAAATATACAGTGCACTCTGCGAAAGCCTCCTGGCTACACGGGGACTGGAAATTAAAACAAATAGTAAAAGAAATGGCTCTTTAGAGCACCTTCATGAACCCTTTCACTACCAGCTGATTTGCCACAAAGTGTATATCAACTGCCAAGCAAATTTTAAGGTTATCATGGTTTTTTTTCATAGAAAAACTTCCATGTTTTTTATATATATGTGGCAGAAGTTGGACTTCACATGTTTGAAATGTAACCAACATTCTGGGCGAAATATGAGCAAGAAAAATAACAAATATGAAAAATATAGAGTTTGAGTTGGTGGAGTAATAACAAACTCCAGCGGAAATATTAACGCAAGTCAAATACAATTAAGAGGCACCAAATACCACCAAATTGAGGCAATATAAGGATATGGTAGAGTAACCCTGTTACTAAGAAGAATCCAGTGCCATTCTATACTAGGAGCCACTGCACATATTTTCTCATAGCCCAAAGTATGTTTTTCTAGTCATAACAAATGGGGTTGTATCAAAGAGTATCCAAAAGTCTCAATTTGGACTATTTAATCCTGTGTGTTTCTTAGTGGACAAAAGCTATCCACCATATTGCATACAGTATATTCACCTTACCATCAAGGCCAGAACTAGCTGTAGGTAGAAGTGACAGGTGCCTAGGGCACAATGGTGGGAGGGATTTCTATTTAGGCACATACCTCTTCTATCTCTATTGCCAGCCTTGCACTAAGTTGCAGAGATTGGGAAGTGGCAGAAGAGAGAGTTGCAATGGAAAATAGAGAAAGTTGCAGAGTCGATGGGGAGTAAGTTAAAGAGGCTGAGGGGTGAGTGGTGGTGGTCGTGGAGGAGCAGGGGCAGTAGTGTGACTAGATATTACTGGGCCCCACAGCACATTATTTTTCAGGCCCCCAAAATGTCTAGAAGTTGACCTGTTTTACCAATATTTATTGAAATTGTATATGAATTAGGGGCCCCTATACCTCCTGGGCCCCCCTGCAGCTGCAGGGTCTGCTTCCTCTGTAGTTACACCCAGGGTACAAAAAGACAAGCCGGGTGAAACAGAGGGGTGCTCTGGGCACCCCCCACAAATTGGTTTTTATTCTTAGTAGTAACGCTTTGTGGTCACCTCCTCTGCTGTTATTTGAGTAGTATACACAAAAGCCACGAATATCTTGTAATATATATATATATCATAATAAACGGTGAGTTCTGCTGTCATCAGTTATAAACGGTGAGTTCTGATGTCATTTCTGTCACATGACTCACTGAAATGTATTATAATAAATAAAGTACCCCCAGTTGCAAAATATGAGGATATTAGAAGTTACCTCGGAGTTACATGACCTGTATAAAAATATGAAACTCCTTGGTAACTTATAATATCCTTATATTTTACAAGAGGGAGTACTTTATTCACTATAGAATAAATTATAATCATGTACCAAAATTGTGGTAAGGCGTGTTTAATTAAGACAAATTGCTTAGGAAGTGATAGGTCACAGTTGCCCAACTGTAGCTCACAGGTCTGGACTGTGAGTCAAAATAGGCCCTGGCATTCTAAGTACACAGAGGCCCAAACAGCCCCCCACCAGCCCACTATATGGTAACTTTCTATGGAACCGTACAGCAGCTCCTCTGGCATTTGCCAGAACCCACAGATTGTAACCCAGGGGCTTATGATTTAAATTTCATTCTGTTACATTAAAAAGCAAGAAGACAGGAATCAATTTTCGGCGCTTTGCTTTTGTGCCCTAAAAGTGCTTCGGGCACTTGCTTCAGGAGTCAGCGAAGAAATCAATTAATTTATTGTATTTTGTGATATAACATGATACAATATAACAGGCTATTGATTACTCTAGCCAGGTATACTATATATATTATAAATAATATATCATGCTTATGGTGCTTGTCGTTTACAAAGGTGTAGGACATCAGTGGGCATGTATTTTGGCCCCTTCTTTTCTAACCTTCTTTGGATATAGATACCCTCACCAGTTTTTTATGCTTTAGTCACCATACTGTTGCCGCTGTTGATTTGGAGGGAAAAAATAAAGCTTTGTTGGGTTTTGCTGAACTTCCGATAATCTTAAAGGGATACTGTCATGGGGAAAATTTTTTTTTCAAAATGAATCAATTAATAGTGCTGCTCCAGCAGAATTCTGCACTGAAATCCATTTCTCAAAAGAGCAAACAGATTTTTTTATTTTCAGTTTTGAAATCCGACATGGGGCTAGACATATTGTCAATTTCCCAGCTGCCCCAAGTCATGTGACTTGTGCTCTGATAAACTTCAATCACTCTTTACTGCTGTACTGCAAGTTGGAGTGATATCACCCCCTCCCTTTTCCCCCTCAGCAGCCAAACAACAGAACAATGGGAAGGTAACCAGATAGCAGCTCCCTAACATAAGATAACAGCTGCCTGGTAGATCTAAGAACAACACTCAATAGTAAAAACCCATGTCCCACTGAGACACATTCAGTTACATTGAGAAGGAAAAACAGCAGCCTGCCAGAAAGCATTTCTCTCCTAAAGTGCAGGCACAAGTCACATGACCAGGGGCAGCTGGGAAATTGACAATATGTCTAGCCCCATGTCAGATTTCAAAATTGAATATAAAAAAATCTGTTTGCTCTTTTGAGAAATGGATTTCAGTGCAGAATTCTGCTGGAGTAGCACTATTAACTGATGCATTTTGAAAAAAACATGTTTTCCGATGACAGTATCCCTTTAAGATATCCTTCACTATTTTTATTTTTCTGCTATAAAATGCTTTGTATTAAATTGAATAGGAACAAATATAGTGTATTCGTTTGCCAAGTACTCTTATACAGTACTTGCTGTATCTTGATAGTCGTGTTACACTATTTGTTTAAGCCTGCCTGACAAAAATGACAAAGGTATTGGAATTTGCTCCCAGGTTAACTGTGTATCTTATTTAGGAGGATTAACTGGTGAATAAGCACATGAAGCACCGTACATACTTAGCATGTTTTCTAGAGAAGGTCATAAAATAACTTCACATAAGATAGATTCATTTGTATAAGAACAGTGCTTGATAATTCATCCATGGAAAATGTATGAGCTGCTCCAGTGGATAAGGGTCACAGAATGTTATCATTGCTTAGTCTGTTCTATTAATCTGAAAAGATAACCTCTGCTGCTGTAGGGCAATGGCACACATGAGATAATTGGTTTAATCTCCTGTATACCTTTACTGCATCATCTGAAAGCCTTTGGGCAACAGGCCTCATGGTAAACAATTTCTATACAGAGGTCCATCTGTCTTATTATAGGGGCCATTCACCTTCAGTTTAACTTTTAATAAGGTTAGAGAATAGCCTATTGTTAGCAAGTTTTTAATTGGTCTACACTATTAATTTTTTATAGTTTTTTAATTATTTGCCTTCCTCTTCAAACTCTTTCCAGCTCTCGAATGGGGGGTCACTTGCCCCGGCAGCTGAAAAACTATTGCTGTTATTGTTTCTTTTTATGACTTATCTTTCTATTTAGGTCCTCTCCTATTCATATTCATGTCTCTCTTTCAAACTGCTGCCTGATTGCTAGGTGAAATTAGACCCTAGCAACCAGCTGCTAAAAATTCAAACTAGAGAGCTGCTGAACAAGAGGCTAAAACCAAAAACAAAGACCAATTGCAAATTGTCTCAGAATAGCATTCTCTCCATTATAATAAAAGTTAATTTAAAGATGACTAACCCCTTTAATGTAATCTTTACCATAGAGTCATAAACTCGGTATGTGATACCCAGAATTGTAATCTTAGTACTAACTAAAAGGACTTTCTAAAAGGTTTGGCCACTTGAAGTGCTTTAAAAAATGATGAGTTTCCCTACAATTTCCCAAGCAAGTTGTCATTTAAAATCTATTTTTTTCATGCAGAAACTGAGTGCTTCTGTGTTTTATAATGTAGTTCTGCTATATCAGTAAAGGTATGGAACCTGTTATTCACAATGCTCAGGACCTGGGGTTTTCCGGATCATGAATCTTTCCATAATTTAGATCTTCATACCAACTAGAAAATCATGTAAACATTAAATAAACAGGTTGGTTTTGCCTTCAATAAGGATTAATTGTATCTTACAAGCTACTGTTTTTTATTACAGTGATAAAGGAAATACGTTTTTTTTTAAATTGTGGATTATTTGGATATAATTAAGTCTATCCCTAATTCTGAGCTTTCTGGAAAAATGGGTTTCCGGATAACAGATTCCTGTAAAGGCACAATGTACCCATGCATTTTTATATTCTACATGTATTGAAAACTTTGACCGTGTGTGAAATTGTGGGTATGGCAGATGGTATTAATGGGTTACAAGAGATAGTAGAGGACATCCTCGGGTGGCAGGTTTGAAGATAGGAGGCATAGGGGCAGCTAGATATTGTAGCACTGAGGTCTTGGGTTTGATTCCAGCTTGGCCATTACCTGCAGTGGGTTTGTCTATTATTATGTGGGTTTTCTGGTTTCCTTCCGCCCTCCAAAACATACAGGCAGGTTTTGACCATAGATCATACCTCCCAACATTTTGCATATAGAAAGAGGCACAAAAACATTTGTTGCACTCTGTCCAGGGAAATTTCCATTTTTGGCCACACCCCCTACTTACCATGTTAATATTAGAAAATCTGGAAGGTTATGAAAGTTTGAACACATTTCTGTGGTTTTTATGTGTTTACAGTTTTGCTAATGAAGGTGAATTTCCCTTTAAGCTGCCAGTCCCAGTTCCCCCAAGAGACTTGCTTATCTTAAATTGTTACAATTGTTTCTTAGCTTATTTTAAATTGTTACAAATGTATCTATGTGCACCTGCCACATATTCTGGGCTCTTTACCAAAAGCCAATTCAGTTCAGTGCAGGAGATCACAGAGAAAGTTGGGACATTTCAGTATCAATCTGGGACTGCGGGTTGAGCTGGGACTGTCCCACTAAAACCAGACAGTTGGGAGGTATGCATAGATGAGTGTGTGTGAATGTGGCCAGTACTTAAAATGTAAGCTTCACTGGGTGTAACGTCTCGTATCCTAAAACCCAGAGTAAACCCCAAGGTCCCAGTCTAGGCTCGCATTTCTATCTATAGCAGCCGCCTTTGGCTTTGGGAGGACCCTCCTCTACTCAGATGCCGCCAGGACTTAAAGGGGTTGTTTACCTTTAAACTAACTTTTAGTATGAAATAGATGGTAATATTCTGAGACAATTTGCAATTGAATTTCTTTTCCTATTATTTGTGATTTTTTAGATATTTATATTTTTATGCAGCAGCAGTCTGGTTGCTGTGGTCCAAATTACCCTAGCAACCATGCACAGATTTGAATAAGAGACTGGAATATGAATAGGAGATGACCTGAAATATGAAATATGAGTAATAAAAAGTAGCAACATAGCACACAAATGTTATTTTTACACAATGGCCAATTCTTTTCATAGTTTGATTAAAACCAAAATGAAGGGAATCTGTTTTCTTATACTTGTCTTAGCCAATGCTCATTACTGCATAGTAATTCTAGTCCAGCTTTGCACTGGATGTCTGCAGGGTCGCCAAGCAATTGTAGATTGTTTCTTAAAAAGGATGTACAGATACTGCTGTCAGCAGCATTTACAAATGACTTAAAACCATTGCAATGAATGTATACACTGGAAAGTTGATCAGAATTATATCTTGTACCCATTAGGCAATTTTTATGTTGGCTTTGCTTCTCCTTTAAAAGCTTCATGACTATTAGATATAATAATGGACTGATTATAGCAATTTTACTTAAGGTCAGCACAAGATCATCCTAAGGATAAATAAAAACCGATGTTCCACAAATATGGCATCTGGCTGATAATAAAATACAATTGCTAGTTAAACTAATCTGCTTCTGTTAGTCCCTAAGCACATCCATTATGCACACTGCACGGGAAGCTTACTGACATTTTAACTACTATCTGTTAGGTAAGGTCTTTTATCCAGTATCCCTGGCAATGTTTTCTGCAAACTAGTGAAAAGGGCAAATCTAGCAAAATAAATGTGGTCATATTTTTTCAATGTATCCATTGAAAAAAATACCTACCTCTTTCTGTTGACTCATATAAGGGACTTACAGTATATGCAACTTCCTTCTGTGTCCATGAGAACTTTTTACTAGCTTTTCGGTTAGACAGTTGAAAGATATAATAGAAACACAAAAAAGTGCAATTGAAGTAGTATTGCACCTCCTCGTCCTCTTTCATTTAAGTGTGTCAGCCCATTATTGAGTCACTAGATTCTGTGATAGATGTACAGTGACCTTTCTAATGTTTCGATAATAACAGCCCAGTTGAAAGTAGGTTGTTACTTCCCCATTTTAATCTTTATGAATCAGAATTTAGTAGTGTGGGAGCCTCGTCCAAACATCATGCTGACAACTGATTTGAACTTTGAAAACCACAGAGGTTAATTCTTCATGTTTCTAAGCAAGGTTTTCTCTTTATTTTTCGCTTTCTGAAGTTTCACTTGGACACTGTTTATACAATTCTCTAATTCAACCTTCTCTGCAAATACCTTTCCAGGATTTGTTTCACGACCATATACCAACTCCATCTAGCAGCGGTAATTATTCTCATGTATCTCCACTTGCACTGCCTTCTCCTGTCTCCAGCACCACCTATTTGGGGCTATGCAATAATGGATGCTACGTTTGCCCATGTGCAGTATCCTCCTTCTGCAGGAAGAATTTTGATCACCTGTTTAAAAGTCTTATTGCTTGCTATGTGTTAGTGCACTTGTGCAAACCTAGTGGCTTTTGTTACATATGAGGAATACTCTTATTTGTTCCTGCCTCTCTGTGTTCCTCCCTTCCTGGACATGTCTCTTTGTCCTAATGAATTTGTTTGGTAATACTGTTTTATAATTAAGTTCCCCTCATTGCCATCATGTTTTTTTCTGTCAGTTTCCTAATATCAAACCTTTGCGTCTTTACTGCCTCAAATAGTGGTATTACCAAAACCCGATAAAGACCACATGGAGTGTGAGAACTGCAATAAAGAATTGATATGCAAAACTCTTGCCTAAAATATTTGTAGACCATCCACATACCTTTTTGGGTCAAATAGTCAATCGTGATCATGTAGGCTTCATTCCCATGAGACAGGCAACTGACAATGCAAAATGGATACTACAGATTGATCAGAAAACCTTTTCAGGCCATATCTTGCAATTACTTTTAATTTATATTTTAAGAATGGGGATTTGGAGACAAATAATTGGACAATATTAATGATTTATATAAGCACCCCACTTCAATGGAACCATTCTGTTTCATTGGCGTATTTATGAAGGACTGCACGTTTTTTAAAAACGCCCAGTGTGACCGCCCCTTTATTGTGGTTTGGGAGGGTTAATGCAATTCCTATGACATTACTCCTTAAAGTGCTCTATTACTTTCACTCTTTACCACTAAATGTTGTGTCTGCAGATCTCCAAGCAATTCAAAGGCGGCAGGTGTACAAATTTATTTTGTGAGATTAATGTTCTAGCATCTCACATAGGGCAATGTGACTCCCAGCAGTGGGGTGTGAGTATGGGTGTGCCGGGCTCCTTGAAATAGTACAACGCAACACAAATAGCTCTCATAACACATTTACATGCAAATATCCAACAAATTGTTAAACACATCCCAAAGTCATTTGCACCTTATAAACCCATGTTTGCCGCCCTGGATTCCATATGTCCCCAGATCAAATTGCAGCTCCTTTATTTATAAATCCTCTTTTTGCCTGTACTTGTAGAGATTTCACTTTACCTGTTGGAGTCAAAAATGTAATATATAAAGGCTGGAGTTGCCGGATGTCTAACATAATAGCCAGAACACTACTTCCTTCCTTCCTGCTTTTCAGCTCTTTAACTCTGAGTTAGTCAGTGACTTTAAGGGGGACCACATGGGTCATATCTGTTCAGTGAGTTTGCAATTGATCCTCAGCATTCAGCTCAGATTCAAATGCAACAATTATGGCCCATGTGGCCCCCCTCAAGTCACTGATGTTATTATGTTACACATCCAGTCACTCCAGCCTTTATACATTACATTTTTGACTAACTAACTATATTAGAAACAAACATTTTTTATTTTGCACAGCCTATCTATTTGCCTATTTTTATTCTTATAATGGAGGCAATAAATCGAATATTCAAATCCCCACAAAACATGTATTCTGGTTATTTAAGTTTATCAAATCTATATATAGGAAGTCTGATCTGGCACACCATTTTTATCCTTCTTTGAGACGTTATGTTTTTCAAATCCATATTACAGAGGGATGGTGTAGAAACTTTACACAGCCCTAATAAGTGGCTCAAACAGCTCTACTCTACCGTATGATAGGGTGGTGCCTGAGGAAGACATGGTCCTACACTTCTAGGGGCAATGTCTGAAAGTAATTCCTCTGTTGTCCAGGGTGTACACATTAATAATAAAAAAAGCCAATGGGCCATGTTACACCAGGTCTATCTACTTTGGGGAGAAAATGCCAATCTGTTCCCTTGTGTCAGTGAGGCCTGTTGGTGGGACAAAGTTTAGCGTGGAAATGGATAGTTTCACGTTCCCATGCTGAAATGAACTGTGTCTGTTCACTAACAGTGCTCTCTAGCAAAAAGACATTTTCTCCCCAGCAAAGATACATTTGGTGTGAGTGACTCTGTGTGTAACTTTCCCAACGCTTCATTTGTATGTCTCCCTCATAAGACAGCTTTGAGACATCTGTTTAAAACATCTGTTATTTTCCCTGAAGGAACATTCCTATCATCCATATAGCTCTGTTTATGTAATTATGTTTAAAAGCCCTTCAAGACATTTTTATCCTTTTTCCCAGGAATTTTGAAGCTATAGGTTGCAACCCAAAAATGAGAAGCCATGCCATTTTAGGCTGGTGACAATGAACCCCCTGAGTGCAATGAAATTTCTTTCTGCAGTACAAATAAAGAAAATTTAATTTTTCATTACAATTTCACTCTGCCACATTGCTTGTGCCTTTGTGTCTGGCCCCTTGTCCCCACATTTCTCTCCCTATTTGTGACTTTATCCTATCTCTGTCTCAAGTCTACTTTCCCATCCGTGCATCTGTCATCTGATTTATATTTATATCACTTTCATCTCTCCCTTTGCTTAGTTTTGCCATACACATCCTTGCTGCTGTCATTTACAGTGCACAAAACCATGCCCCTTAGCGAATGCCAGCTCTATATTCATGGGGGAAGCACAGATCTTTGCATTTAATTCTGGATGGAAAAGTGGGCAGGGTCGGAATGGTGGGTCCAGGGCCCATTAGGGCTGCTTCCCCAGGGGCCCCTGCACCCCCAAGGGCCCCCCCCACCACAACCCACACCCCCCTACAGGGACCGCCACCACCTGCCGTCCCCTTCCCGTGAAAGCGCCTAAATTAAACCTATATTAAGTGCGTCGGGGGAGGGAGATCACGTAGGGATGGGCGAATTTTTTCGCCTTGTTTCGCCCGCAAAAATGATGCCCATAGACTTTTGGCGAAACTAAATGGGTCAAATTCGTCCATCACTAGGATCAGTGTCCTGTGGGAGTGCTGGTGGGAATAGGGTCTGGGCCGAACCAGTCTGACCCTGACGGTGGACCAGGATACCAATGTGCAAACTATGCCTGACATTGTAAATGACATCCTTAAAAAACTAGCTCATGTGGGCCTATTTTAAACAAGAGGTAATCCAGGTCTATTGAACTAAAACTACCATCATCTGTCTGCAGCTAAAAAGCCATATGCTCCTTAACCCTATAACACTGTGGTAGGTCAATGAAATAGCCAACCAACTTTCTTATTTCAAATATTTAAAAAAAGTAGGGAAAACACGAACAGCTTCTCTGTGTAATTCATACCCACAGTTGTTAATATTAAATACACGTCTTAAGCATTAAAAACTGCATCCAGGTTACCTTTTTTAAAGGTTAATTAGTTCAAGACAATGCGACTGTGTTTGGCAAACCAGTCGGTGTAAATGGCTTGAAACACATGAATCCAAGACTCACAGTACAATTAAACAGGAGGCAAAAAGAAGCCAAATCTATTTTGTCCCAAAGTACAAAACTTTTATCAACTAGAGTAATCTAGGGACAAAAATAAGCAATGGAAAACCCAGCAAGAAGAATGTCACTTATGTTGGAAAAAAATTAACTTTTATAATACACAAAAGCCATGAATATCCTGTAAATGATATCAGTTATAAACGGAGCTTAGTGATGTCATTTTTGTCACATAACTCACTAAAACTTGTGTATTATATAGTGAATAAAGTACCCCCTCTTGTAAAATATAAGGATATTATAAGTTACCGAGGAGTTTCATGACAATATAAAAACACGAGTCCGAAGGCCGAGGTCATGGAACTCCGAGGTAACTTCTAATATCCTCATATTTTGCAACTGGGGGTATTTTATTTATTATAATACACAAGTTTCAGTGAGTCATGTGACAGAAATGACATCAGAACTCACCGTTTATAACTGATGAAATCAGAACTCACCGTTTATAAGGATATAATTCACAAGATATTCATGGCTTTTGTGTTTTATAATATATATATATATATATATATATATATATATATATATATATATATATATATATATATATATATATATATATATATATATATATATATATATATATATATATATATATATATAGACAAATACAAGATTCCTCTGCACTCAACCCATTATCAATATATTTAAGACAGAGACATTTTAAATATAATTGATAATGGGTTGAGTGCAGAGGAATCTTGTATTTGTCTATATGTATTTTGTGGTCACACCCTCATTGCACCCCCGCCTAATGTTTTTAAAAACTAGTGGTGAGCACAACTTTCCCTTGTTTGTTATATATATATATATATATATATATATATATATATATATATATATATATATATATATATATATATATATATATATATATACATGTGTATATATATATATATACCTGTGTATATATACCTGTGTATATATACCTGTGTATATATGTGTATATATATATATATATATATATATATATATATATATATATATATATATATATATATATATATATATATATATATATGTATATATATATATATATATGTATATATATATATATATAATAAGCAGTGTCGGACTGGCCCACCGGGATACCAGGAAAAACTCCCGGTGGGCCCAGGTGTCAGTGGGCCTCTTGCTTCTAACCATTTGGCCTATTTCATGGTCATTCCGTATTTCTTTATAGGAACAATGAGTCTTAATAATGGAAGAATAGAGTATAGTATGTAGAGAAAAGAGACTAGTAGATAAAAGTGGTTGAATGAGGAGTGGAGGTATAATAGTTTGGAAAGTGGGCCCTCAGCCTAAGTTTATCTGGTGGGCCCCTGGCATCCCAGTCCGACACTGATTATAAGTATCCCTTGTTGGAAAATATGAGGATATTACAAGTAACTTTGGAGTTCCATGACCTGTATAAAAAAAGCTTTGTGCTTTTATATGATCATGGAACCCCTCTGTGGCTTATAATATCCTTATACTTTACAATATGGAGTACTTTATTCACGATATATAATATTTATATTTAATATATACTATTTAATATAAAACACAGTATAATACTTTGATTAATAATCTTGATTCATATTAATGATAGAATGTAAACGGTTAAGGAAGTCGAGTCAGATGTTATTTATTACTTTTCCCCTCAAAATCATTTTCTAGTAAACTTTTGACCCTTGGGTAGAAACTGGCACATTCTGTTTTCATAATAACTGGTTCTTCTGGTTATAGCAGTTGTTCTTTTTATACAGTACATCAAGTCATATTCACACTGTCTAGGGGTGGGAACGTGTGACGTATGATTCTTGCCACTGTCCTTACATCCCACCATCACATTTTTTAGTTTGATGCAAAACCGGAATGGGCAGTCTCTATTCAGCAAGCTTTCCACTGCAGATTTGCAGAATGCGTGAGCTCTCAGTTGTTTAGTCCACATTTTTTTTAGTCCCCTTAAGAAGTAAAACCTTTCACGAAATATAGTTGGGCAAACAAATATATCCCGCTCTTGCATAACTGAAATAGTAAAATAAGACAGTTATGGAATCTGTTATCCGGATACCTGTTATCCAGGAAGTTCTGAATTATGGGAAGGCCATCTCCCATACTTGATTTTAATGAAATAATTAAAATTTTTAGAAACAATTTTCTTTTTCTCTGTAGTAATAAAGCAGTAGCTTGTACGCAATCCTAAGATACTGTATAATTAATCCTT